>NW_005842271.1:1736601-1748633 GCF_000455745.1 Alligator sinensis | reverse complement strand
GAGGATGAGCTCCTCCTGCTTATTCCCCAAGCTCCTGGCATTAGTGTACAGGCAGGCAAGTGCCCCCTGGGGGGCTCCTTCCTTGCACACAGATTTTACCAGGGCTGGGGCAGGGGTGGGCTCCCTGAAGCGCCGTGATCTGCTGGCTTTGCAAGGATTGCTCAGCAGGCCAGCAGTGGTGGTAGTCCCCCCGTCCCCCAACGGGCTTAGTTTAAAGCCCGGTGGAGCAGGTCAGCCAGTCTGGCTGAGAAGAGCCTCCTCCCTAGGGGAGAGAGGTGGAGGCCATCTCTTCCCAGCAGCTCGCTGCCTCTCTCGCCAAAGAGTGGGCTGTGGTCATGAAAGCCAAAGCCTTCCTGACGACACCAGTGCTGCAGTCTTTGGTTGACCACGTGGATCCTCCTGTCCCTTCTCAGCCCGTAGCCTGAGACTGGGAGGATCGACAAGAACACTACCTGTGCCCCCAGACCCTTAAGACACGCTCCCAAATCCCTGTAGCGCCTCATGACCTGGCTGGGAGTGCTCTGAGCAGTGTCATTGGTGTCCACATGAATAAGGAGCATGGGATACTGGTCTGTGGGTTTAAGGAGCTTTGGGATCCTCTCCGTAATGTCCCGGATGCGGGCCCCCGGGAAGCAGCAGACTTGCCGGGCTAAGGGGTCGGGGTGGCAGATTGGCCCCTCAGTCCCCCTCATGCCCCTCAATGCTGCATTGTTCATTTTTTATCCCCATGCACTCATTTTAAAGAGTCTCCAATCATGTCAACACTAGCATAGACAATAGGAACATTACAACAAAAGGTACTGAGATAAAAAGAAGGTAAGCTGCTGTTCAGAGAGAACTGGAAGGGTGAAGACAGATTGACAGGTTGACAAACCTGTACTATGGAAAAGTGCTGTGATTTTAGTGAAAGGAAAGACTCCTATAGCATGTTATTCTACCAGGGGTCACAGCTGCCAGAGCAGTTCAAAAAAAAGAAAGAGCACTCGATATACAATTTGCAAAGCTCCGAAAGGGAACATTATTGAGCATTATGGCCACTGAGCCTAGGTTCCTTGTGGGAAAGGTGGGGTCAGTCAGAGGGAACCAACCAGGGAGATCAAGTCCAGGATGCCCTCAAGAGACTCTGAGTTCTGTGCCCATCTGTATCAGAGGCTAGGAGGTGCCCATCCATTATTTGTTTTAAAAATCTTTCCTTGATCTCTAATGCTTTGCTCCAACTAGCAAACAAATAGACTCTATTTAAGTAGTTGCTAGTATCACTAGTTACAGGTTCCCCAGGAAGGAATCACAGGGGCCTAAAAACTGAGTTAGTATAGAGCACTGTGATAAGCGGTTGGTATCAGAATGGGACAAAGCCAAACCATGGCCTAAGGGTGGGAGAACTGTGAAATCCTACTTTAGAGGACACAGGAGTCAGGGCCTGCTCCCTACAGGGGCTCAGATGGGCCAGAAGTAAGGTGCAGCTGGCTCTCTAATGGTAAAAGCTCCTTGTAGGATTGCCTTCATAATTTGTTCCAGAAACTGAGTTCACCTTTATTAATTCAGTTAAGAAAAATAAAACCTAAAAAGTCTATGCATACTACTGTTGCAAAGAAAACCCTCAGAATATATAAACAATGAAACTTTACCTGCCAGCTGAAAGCCTCAAAGAATTACTCTTGAGAAGAGTAAGTTGCTTCTATTCATCTCAGTAGGAAGCTCATTTTGGACCCAAGTTAAGAGATATTATGTGTGACCATACTATTTCACAGATACTAGTTTGTACTTCTTCACTGATGGGAACAGGGGCAGCTATTGGGATAGGATACAATAGGGAAGCTATTTGTTTGCAACCTATGTTGCAATAGGGAATGAGGAATTCAGTTTCCCCAGTCCCAGGTTTAAAGTCACTCCCACTAGTACCCACCTGGGGGGGGAAAAGCTTCCCACTTCCCCTCCAAGTCCTTCTTGCACTATCAATAGAAAAATAAAACTGTCAGCACATTGGAAATGCAGAAGTGGTGCAAACCAAATCAATCATATGCAAAAAACAAGGGATACAGGATTCCCCCACCAACCACTGGGGTTAGGTTCCTGAAAGTTCCTGTGGTTGGCAAGACAAAAGGCTTATGGGAAAAATGGCAGGTGGCACACTGATGCGCGGCCACAGAAAACCGTGGGTACTCAAAACTGTACACTGTATACCATGGTAGCCAAAATGGTACATAGAATATTAAGCGTGGATACTTAAAACCGTGGTTGGCAAAACCGTGGTTGGTGAGGGAGATCTGTACTCTACAGACAGTCCTCTAGTGTGGGGATGGGGAACATGGAGGCAAGACATAGGGTATGTGAGATAGTAGTCCTGCTTCCTGCTGTATATGACCTAGAGCTCTGCTTCCATTAATACTGCCCCTTCCATTCTGAAAGATCCCATGTATTTTACAGGCATGTCTGGGGTTCACTCACTTGACATTTAAACAGAACCACCTGATACTATCCAACACAATGTAGGGACATACTTAGGGAATGAAGTACGGGAAGAGGGGATATAGATCATATCTAACTGAAATGCTAGAGGAATTTTAGATAAGCATGGCTTGATTCTCCTCTCTTACCAGTGAACAGAATTATGGTAAAAGAGGAAAACCAGACCTAAGAAACTATAGTTGCCAGGCTGGAATTTGGGCAGGACACAATAGTTAACATGCTAAACATATAAAAAGAGCTGTGGACTTTTTAATGACTACAAGTGACAAGGCTGTTGGAGGTGCTAGCCTGCCTTGCTCTTGCTCCAACCCTCGAGCACTGCATCATCTTGTTTTATGAACCCTGAAATGACCTAGAACAGTTATGAACTCAGGAAACAAAACAACATTCTAAAAGAATCATTAGGGAACAGGCTGAACTTCTTGATTTAGAGACCATCAGAAGCAAAAAAGAAGAAATGCCAGGGGGATTTTACTTAAATATCAGTATAAAAATTATAGGTGTGACCACAGTCAGGTAGTAAAACAGGCCGGAAGTTTTGGCATCTCTACTCCGATTTAAAGGAGACATCCTCCCTCCCCCACATTCCTTAGGGATAATGAAATCATCTGCTGCAGCACATAGGAGTGGATTAAATGATCCATTATAGATCCTGCATAGGAATGCATAAGGTAGAATGTGGTCTGACGCTCCTAATGGAGAGGCACTGTAATCATGTCCTTTTCCTTAATAACACTATCCCTTTGGCTTTCAGAAGCATTACTACCCACAGTGCATAATCCATATTGCAGCAGGTCCTCAAGGGCCCAGCCCTGTTGTGCTCAGCACTATATACACATTTAACAGAGAGGCTGTCCTGACCTTAAGGAGCTTGTGATATAAAGCTTAGGCCACAGAGACAGAGGAGGCAGCAAGAGGTAATGATGAGACCATTCTGACAGACCCCTAAAACAAGCAGCCACCCAGAGTACCCATTATGGAAGGGCACATACAGTAAGTATAAGTCCCTCTAAAATGTCAGTTTGCCCACCCTATGTTTTTAACCATGGCAGAGTAATAACATTTCCAGACTCTGTCTCTGTGCAGTCACATCAGCAGTACTGATCACCTCTCTGACCAAGGCTTGACACAATTTCTGAACCAAGAGCATCATCATTTTAGATACGAGTGTGATTTTTTTCCTCCAATATACTTCATGCTTATACAACCTCTATGTGGACACAGATGCATTGATAAAATAGTGACTTATACCAGTGCAGTTCACTGTCCTACCTATGATGAGAGCAGCTTCACAGTAGTTCAGACACACCTACATGGGAGCCAGGGTGGGGGGCACAGGAGGTCGAGGGAAGGTTGTACTGCTTTAATTATATGGGTATGGCTTCTGTGCATAGACAAGCTCAAAGACTGTGATGTGGGTTCCACCAACATCTTGAGTGGAATCCCATGCTCCGTTTGGTTAGCGAGGAAATCTGTTGTTACAAACTCCCTCATGTCTAATTCAAAGTGAGGAAACAAAGAGGGAGGGAAGGCCATGCCCCGTAATTTAATTTTGCTTAGGGCTCCAGAAGCTCTTGTGCTGTCCCTCTTTCCTTCCCTCCCCCTCCCCGCCTATTTGACAATGAAAACAGGGAAACAAATGAGGTGCCATTTCCCTCAGCTATTTCAGATTGAACATAGTGAAATACAGTTCGGCTTCAATTTTGTTTTCAAAGCAGATGCTGGGTAATGCAGCACAGATAACATTCCTTTCTCCCTCCTCTTCTATGCAGCTGATTTGGACAGGGCACTACTGGTGTTTTCCCTCTCTATCCCTCCCCTCCCCCAAAGTGATGAATGTCCTTTTCCAGTGCCGTCCCTTCAATCGAGATTGGGCAGGCTCTGATCGTAACCAGAGTTGGCAGATGCCCCTTTCATCTCTCACCGAGGAGATCAAACATGCCAATATAAATTAGCAGGGCTAATTGAGACAGAGAGAGGACGAGGTTTTCCCACAACACGCAAGCCAGCAACTCCACACTTACTGCCTACCCAAACAAGGGGAAAAGAGAGAGAGGGAGAGAGAGTACATGCGAGAGAGCGCGCGAGCACAGCTAATTTCAATCTGCAGATAAAAAGAGCCCCATCCCCCTCTCCTCCTTTTGTCCACTCAATTTTACCTTCTACTATTTCTTAGAATGACTCAATAACTGAACAGTGTGCACACACACGCGTACACCCCTTCTTGTTTTCTTACTGTTTCTTTACTGTTACTTAACTGTTGAAAGTCCTTTTTCCACTGCAAGGAGGTGCAAATTTAGCTGCTCACAGCAGGAGGTGGGAAGGCTGCAAGGAGCTGTGCCCAGCCCCGGTCCAGCTGGTTGCATGCGTGCACCTGCCGCCGGCAACAAGTGGGGCCGGGGCTCCATGGACCCTAGTGAAGCCAGTTGTAGCCTCCTTGCTACCTGCCACAGCCTGCCATTACCCTAATTAAGCCTGGGGAAGCCATGAATTGACACTTAACATATGGATTAATGGCTTCCTTGGGATTAATCAGGGTAATTAAGCCACAGTTTTGGACCATCTGGCAGCTGGTGGGGCTGGGTGGGACTTCCGGGGCCTCTCAGCCAAGAGGTGTAGAGAGGCCCCACCGTACTCAAACTGTGAAAATGGAAGTCAGCTGCGCAATCTGTCTGCAAAATCAGCCCCCTCTCAAGTTCAGAAGACCCCTATCTATAAGGTACAAATCTACTCGGCTTTATCCCAAGGGGACATCGTTAAGTTTGCAATCAGGAGCATTACTCAGGTTGGAGCAGCCTTCATTTAATGAACTGGGAGCTACTGACAGGGATTTCTCTGTGGGATCTAGAATTCAGTCCTTCCCACTCCAATTTAGCTTGAATCTGTTAACTTTCAGGGCATTTTGCCAAGCTCATCTGTTTTCCCAGATTTGGGGGAAGGAAAAAGGTACTGAGTTAGGTGGTTTGCTTTTACTTTTTTTCATAGTTTGGGAGAAATTCTAGTTTTGCAGGGGTTTGTAGAGTATTGTTAATATGCAGCAGAGAGACCAGCTTAGGAATGCTTTTCTAATGTGGAATTTGAATCAATCCAAATAAATTAATAAATAACATATTTATAGTTTGTTTCAAGAGCAGAACTTTTAAGTCAGCAGTTTGGGCTACTTGGATCCCGGGTTTTGGTTTGGCTCATTACAGAGTCAGTTCAGAGTGTGTCTGTGTGTGTGTGTACGTACACATACATACACACACACATACACATAACATATCTGAATGACATTTCAGAAATGAAGCTTGTATTTTCTCCCTGGAGTAATCAGACCTGTGGTTGCAATTTTGGACTCAGAGCCTAGGCTGGTAAAAATCAAACTTATTCTCCTTTATACAATGCATTTTGTTTATGAAAAGGGTCTTTGGGACCCAGTAAGCCTTTAAAAATAAAAACCAGTGCCTTTTATAAAGAGCTGCATTTACAGGAAACAAACTTATGGCTTTGTATTGGGGGAGAATGTTTCAGACTAGGCCTTGCTACAGAGAAGCATTCAGAATTGATTTGTGTTCATATCCAGTACCCATTCTGGTAGCTTATAGCAAGCCCTTGAAAAGTTGTAACCAGGATAAGGATCAACAGTTGCTGAGAAATCTCTTTTACCTTTAAAGTAAGCCTTAAAAAGAAGTAGGATGGTGAGTGTCATTCTGTAATTGATACAACTGCATGAAAGAACAAGAGCTGGCCAGAGAACAGCAATGAGGGAGAGAAAGCACAAACACATCCGATTTAGCAGATTTCTCTCTCCTTTTGTCCAACTCAATTCTTGACAGCAGAATTCATCCCATCCCATCATATTATACCATAATGGACAGCCCAGCCTACTTGAACACCTAAAGATTAAATGAAACAAGGACATTCTAACTATAGTTTAATTTATAGGATTTGAAAACCTTATGGAGTAATCCGGTTTGCTGGAGCCTCTGCGTCACACATATTCAGTGTCCCCATGTTTCAAAATGGCAGCAGGGGCCATTCAATGAGCTTTAGGTAATGTGCCCCTGCTGCCATTTTGAAGCACAGGACGCTGAATACATGAGATGCTGTGAGTGCTTAAATTAAAGCAGCTCTCGGAGCTGCTCTAATTAAAGTGCTCCCCCCCCCCCCCCCCATAACAGGGCAGGAGTCTGAATAGCCTGTTACTATGGGTGCGGAGGAGTCTGAATAGCCCCACACCCCAGAAGCACTTCCCCACGCCCACCCCAGACCTGGAAGGACTCACCGAAGGCTGCGGAACCAGGTCCTGGGACGTAGTGACTCTCCCAGCATGGGATCCAACACAGGCGTGGCAAGTGAGAGAGAGTTAGTCATGTAGGCCCACAGGGGGAAGGATAAAAGATGCTGAAAGCAGCCTCAAGGGGCTGCACCTGCCTGGTGCAGGCTGTCTGCAGCCTGGGGCTACCAGGGGTTAAGCAGCCACCGGGAAGGCTGAGAACAGGTTTGTTTGTTTGTTGCAAAGCCTCTGAAAGATAAGAGGCACCCTGAAGGTTGTTTGTTTTGCACTGCTCAGAGTCTGCCCATAGCAGCTTACACTCCCCCCACCCTCTGCCCCCAACACATGTAAAGACGCCCGTTGATTTTACAAGCGCTCCAATTTTATAATGGTGGAAGACATCTACGAGCCTTTATTATCCAAAACACACACTTCAGAAACCTCAGCTCTACAATGTAGTCCTTCACACTGTAAACATATACAACTCTAGAGGGGCGTTAATGTATATGAAGGATTGGAAAGTAATCTTGGCCAATGATTTTATTTTCACCGATTGTGGCTGGGAGTTGCCCTTGAGGAATCTTAATATTGAGAAATTGAAACATTTTTGTTTGGTCTAAGTGCAATGGAATGCCTCAGACTGCCTACATCTGCAAAACTACAAAAGTACGGTTCAACTAACCTGTTAACTCCCTTCCCCTTGGAACTCCACACACACACATCTTTGATCTCTGTACTGAGAGACAGACCACCTCAACCAGTCTTTGCAAGCATCTACAAACCTTCCCTGGGTCAAAGGAGTAGGATTGCTGCACAGAAATCTGATTGCCTGAGCATAAGCGATGTCAAAGTCCTGATGAAGGAGAAGCCTCAAAAAGCCTTTTGTGCCTGGGAATAATGGGGAGGAAGATAGTGCTTTCACAGCTTTGGTACCTTGTGAAAAAGGCGAAGGGGGGGAAAGGGGGGAGGGAGAAGCCTGTATTTGCCTGACTGCCCAACAAGCCTCTTTTTATTTTAATGGATTACACTCTATCTCCCTCATTTCCTCAACATGACCTCACCCCCTAGAGATGTGACCTAGCCCAGACTTGTTTGGAGAGTGGTATTGTTTCATGTCCTGTTTGTTTACAGAGGTAGAAATGTCCAAGCCATTTCAAACTAGGGAATTCATTTTCAACAGTAGCATTTGGGGAGAAGGGTAGGTTAGTGTATTCAGGGACAGGAAGGAAGCACATGCATAGTACATATTAAAGAAAACTACCCCAAGTCAGGACCCACTAACTAAACTCCTGTTAAACAAAAGGATAAACTCATCTACTTTTAGGGTAAGAAAGCCATTAACCTCTTGGAATATTGACCATATGTACAAGCTGATGAAAGAAGAAAAAATAGGATGTGGAAAACAAGGAAGCTTATATAACAACTACACACAGAAGCATGATGTGAAAAAGTAAAGCAGGGATGTTGCTAAATCCCAGCACTCCAAAGTTATGATTAAAGCTCCATCTGCAGTGCAGTTTTTTAAAAATTTGTGTTTAAATCAGTATCATATGTATCTTCCTTGCTACCTGTAGCAAACTGAGGCTATCCAGATCTAGCTCTAGATTAGAAGAACTAGTTATATTTCATTACCACGATGCTGTGCAATGTTGTCATAAAACCCCTCTAACTCTCACAAAGTTGTTGTGAAACTAGCAGAAGGTTCCAGATCACAGGCCCTGGTTCTCATGGAGGACTTTGATCACCCTGACGTCTGCTAGGAGGGCAATACAGCAGTGCACAGGCAATCTAGGAAGCTTCTGGAGAGAGTTCGAGACAGCTTCATGGTACAAGTGTTGGAGAGACCAACTAGAAGCCATGCTCTTTCTTGACCTGCTATTCACAAACAGGAAAGAAATCGGTGAGGGATGTAGAAGCAGGGTTTGAATTATGGGGGAGCTCGGGGCGGGGGGGGGGGGGGGGGGGGGGGGGTGAGCACCCCCATGAGAGGCAAGATTCCCTCCCCCATAGGAGACGAGAACGTGCCCCCACCACGGGCCAGTCAGCCCCTGGCCTGCCCCACACTTTTCTAAGCAGCTCAGGCGGCAGCGGTGGCTCCTTCCAGCTACAACAGCTGCAAACCTCACTCCCCCCAAGAGTTGAAGTGTAATTCAAACCCTGTGTAGAATGGATGGCAATGTGGGCAGTGGTGACCAAAAGATGATTGAGTTCAGGATCCTGACAAAAGGAAGGAAGGAGAGCAGCAGAGTATGGACCCTGGACCTCAAAAAAGCAGACTTTGACTCCCTCAGGGAACTGATGGGCAAGATTCCTTCTCAAGCATCCCCCTGTGCTGGCCAGAGCCGCGCTGCCTTCTTCCCATTAATCCAGGGGTGGGAAAAATGCGGCCTACGGGCCAGATGTGGCCTGCTAGGCCATTCTATCTGGCCCACAGGGCCCCTAAAAATTAAAAAAATTAATACATATATGCCCCTGGCTGCCTGTCATGTGGCCTTCGATGCCTTGCCAAAACTCAGTAAGCAACCCTCCACCCAAAATAATTGCCTGCCCCAGCATTAATCCTCGGGCGGGCAGGTCCCTGACTCAGGCCCCATAGGCAGGGCAGCTGAAGCCGCACACAGATGCTCTGGTGGCCAGCAGGGGCCATTGCGGTAGCAAAACAATGAGGCCAGGAGGAGCCAGTGTCTTCCCTAGCAGAGTCCATGCAGTACCTTGCCGGGAGCGGCAGGACCAGGGCCAGCAGGTGGTGCAGAACCAATTATATTTATTTACACTAAACCCTATGGGAAAATGGGTTTCACTTAACGCTGTTTCACTCAGCACTTGGGTTTTTCTGGAACCAATTAAGAGTGCTAAGTGGGGGCTGCCTGCATAGGAATATTGCTTGGGCATGCAGGGATGAAATCAGGAAGACCAAAGTACAATTGGAGTTGCAGCTAGCAAGGGACGTGAAAGGGAGCAAGAAGGGCTTCTGCAACTACGTTAGGAATAAGAGGAAGGTTAGGGAAAGTGTGGGTCCCTTACTGAATGGGGGAGGCAACCTAGTAACAGATGATGAGGAAAAGGCTGAAGTACTCAATTCTTTATTTACCTCGGTCTTCACAGGCAAGGTCAGCTCCCAGACTACTGCACTAGGCAGCACAGTTTGGAGAGAAGGTGCACAGCCCTTGGTGGTGAAAGAGCAGGTTAGGGACTATTTAGAAAAGCTGGACAGGTACAAGCCCATGGGGCTGGATGCAATGCATCCAAGGGTGCTTAGGAAGTTGGCTGATGTGACTGCAGAGCTGCTGGCCATTATCTTTGAAAACTCGTGGTCTGGACAGTTGGTTAAAGGCAAATATAGTGACCAGCTTTAAGAAAGGGAAGAAGGAGGATCCAGGGAATTCTAGATTAGTCAGCCTGTGGAAAAAGCATGGAGCAGGTCCACAATGAATCCGTTTCTAAGCACTTGGAGGAAAAGAAGGTCATCAAAAAAAGTCAGCATGGATTCACCAAGGGCAAGTCATGCCTAACCAACATGATTGCCTTCTATGATTAGATGACTGGCTCTGTGGATGCAGGGAAAGCAACGGACACGTTATACCTTGACTTTAGCAAGGCTTTTTTGATAGTTTCCCACAACATTCTTGTAAGCAAGTTAAGGAAGTATGGATTGGATAAATGAACTGTAAGGCGGATAGAAAGCTGGCTAGATCGTAGGACTCAAAAGGTAGTGATCAATGTCTGGAGGTCTAGTTGGCAGCCGGTATCAAGTGGAGCACCCCAGAGATTGGTCCCAGGGCCGGTTTTGTTCAATATCTTCATGAACAATCTGGAAGATGGGATGGATTAAATTCTCAGCAAATGTACAGATTACCAAGGTGGGGGGGGCGGGGTGTAGTAGATGCACTGGAGGGTAGGGCAAGGATTCAGAGAGATCTAGACAAATTGGAGGATTGGACCAAAAGAAATCTCATAAGGTTCAATAAGGACAAGTGCAAATTCTTCCAGTACTTAGGATGGAAGAATCCCATGCACCGCTACAGCCTGGGGACTGACTGGATGGGCAGTAGCTCTGCAGAAAAGGACCTACGGGTTACAGTGGACAGTAAGCTAGATATGAGTCAACATATGTGACCTTGTTGCCAAGAAGGCTAACAGCATATGGGGCTGCATTAGTAGGAGTGTTGCCAGCAGATTGATGGGAGTAATTATTGCCCTCTATTCTGCACTGGTGAGGCCACATCTGGAGTGCTGTTTCTAGTTTTGGATCTCCCTACTACAGAAAGGATGTGGATAAATTGGAGAGAATCCAGTGATGCACATCCATACATGCAAGTACGTGCGCTTCCAGCAGCTCAAATAAAAACGGTGCAAATTTGAGCTGGGGCTTTTTGCCTCAGCGCACATACTTGGACATGCGCTGTGTGTGTTTTGGAGCACATTGTGCCACTTGGGGCAAAATAACCCTGCTTGGCTCCTCCTGGATCTGTAGCCAGGGGGAGCTAGAGCCCAGGGCCAGCACCTGTGCTGTCCCCATCAGTACAAAAAGTTGCCCTGGCAAGTAGCTCAGAGCTACTCGCTCTCAGGGGCTTCTGAGGCCCAGCAAGTTGGTACCTGGGGACACTACCCCTTGTGCCAGCTGGAATGCTGAAGCAGCCCTGAGAGTTACCTGCACCCTCTACCCATTGCAATAGTCTGGCAGTGGGGGCTGCCTCCTGGCTGTGACCTGCTATGTAACTGCCAGACCCAGATGGGGACTGCACAGCCAGTAGAGGCATCTGCCCCTCTGTGCCAGCTGCCAGTGGACTGTGGCTGCAGGGTTGGCCTTTGTGTGGCACTACTGCCATGTGTGCCCCTGCCCAGCCATCTGGGCAGCTATCACCTGGAAGATGTTCCCAATGTGGTAGCCTACTTTGAACTGTTAAAGCACGTCCTCCTGACCCCAACTGGCTAGGAGATCAGCCACCTTCAGCTGGGTCCAAGATGCCAGCTCTGAGCAGGCAGGGTCCTGCTACTGGGCTCCCCAGCAGAAATTCTGGTGTTCCCTATTCGAAAACTGAAAAATCCCTGATAAAAAAGTCCCAGTCACTCTGTAAAATACCCTGAAATCCATGTTTCTTCATGATTAAAACAAAAGACCACTATATATAGAGAGAGAGTGAGAGACAGAGAGACAGCGATCAGTTGGGCATGTTTTATTGATATATCTACAGTGTTTAAAGCAATTTAGACACCTAGCAATTTAGTGTTAGCAGTGTTAAAGCAATTTGGATGGCTACAGCCCCCCAACAGGGGTAACAGCCCCCCCCCCCCCACCGCCGCG
>NW_005842271.1:1732284-1736210 GCF_000455745.1 Alligator sinensis | reverse complement strand
GGGTGGCGGGGGGGGCGGGGCAGGGCCGGCAGGGGTGTCCCCCCCATGGTTCCCTCCCCCCTCCTCCAGCCCCCCCGACCCTTTACTTACTGGCACTGGAGCCCTGCTGCTGGCACACTGCCTGCCCTGCACAGCAGGCAGTGTGCTTCAGCACCAGGGTGAGGGCCAACCACAGAGATGCTCTAGCAGTACCCAGCCTCTGGCTGCATCATGACACAGTCCGGGACCATGTCCTGCCCCATTTTTTTTCACTTCATTTTTTTTTTGACCCCTGGATATCCAAGGATCTAATTTTGCCCCCACACTGCAAACTTGCAGCAGAGGAAACCTTTTCCTGTTCCTGCACGTGCCTTTTGCAGCATCTCAAAGGGGTTTGAGATGCTGCAAAAGGCACACGCGGACTTGTTTGGATGTGCCCGCAGAGGGCAACAAAAATGGTGACGGGGTTGGGGCACGTGACTAATGAGGAGAGGCTGAGGCAACTGGGCTTATTTAGTCTACAGAAGAGAAGACAGAGGGAATTTGATAGCAGCCTTTAACTACCTGAAGGTGGTTCCAAAGAGGATGGAGCTAGACTGTTCTCAGTGGTGGCAGATGTCAGAACAAGGAGCAATGGTCTCAAGTTGCAGCAAGAGAAGTTTAAGTTGGATATTAGGAAAATTTTTCTCACTTGGGAGGTGGTGAAGCATTGGAACAGGTTACCTAGGGAGGTGGTGCAACCTCCATCCTTGGAGGTTTTTAAGGCCTGGCTTGACAAAGCCCTGGCTGGGATGATCTAGTTGGTGCTAGTCCTGCTTTTAAGCAAGGGGTTGGACTAGATGACCTCCTGAGGTCCCTTCCAACCCTAACTTTTTATGATTCTACGAAAGACCAGTTGAGGATACCTGCAAGTAGCCTATTTATATAGCATGCTATGGTACTTTGCACTTTTTGAGAGAGGTGAAGGTTTGACTCTGTGTACACAAACTTGCAGATAAACAAGAGGGCTTATGGGTAGATAATCAGATCTGTTATCTCTCACCTCCATATACTGCTGTTAACAAGACTTATCTCTGGAGACACAAATCCATAGTTTGAGAACTGAAACTAAGCATCACAGAGATATTTCATAGGCTCTACTAGACTGAGCACTGAGTCCTCCCATCGGGTAGAGCCAGAAAGGCCAAAGCTGAAATGGAACTTAGGGTGGCAACAAAAATTAAAGACAACAAAAAGTCCTTCTTCAGATATATAGGGAGCAAAAAGAAGGCACAGGGTAGCACAGACCCCCTACAAGACAAACTAGGGCAATTAGTGACAGATAGGGGTGGGACAAAGCAGAGCTCTTCAATGAGTTTTTTGCCTCTGTATTCCTGAACTCGGATCAGGACAAAGCTCCCAACTGCACCCTAGACAGGCATAAAGGGGAAACCAGCCAACCAACTGTTAGCACCAACTTAGTGAAGAGACACTTGGAGGGGCTGGATGTGTTTAAGTCAGCAGGGCCAGATGATCTTCATCCAAGGGTGCTGAAGGAATTGGCCAGAATCATAGCAAAGCCACTGGCATGCCTGTTTGAGCACTCATGGCACTCAGGTCAGGTCCCAGAGGACTGGAAAAGGGCCAATGTGGTCCCTATTTTCAAGAAGGGGAGGAAGGAGGATCTGGGTAACTATAAACTGGTTAGTCTCACCTCTATCCTTGGGAAAATCCTTGAAAAAATTATTAAGGATCACATTTGTGAGTGTCCAGTGGGGAAAGCAAATCTAAAGGGCAACCAGCACGGATTCATAGCAGGTAAATTGTGCCTGACTAATCTTATTTCTTTTTATGACCAAGTCACAAAATGCTTATATGCAGGAATCGAGGCTGATGTCATCTACTTGGATTTTAAGGCCTTCAATATGGTATCTCATTATATTTTCATAGATAAACTGAGAGAATGTAACGTAGATGACTACACAGTTAGGTGGGTGGCAAACTGACTTAGGGGTCGCACCCAGAGAGTGGTGGTGGATGGGTCGGTATCAACCTGGAAAAATGTGGGCAGTGGAGTCCCACAAGGCTCAGTCCTTGGACCAGTGCTGTTCAATGTCTTCATCAATGACTTGGATGAGGGTGTAGAAAGCACTCTGTCCAAATTTGCTGATGATACCAAATTATGGGGTAAAGTTAACACACCAAAGGGTAAGGAACAAATCCAGGTGGATCTGGACAGGTTGGAAAAGTGAGTGGACAGAATAGGATGCAGTTTAATAAGGACAAATGCAAGGTGCTGCACCTAGGGAGAAGGAATCACCAGCACGCTTACAGGCTGGGGGAGGACTTTCTCAGCAGTATAGCAGCAGAAAGGGATCTTGGAGTCACTGTTAACTCCAAGATGAACATGAGTTGTCAATGTGATGAAGTGATCAGTAAAGCCAACCACACTTTATCATACATTAGTAGGTGCATGACAAACAGCTCCAAGGAGGGGATACTTCCCCTTTATGAGGCACTGGTCAGTCCGCAGTTGGAGCAAAGCCCTACGAGGAGAGATTGAGGACCCTGGCTCTCTTCAGCCTCCACAAGAGAAGGTTGAGAGGGGATCTTGTGGCTGCCTACGAATTAATCAAGAGGGGGCAGCAAGAAATAGGGGATACTCTGTTTACCAGGGCACCCCTTGGAGTGACTAAGAACAATGGCCACAAACTGACAGAGCAGATTTAGGTTAGACATCAGAAAGAACTTCTTTACAGTAAGGGTTGCCAAAATCTGGAACAGGCTTCCAAGGGAGGTGGTGCTCTCCCCTAGCTTGGGGGTCTTTAAGAGGAGGCTAGACAGGCACCTGGCTGGGGTCATCTGACCCCAAGGCTCTTTCCTGCCCAGGGCAGGGGGGTCGGACTCGATCTACTGAAGTCCCTTCCGACCCTAACATCTATGAATCTATGAGTGGTTTTCTTTAATCTTTACTAATCTATATAGAGGAGCCTCTGGGAACCCCATAAGATTGGGCCTCTAACATAGTCCATGGCCTGTTGAGATCTATTTAGAAAACTCTTCTAAAAAGGTTTTCTGAATATATCATCTCAAATAGTATATAATTAAAAGTAATAACCCCTATTCCATGATGATATCTTTGAGTTTTAATATATCTTAAATTAAACTCTTTATATAGGTTTATTTTTCTTAAAGACATCTTAATAGAAAAAAATTTAAAAATGCAATTAAATAAATAAATAAATAAAATCTGATTGTTAACTTTTTTTTTTTAAATCATTGATTTTTATCCACCCTGTGGCTTCCCTGCCATCCAGTCCTGCCACACCAGTATGTTTTTGACACTGCCCAAAAATGTTGTCAACCTCTGATTTAAATTATACCCACCCTTCCTTGCCTGCCTACAACCCAAATATTCTTAGAGCAGCTCTTGGTATAAACTAGAAGCCAATTAGTGAACTTCCTTCACCAACTCCTTCCCTAGGAAAATTTGCTAAACCACCTTTACCTTAGTGCAGAAACATACCCTAAAGAAAGTTTCTCTTTCATGGGGCCTCTGGATGCAAAGCAAGCAGATGTGATAACACTATTAGTAAATCAACACCATAAGATTACTTAAGAGATGTTTCATTCTTATTGTCCAGGATGCCAAAAGGAGCCAAGTTATTACCCCCAAATGGGGCTCCCCCTGCCTACTTTCCACAATTAATCTGGAACAAATTCTCCTCTTATTGTTGTTAAGATCACTTCAGGAAAAAGAACAAGCAGAACATCAAAGCTGCAAGAGCTGACAAATCAGCTGTAATCTGTCAAGAATGCACATAAATTCCATTCTCTTCTGTGCACGTCCATCTGACCAAACCACAGGCTGAGATTAAACACCCCAATAACAACACAGGAGCCAGACGTTCTGAAGTTCAGTGCATGGAGAGAGCAGGCAGGGATAGAAAAGGTCTATGATACACAAA
>NW_005842271.1:1726266-1732253 GCF_000455745.1 Alligator sinensis | reverse complement strand
TCCCTAATAGCTAGACCATAAGTTTCTGCTCAAAAAGCTGAGAAGTGGAAGGACAGGAGGAGGAACTGAAAAGTGGGGGGAAAGAAACAAGAGTGTGAGGGCCAACTAGGTACAGAATTTACAAGGCCTTACAGCGCATGCACACATTTCAGCTGTTCCCATCTGACAGCAGCTGTCTGTCATGGTGATTTCTACTCAAAGGTAAGTGATGCCAAGCATGCATGGGCGACTGGTTCCTATTGAGCCTGGGGTGGCACCTGCAGAAGCCATCGGCAGGGGGGGTGGGCAGCAACCCCCGAACTGGTGGCGTCAGCAGTGGGGCCGGCCCTGTCAGGGGGGGCACATGCCCCCCCACCCCCTGTGTCTCCCCTAACAGTCACCTATGCAAGAATGGATCCTAAAGTACCAGAAAACAGCCTCCCACACAAAGATTGAAGGAGAGCCTAATCTGCTATGTGGAGTGAGAGTGAATTTCTTGTTGCCTGTGCTCTATTTTCAAAGGCACACATAACAAGTACTCGCACACACTCAACACAGCTCTCAGGTCTTCTTATGAAATAAAGCAGGAAACAAGGAAAGGCACAAGCCTATTTTCTTCTCCTTTCCACAGGTGGTCTTGTATCATCAATATACTTACATTAGACTCTTTCAGTTCCTACCACCCATTTGAAACCACAGAACCTTAGAAAAAGAGTACTTTTCCTATACCCAGTCCCACCTAAGTTGTGGTTTGTAAGTCTTAAATCCAATATAGTGGATATTGCCGCTTTCTGCTTGTATTTTGGAGAAGCTATGGCTCACTGACGCACAGTAAAACAAGAAAAATATCTAATGTTTTAACTTAAAGCAAAATTCTTTGTCTTACTGTAATGGTGTGATAGTGGCTGTACTTGAGACCATTGCTCCTTCTTCTGTCATCTGTTGCCACTGGGAACAGTCTAGCTCCATCCTCTTTGGAACCCCCCTCAGGTAGGTGAAGGCTGCCATCAAATCCCCTCTCAGTCTTCTCTTCTGCAGACTAAATAAACCCAGTTCCCTCAGCCTCTCCTCAGAAGTCATGTGCCCTAGCCCCCGAACTGTTTTCATTGCTCTAATTATCTCTGAATTATCTCACTTCATCTTCTAAGAATTGGACCTTATGTTTTTGTCCACCAACCTAAAAAACCCTTTACCCACCAGAAGTGGGTAAAGAGACATTGTGGAGAGGATCCATCTCTCCGACTATTACCCAATGCTCCTCATCCATGTGGCACGAACAGCACAGCCAGGGGTAACCCTGACTGTCATGAGTGACTACAGGGCTCTGGGGGCTGGGCTCAAGGGACTAGGGGCCCAAGTAGTTTTCTCTTCTGTGCTCCCTGTTGCAGGCCATGCACCCAGGAGGGAAGGCCGCGTGGAAGAGCCATGGAAGACACTTCAGACGGTGGGTCTACTGCAAGGGGTTTGGTTACCTCGACCACAGCACACACTTCAGAGAGAGAGGACTTGCAGAACGAGAGAGGATGAGATGGCATTCACCTCATACGGAGAGGTAAGGCCCTGTTCTCAGCCAGGATGGCTTATCTACTGGACAGGGCTTTACACTGACTTTGCTGGGGGATGAGGAAACTCCAAGCGGAGCATGCCTGGGGACTGGCACACAGGACAGCTCCCTTGTGGAGGACACTAGCACAACTGTCTCTGGAAACGCTAACCAAATAGTTCTCCCACAGCATCTCAGGAAAACGAGGGTGTCAGTTGAGGGCCTCAGTTGCCTGTACACCAATGGCAAGAAGCACGGGCAACAAGCAGGAGGAGCTAGCCCTCCTGCTCTCTAGCGGGCAATATGACCTGGTAGGGATCACAGAGACCTGGTGGGAATCCTCGCATGACTGGAGCATAGCCGTAGAGGGCTACACTCTGCAAAAAAGGGACTGAGCAGGGAGAAGAGGTGGAAGGGTAGCTCTCTACATGAGAGAGCAGTACCCCTCTCTGAAGGTGGACATTGGCTCCAAAGATAAGCAGCTTGAAACCCTCTGGGCAGGTGGGTGTGGGGGGACAAGGTGAGAGAGACCTGTGGGCATTTACTACAGGTCACTGAACCAAGGGGAGGAGCTGGATCTGGAGTTCTCTCGAACTGACAGAGGCCACACGTGCAATGGACTTGGTTGTCGTGGGTGACTTCAACTGCCCGCACAGACTGGGAGGAACACTTGGCTAGGTCAGATCATTCACGCAGTTTCCTGACCGTGATCGAGGCGCTCTTCCTGATCCTGGAAGTGCAAGGGCCAACCAGAGGCAACGCTCTCCTGAACCTGGTCTTGGCCAAGAGAGATGATCTGGTGTGTGGCTTGAACATTGAGGGTAACCTGGGCGACAGCAACCATGAAATTATCAGGTTCACCGTCAGCTGCAAGGTCGACAAATCAACTAGCAGGATTGAAGTCCTGGACTTCAAGAATGCTGACTTCAACAGGCTCTGAGCATTAATAGGGGAGGCAATGAGGGACCAGGAAGCAAAGGAAAATGGGGTCCACAAAGAGTGGTCATTGCTCAAGGACATGATCTTCGAAACACAAAAGAACACCGTTCCTGTAAAGAAGAAAGGTAGCAGGAGGGCTGGGAAGCCCTCCTCGTTTAATAGGGACATTGCGATCCTCTTATAAAAGAAAAAAGAGGTATACGCACTGTGGCAGAAAGCCACCTTTGCCTCTCCCCAAAGTCCCTGAGCTGTGACAATTTGATAAGGATGGGCCCCACAGACAGACATCCTTACTCTCTCTCTTTAGGTAACCTGAGCTAGATAAACTCCTGAGGGAGGGGGGAAACCTGCTCCCTCTGCCTACTTGACAAAAGCCTGGTGCCTAGGGCGTGGTCCTGAGTGGGGGAGGGAAAAGCCCCTGCTCATCTGCCCAGGGAACCAGTGATGCTTTTTAAATTGGTTGGCTAGTTGCCAACACTGCTGGCTTCTATTGGACTGGGCTGCTGAGGTCAGAAAGGCTATATAAGGGCCTGGTCCAAGAAGAAGGTGGGGAGAAGCCATTTTACCAGCATGGTCCAAACACTAGGACACAGGGAGAGAGTCTGATTCAACTGAAACGCTCCTTCTCTGGAAATCTCCGAGCCAGATCTCTACCATCTTCTGGATGATACTTGTGTTTCTAGAGAGTTAATCAGCTCACAGTGATGCATTTGCGTATCAAACTGTTACCTCGGCCAGACTGTTTTGCTCAATGGTAATCCCTCGATAGTGCTCTACCTCTTACCCTATTCTAACCCTACCCTTTGTAACCAATAAAGTTCTCCTTTGTGACTGGTGTAGGAGACTTATTGAGGGGTGGGTTTAATTATGCCTAGGAGGCCCCTTAGGTCTATGGACTAAGGGAGACTATCCTTTTTGGCCCCCGACTTGGGGAGGAGCCCCAAGTGCTTGTATTGGGTCGAGTACCCCTAGGACTATTAGGCCTGTGTTTCCCCAAGGACACAGAACCTAGAAGGTCCCCTCTTGGGGTGGTGGCAGCACGTTACCCCCGGACTCTGCGGTGGGGCTCGAAAGGGGGTCTGCCAGGGCTTAGGCGCCCCTGGGGAGTCGCATGGAGTCCGAAAGGTGGACAGGAGTAGTGAAGTGGGAGGCTCAATGCAGGAGCTCCCCCTACTGGCTTGCCACACACACAGTGGAAGCTAGGGACAGTCCTCAAGGAGGACTATACTTTAGTGGCCAGCACTAGTAGGGAAATGGTCAGGAAAGCCAAGGCGGTGACTGAGTTTATGTTAGCCACGGGAGTCAAGGACAATAACACGTCCTTCTTTAGGTATGTAGGCAGTAGAAGGAAAACAAATGGAAGTGTGGGACCCCTGCTTAACCTCGGGACAGCTGGTAAGCAACATTCAGGAAAAAAATGAACTCCTGAATGCCCACTTTGCTTCAGTATTTCACCGGACCATGGGGAAAGTCAAGCAAGATAAATCTCATAGGGGGCATACCAGGACTGACAGTCTCCCTACTGTGGATGCTGAGCGGGTGCAATACCAACTAGAAAAGCTAGACATTTATAAGTCAGCAGGACCAGTTGGACTCCATCTGAGAGTACTGAAGGAGCTGGCTGAGGTCATCATAGAACCCCTGGCGAAGCTCTTTCAGAATTCGTGGCACACAGGGGAGATCCCTGAGGATTGGAAGAGGGCCAACATTGTGCCCATCTTTAAGAAGGGTAAAACGGAGGACACAGACAACTATAGGCCAATCAGCCTGTTGTCTTGGTGCAAAGTGGCCAGTGGTGTCCCTCAGGGGTCCATGCTTAGACCGGTGCTTTTCAATATCTTTATTAATGATTTGGATGGGGGAGTAAAAAGCTCACTGGCAAAGTTCACGGATGACAACAAGTTATGGGGCAGGGTGGCTACGCCAGAAGATAGGTTGCTGATACAGGTGAACCTGGATAGGCTAGAGAGTTGTACAGAGCGGAACCAGATGACGTTTAACACTTCCAAGGGTAAGGTGATATAAACTCCTGGAAGGTCGCTTCAGGTTGAATACCAGGAAAAACTCCTTCATAGTCAGGGTGACCAGACTGTGGAATAAACTCGCTCCAGATGTGGTGCAGTCACCTACCCTGGAGGTTTTCAAGAGGAGACTGGACAGTCACCTCGCTGGGGTCACTTGACCCCAGTTGTCTTCCTGCCTAGAGCAGGGGGGCTGGACCCAATGATCTGCAAGGTCCCTTCCAGCCCCTAACAATCTACGAGTCTATGAATCTATGAAGTTTACTCACCCACACAGTACTTACAGATGGTATTCAAGATACCTCTTACTCTTCTTTGTTAAGCTAGGTAGATCAAGTGTCCCACTGTAAGGCATATTTCCAGACTTTAAATAATTCTTATGCAGAGCCTCTTAACCCTGTCAGCAACCTTGCATGCAAAGATCAAATTTCCTAGTCACCCACTCAGACCATTTAGGAGGCTGCTTCTGTTGGTTTTGACATGTTTTTACTTTCATTGATCATCCCAGTAATGCCAAAAATTTCCATTACTGATGGACATCAAGAGATGTAGACATACAGTGCCAGGATGTTAAATGGTGACAATGACAGAAGACATCTGCCATCGTGCAGGATTTGGCTTCCTCAACCATGACCCACACTTCCTGGTAAGGGACTTCCCAGGACGCGATGGACTTCAACTCTTTTTTCCAGCAGGTTGGCTGATCTCTTACGTCGGGCTTTAAACTAGCTCAGACGGGGAGGCAGAAGAAGGAGAACATCAGGAACCTGCAATCCATGGGACATCCAGCAGTACAGCACAGGTAAGCAATAAGCAGGTAAGCAATAAAGGGCCCACTGGGCATCAGAGCCAGGGGGCAACAAAGGTGCCAGTCACGGCTCAACTGCCTATACACTAATGCTAGGAGCATGGGGAACAAGCAGGATGAACTAGCACTCCTGCTTACAGAAAACACTTACAACTTAGTGGGGTTAACAGAAAACTTTTGGGACTCTACCCACGAATGGGCAGTACACACTGAGGGTTAAGCTGTACAGAAAGGATAGAGTAGGGAGGAGAGGAGGAGGGGTTGCACTCTATGTCAAGGAGCATTATACATCAACGCTTATCAAAATGGAATTGGAGGAGAAGAAAGTAGAAGGATTGTGGGTTAGGATACATGGAGGTCAAGGGGAAAGGGATTTGGTGGTAGGGGTCTGCTACAGACCCCCACAGCAAGGGGAAGAACTAGATTTGGAACTCCTGAGGCAGCTCTCGGAGACCATAAAGACTAGGGAAGCGGTAGTCATGGGGGATCTAAAACTACCCTGACATCTGCTGGGAGAAACGGACAGTAAATTCCCACTGTTCACGCAGGTTCCTATCCTCTGTGCAGGACCTCCACCTGACGCAGGAGGTCCATGGTCCCACTAGGGGGAATGCCTTACTGGACCTGGTATTGGCAATGGGGGATGACATGGTAGGGGACCTACAGATCAGTGGTCACCTGGGGGACAGTGACCACC
>NW_005842271.1:1723554-1723861 GCF_000455745.1 Alligator sinensis | reverse complement strand
GTGGGAAGAAGTGGACACACCAGAGGGCAGGGAACAACTACAGGCAGACCTGGACAGGTTGGACAAATGGGCAGAAAACAATAGAATGTGATTTAACAAGGAGAAGTGCAAAGTGCTGCACCTAGGGAGGAAAAATGTCCAGCATACCTACTGCCTAGGAAATGACCTGCTCGGTAGCACAGAAGCAGAAAGGGATCTCGAAGTCCTAGTGGACTCCAAGATGAACATGAGTCGTCAGTGTGACAAAGTCATCAGCAAAGCTAACTGCACTTTATCGTGCATCAGCAGATGCATGACAAACAGAACC
>NW_005842271.1:1689178-1723544 GCF_000455745.1 Alligator sinensis | reverse complement strand
GCACTGGTCAGACCGCAGTTGGAATACTGCGTCCAGTTTTGGGCGCCACACTTTAAGAGGGATGTGGATAACCTGGAAAGGGTCCAGAGAAGGGCCACTCGTATGGTTAAGGGCTTGCAGGCCAAGCCCTATGAGGAGATACTAGGGCACCTGGACCTCTTCAGCCTCCGCAAGAGAAGATTGAGAGGCGACCTTGTGGCTGCCTATAAATTCATCACGGGGGCACAGAAGGGAATTGGTGAGGCTCTGCTCACCAAGGCGCCCCTGGCAGTTGCAAGGAATAATGGCCATAAGCTAGCAGAGAGCAGATTTAGACTGGATATTAGGAAGAACTTCTTCACATTTAGAGTGGCCAAAGTCTGGAATGGGCTCCCAAGGGAGGTGGTGCTCTCCCCTAACCTGGGGGTCTTCAAGAGGAGGTTAGATAGGCATCTAGCTGGGGTCATCTGAACCCAGCACACTTTCCTGCCTATGCAAGGGGTCAGACTCGATGATCTATTGAGGTCCCTTCCAACCCTAACATCTATGAATCTTTCTGAAGCAGTTTAGTAGAAATGGCTACCAAACCCCTGTGTACAGTCTTCCTTCAAATTTAGCTTAATTGGATTCCTAATTGATTTAAGATTAACCAGAATAGGCCTGGTCTATATCAGATTTTATATCAGCGCTTTAATCAGAGCAGCTCTAAGACCCACTCTAATTAAAGCACCCCCACATCTCCTGTACCAGTGTCTCCGTGCTTAAAAATGGAGGCGGGGGCATTTCAACTAAAGCGCATCAAACAAGCTTTAGTTCAAGTGCCCCTGCCGCCATTTTTAAGCATGGGACACTAATACATGAGACACAGGAGGCTGCTGGAGTGTAGCAATTGCCACGTTCCAGCAGACTCAACTGAGTCTGCTCCAACATGCTGGAATTCCAGCACATCAGAGCAGCCTCCATGCTCATGTATAGGTGCCCTTTGTGTTAACCTGTACCAGTTTAAAAATCACATTCATGTAACAACTTTAGTATATTGACAAGCTTGGCACTGGGAATTTTTCAGGTGTATTTAATCTGATGACAGAGAGCTGAGTAACTAGCATCACTCAGCTGTAATATAGGACAGACAAGAGTGATTCTGACAGGCAATGGCTAGAAAATGGTATTTAGAGGTTTGCTTTTGGGAATTGGCTTGTAGGTATAGTAAATACTGCATTAGAACAATGGTTCAGGGGAATGACAAGGGTTTTGATTTCTAAAAGCCTGTTTGTAAACAAAGTTTCCTTCAAGGCCCACTTTGTCTGAAGCCAGCAAACACACAGGCTGAAAGAACAAAGACGTACACCACACTGTTCCATAACATGAACAGTGTACTGAAACAGAGATAAGGGACTCCCCAGCATTGGCATTAGGTCACAGTGTCCAACTACAGAGCCTTTGGGATTTCTGGTTTTGGTGAATAGATCAAATTAGGAGGCCTGGTAAATAACTAAATTAAGATGTGTGCGTGTGATGGGTTTGTTGAAACAAAAAATATGCTGACAGGACAGAACATGGACAGTATGACAACCACAGGGAAACTAATCAGCGATGCCTGGGAATGAAAAGTCAGAGGGAAGAAAGAATACAAAAGGAGCAATTTCAGAGTACCAAAGGTTTCCCAAGAGGGGAACCCAAGGCCACCATGGACAGAGGGCACATCACCAGCCCATCTCACCCACTCGACTGGGGCATGGTAGGCCTTGACTATCGACCTCCAGGCTCCTGACAGCTGACATTCAATGAAGAACCTCAGGGTGAAGCTCATGTACTGATCAGATGTACCTTCCCTCTGTGACAGCTCTAGGACTGGTAGATGTGGAATCAGGGAGTAGGGGGTGGGAAGAGGTATTTTGTTTGCCTTGCCTGCATTATTTTTATTTGCTATCACTGTGTATCAATAACATTCGCCTATTATCAAATGGAGAGGTCGTAGTCAGTCTAAGAGTTTGGGTCTACCTGAAACAAGGTATCTGGGTCATAAATCCAGTGCCAGATGAACTTCAGGAGTCTTAGTCTCTCCTCTGTCCATATTGTAGCCAATTTGCCATGCTGCCAGACAACAATCTCAAGCATAGAAGTGGGCAGGATAAACAAAGTAAATTTCAACTTATCTGGGCATTGCCAGACCACAGTTTCTTGCTGTTTTTCTAACAATGCTAACAGTGCCAACTGTCCAGAGCCCCAAAAGAGATTTCAATCAGTTTAATTCAGGTTTAATGTAATGTTTAGGGTGCAACACTTACTGTGTTGTATCATAGGGCAACTTCAACAAGAGGACATGAACTACAGCGAAAAAAGGGTAGGCACTAGTGCAAGTTCAGGAGTAATGAACAAATATGAGAGATGTAACCATAGGAAGCAAGAGAGGATGTAACTAGGTCTGTATTAAAACTAAGAGGAGTGCAAGACAGGCATTTAGAGGGAAAAACATTACAGGGTAGCAGAGCTAGACAGATAGGTGGAGGGAGCTGGATGGGCTATGTGGCTTCTTTCCAGCCCAAAATGTTGCTATTTAAAACATGACCAGAGGGAAATAAAGTTAGAAGGCCCCTGTGCCTCCTGTTTAAATGAGTCAAATTGAGGAGGCAGCACTTGGGTGATTCCATTCTAACTGCTGGTTTCCATACAGGTTTTCTGGACATCCTCCCTGCACCCCACATAATAACAAACCTTTAAGAATTGGTCTATAATGCCCTGTTCCACATCTGGGATACCTGCCAAAACACATGCCCTGCCCACTTGCTCCCGTTCACTATGCCCCAAATTCTGGGAATGACATGATGTAGTTGCCTCAGAATGGTCCTGACTGCGTGCCAAGAAGGACAGCAGGAACACAGAGCCTTGGCAAAGTACTGGGGCATGTGTTCAGTACCACTCCAAGCTAGGCACATGGCCCTGATGCTAGGCTTTGGTGCGTGCTGACCTGAAGGATTTTGAATGGATAAAAGAAACAGAAGTTGCTCAAATGAAAGGGATAAAATGTTTTTGAAAGGTTTTGGGGAGTTTCTTTGGCCATTGTTCTTGTGTCCATGTGATTCTTGTGAAGTTCATTGGAGGGCCCTATTCTCTCGATGCAGAGGCTATCGGGTTATCGTAGAGTCCTAAAGGTATAGTGGACATCTGAAGAAGACTGTATTAAAGTGCAAATGGTGTGACACAGCTCAGGGACACCATACTGGAACTGCTTGGTTCTGGAAGATCCTAACTTGTGAACAATGTACCAAATGAAGAAGAAAGTAACTATTTTGTAGGGAAGTCCAAGAGGGTGCAGAAATAATAGCCCATTCTGAACCTAGGGCAGCATGGAACTGAAAGCAAACTGTTTCTAGCGGTCTGCGCTTCTTTCTATGAGGCAAGATGGATAGCTGGTGACTGTGAACAGTGCTTAGTAAGGAAAGGGTAGACATGAATTAAAAACACAAGTAAATTAAAATGTTCCTGAAGGTAATTTCTACTGAAAATAGCACAATGACTTTATTATTTGCACTGTTAGTATATGGGACCAAAAATTCAGTTAGGTTTCGGTTGAAAAAGGACCAGCTCTCAAACAGTCACCGTGCCCCCTGAACTGAACACAAAATGCATACCTATGAAGTCGTATAAAACTTGCTTAGGGCAGCCCTTCTACTTATTTATCATTCTTGTCCCTTTTCAACTACTCATGCAGTTGAGGTGGAGTGTGCAGGTAACCAGTACCTTGAGTAGGGAAGGGTAAGAACCAGCAGAAGCAAAGGCTTGGACAAGCCAATTAAGAAATCAAACTTTGGGGAACAAATCCATACATTCTTGGAGGTTCTTTGCAGATGAAGATATTAGGAAGGTGACTGCCCATGCTAGTTCCAGGCCCGCTGGTGACTAATCAGTCCAACTGCAGAGAGACAAATCTCTGTATTCTTCGTCCTCCTCCTCTTCTTCTTGATGCTGACTCTACACTGACATTCAAAAAGGGCTGTTGCCTTTTTGATTTGGAGCCACCAGGCATTGCAATTTGCAGCCTGTTTCCCATAGTTTGTGGGAATACTGCAGACAGAAAAGGACCTCTTCAGGGTGCCCCTGAAACACTTGCGTGGGGCCCCTCTGTCACATTACCGAGTCATCAGTTTCCTGTATAGAATGGCCTTTGGTATGCAGTTGTCATCCAACCAGGTCATGTGGCCGGCCCACCATAGCTGAGTCTGCAGGAGAATGTTGGTGGTTTTGGCTCTTTGTAACACCTCCACATTGGTAACATAATCCTGCCCAGGGGCGACGTGTAGGGGGTGCATGTGGGTGCACATGCACCCCCTGAGCATGGCAGCAGTGCACCCCCTACAAAAAGAAGGCAGCATCTGTAGGCAGTCCGTGATCCCCAATGGCCCCCACCAACACTGCCACCAGCAGCTGCAGGTGGTCTCCGACCCTTGCTCACCACCCCCCCAACCCCCACTGACAGTGCTAGCAGCATCTGTGGGAACTCTCCCACTTACTGCCACTGTGCTCCTGCCATCGCTGCCGTGGTCCTGGTGCCGCTCTGCCCCCCCAGTCACCAGGGGCACGCATCGTTCGTGATCCTGCCAGCAGATCTTGAGAATGGTGCAGAGGCAGCGCTGATGAAAATGCTTCAGGAGGTGTATATGGTGGCAATATAAGACCCATGATTCAGCACTGTACAGTAGAGTGGAAATAACAACAGCTCTGAACACCTTAACTTTGGCCTGTACCCATCAGGGCCATGCGAAGCTTCAGTAGCTGATTCGATTCGGAGGAGACTTCGCCCAATTCAGCAGCCGAATCTCTGAATCCGAATCAAAACAGGTGACCCATTAATATCTCCTAACTGAATCGGAAGCCTCCGTATCGATTCAGAGAGATTTGGAGATTCGGCCATAGACTGTACAGGCAGGCACTAGGCAGTGCCAGTGGGACCAGCTGGGGGAGCAGCCGGAAGAGCACCGGTTTGAGACGGCAACCCTGGGAGAAGCCGTGGCTCCCCCGGCGGCTCCCCGGGCTGTTGCCCCCCAATTGGGGTGAGGCAGGCAGTGCTAGCAGCCCCAGGAGAAGCCACAGGGGCTGGGGGGAATGATTGGGGAGCTGGAGGATTGAACCGGGAGCTGGGGGGAATGATTGGGGCTGGGAAAACTAACAGGGGCTTCCCCCCAGCTCCCACTTAGATTCCCCAGTTCAATCCCCCAGCTCCCAATCATTTTTCCCGGTCCCTGATCCTTCTCCCTTGCCCCCATGGCTTCTCCCAGGGCTGCCAGCACTGCCTGCCTCACCCCAGTGGGGGGTAGCCAGGGGAGCAGCTGGACGAGCTGCGGCTAGAGCCAACAGCCCCGAGAGAAGCCGCAGGGCTGGAGGGAATGATCGGGGAGCTGGGGGAATGATCGGGAGCTGGGGAATCAAACCAGGAGCTGGGGAATCAAACCAAGAGCTGGGGAGAAGCCCCCGTTCATTCCCCCAGATCCCCGATCACTCCCCCCAGCCCCTGCGACTCCTCCTGGGGCTGCCAGCATTGCCTGCCTCGCCCCAGCAGTGGGGCAGCTAGGGCAGTAGCCGGATGAGCCCCAGCTTCTCTCAGGGCTGCCAGCTCAAGCCAGGGCTCGTCTGGCTGCTCCCCCAGCTGTTCCTGTCGGCACTGCCTGCCTGTACAGTTTATGGCCGAATCAGATTCGGCACTGAATATCTTTGGATTTGGCCAAATCAAATTGGGACAGAGATTCGAATCACTGAATCAAATCACTGTCCCTCCAAATCGTTGAATCCAAAGCAAATACTTTCCACTTCACACAGGTCTAGTGCCCATTAGGCTGTGACTGTTCCAGACCTGCTTGAAGAGTCTGCCAAAGGCACTGCTGGCTTTTGAGAGTCTATTGTCTACCTCCTTGTCTATCATGGCATCATATGAGTAGACACTCCCCAGGCAGGTGAACTGCTTGACAGCATTTAGCTCAGTTCCTTCAATAGTAATCTTCAGTGGCACGTAAGCTTAGTGTGGAGCTGCCTGATGAAGAGCTTCAGTCTTCCTCAGCCTGATGGCGAGTCCGAAAAGTTGTGTCCATGCTGACTGTCATGGAATTGCCTGACCATGGTGAGGAACTTAGGTGGGCATCCAAGCTTCTTGAGAATCTTCCAGAAGCCCTCTTGGCTTAGGATGTCAAATGCCTAATAAGGTCGATGAAAGTGATGTACAGCTCCTTGTTTGGCACCTGGCACTTTTCCTGTATTTGTCTGAGCACAGATACCATATCTATTGTGCCTCTGTTTGCTCTGAAGCCATATTGCCTCTCTGGGAGGACCTCTTCTGCTATGGCAGGCACGAGCCTGTTCAGGAGGAGTCTAGCACAAATCCATACAAAAGCTTATGAACTGTACTATCGTGTGTGTGTGTGTGTGCGCATGTGTGGCCCGTGTGCACTCTTGCTTTAAGAATCTCCATCTGTACTATGTAACACATTCAAAGGCATACTGGGGTTGCACACTGTCAATAATCCAATACATCATTTATGCTAAAGGCAATAAACATGAAGCAATTTTGAAATGAGAAAAATATTATACTACTTGTCTTTTTATTTGGCATAACAATTATCTCTGTGCTTTGGCATTAGTGGACCAAGAAGAAAGCACAAAGATAACTCTTATATGAGCCTCAATCCATGAGAGAGAGAGAGAGAGAGAGAGAGAGAGAGAGAGAGAGAGAGAGAAGGGAAAGGGAAGAGAGAGTCAGGGTGGAAGCTTTGGGTCTTTTTTTTCCCCATTCAAATGTGGTAAACACTGAATATTCCTATTTGTAACCAAGTTAACACATGAACACAGATACAGGTGGGTAAATTAATGCACTCGCATCACAGAGCCCCAGTATGAATAGAACAGGTTTGCAGAATATTGCTTTGGTGAAAGCTTTGAATTAAAAAATAAATCACGCTAATAAGCAGAAAAAAGTCATCATTTCACCACAATTTTAAATAGAGGATTGAACGCAAGCCCTGTTAGCATATACCTAGCAGGGCTGATTTCCCTGCCAACGTTCTTGGTGTAGGGGTCAGGAAAACTCTTACCTCATGCATCCAAACACTAAATGGCCTCTGCCAAGAGTCCTTTTTCTCCAGATGCAGGTATGCATTGAACAGGATCAGACAGATATATCGTTCCAAGTACTGTAGGCTCCTCAGCTGCAATGTTCTCATTTCTTTCTCTTCCTTAGCTGTTTTCCCCTGAAATGAATAATCAGTAACTGGGTTTGCTTTTGATATTAGGTAAGTAACTCAGAACCCCATTAGGATCAACCTGAAGAGCACATACAGGTATGCACTAAATAATAAAAAGCTATACACCAGGGGCCTAAATCTGAGCTGATAAAAGCAGGAAGGCAAAGAGAGAACACTTCTTAAAAAAGAGTATATTATTTCTTTGTTGTCTGGACAGAACTGTTAAAAGCAAGACATCTGATCATCCAAATGACATCTGACTATTTAATTTTGCAGAAAGGGAAGAGTACAATTAGCTTCAGTATTTTGGGAGACGTGTAGGAAATGAGTAACTGTGAGCTTAGCTGGTATATGAAATGCTTCTTATAAGACATTACTGAATTCTCAGCTCAGCAATTCCACAGTGATCAGAATGCCTCCTAAATTTTAAGAGCAGATCATCTAAAGAAGTGTTTGTCCCCTTTAGTGACTGACCTGCTGCAAAAGGGTTTATCTCCTTCTCTTTTAAGGATGTGTACCGTTGAGATGCTCCCACCATTTGGGCTTTTTCCCTTGGAACAAAAACATCCATTTTACAGAGCAAATCCTTTTTGTGGGCTTTTAGATAGCTATGCTAATTATGTGTATGATTGAAGAGGTTCTCCCAACCAAAATCAGACGGACATTTCATATCATTGGGGACCTTCCATTTAACATCCCCATTGGAATTTACCCTGAACGGCTTTCACTAAGCAGAAATTCCCATAATTCAGTGGAAAGCACCATTAAGAATGTATTATATCAGGGGATGCCCTTTTGTAAATCCACCAACTTGTCTATCAGAGAATTCACTCTCTTATCATGGAGCAAAATCCCTTCCCTCACTATCCCATCAATCCCTTGTGTCAGCCATGTCTGTCCATTTTTTAAAAGTTATCATGCTGTTAAAAGACTGAAAACACTGAAATCTGAGGGACTGGTCTGTGTTCAGTTTTTCTCTGTACGGGTAGTATGGCTCTTCCTGACTCAGACAAAGTCAACACATTTTATTTTTTTGTTGCTTTTTTCACTACAGTGACATCATACTATGTCTCCTTGGCAACTATAGAAGTAGCTAGTGATTTCACAATGTTTATATTAAAAATGAATGAGAGGGAGCTGTCTCTAATGGCTTCAATATACACAAAGCTCTGACCTTTCCATATATCAATCAGCTTTCCCTCTATGCATAGCAGGCCACCCACAACTCTTATTTTAACTCTCTGTAGAAAAGGAAGGACTCCATTTGCTGAGTCTAAATCACTAGTTTCCTCAAAAGCACCACTGTGAACAAGAGGCAAGATAGTTCAACCACCTTTTAAAGCATACAGGCACTATGAAATTTTTCTCCAATTGAGTTAACGATGTATCAGCAAGTAACACGTGGGCAAAGGAATGTTTTTGCAGGTGCATACTGGCCTTTGCTTTTCAAGCACATGGCCCTTTATACCTTGATACATGATGCATTTATGATTGTAAATGTTAGTCTGTCTTGATGTTTAGAAGATCTTAAAGTTCCCTGAAAACACCCTCAAATCAAGTACTTTGGACGGAAGGGTCAACCAGCCTTCTGCTGGTTACAGAAATAGGTATGAACTTTAGCATCATTCTTACATTAACCTGGCAGTTTAAGCTCTCCTTAACTTGTGGTTTCAACTGTATAAAAACTTCCTCTTTGACATGTAGTTTACAAAAATAGAAGAGGTATGGCTATGTGTGTGTACTATGGAACTGCCAGGAATAGGCATTCTGTGCCTCTTCAGACTATAAACTGTACCCGGTCTTTGTTATGACTCTTCTATTTTTGAGTGGCCAGGGGCTTTGAGCCACTGAATTGGTTCTTCTTTGACTACTGTCCTTAACTTGACTTTGATCAAGGCACAATCCCACAACAGAAGCATTTCAGGGCAACATCAATTTCCAGGTATCCTGGGGGTTTAAGTCATGATTTCCAGGTGAGTTCTCCAAGGCTCTACCCATGCCCATGCTTCACTTGAATTCCTCACTTTCAGCAGTAAGTAGGCCTTAGATGCTTTCATATTGCCTTCCAGAACAGAGGTTGAGTGCACAATGCAAACATCTATATCAATAGATGTCTACTATTATTTCCAGGTCTAAACCCACACATGTTCTTCATTGCATTGGACACTACAGCAACAGGAAAACAATGCAGGGGGCATCACAGTTAGTCAAGCAAATATTATGCTTGAGAGATGACAAATTACTCAAAGGAACTCCAGAACTACTCAGCAAAGAACATTTCCTCAATGTCGGGCAAAAAAAATCCAAAACAACTGCAACATTAAGAACATGGGAAATGCCATATTTTCACAAATCCAGAATATGCCCAGGCCAGCATGCCATCTCTGAGGGAATTTAATACCACAGGCTTCAGAAGGACACATGGGAAGCAGATGCAAAATGATCTGAACCCCGGATAATTTTCCTCGCATAATAAAAGACTAATTTAATGCCTGAAATATGAGGATCTGGACAGTCTTGTTATCCTTATAAATAACCAATCCCTTTTTTAATCCAGGTGAATTTTTATCTCTAATTTCCTGCAACAATTGGTCATACAGTCAATTATTTTCTGAGAAAAAAGTGTAGCAGGGGCAGGGGCGCAGCCTCTGCTATACCTCCATGGAACTGGCAGTACCAGGAAGAAACTTACCTGGCTGGGTCTGAGCGAGTAGTGCATCCCTGGTGTGCTGGAAGAAAAGTCTGGGGGAGAAATGAAAGCCAAGAGCAGGCACCTGGGGACGGAGTAGACATGCCCCAAGGAGCCTGCACTGATTGGTTTGGGGAAAGCCTGGGCTTTTTAAAAGAGAGATGCCAAGAGAAGCACAGTGGTAGGCATCTCTGGGGACAAAGACTGCACCGCTGGGTCAGGAGGACGTCCAGCAGAGCTGGGAGTCCAGCCAACCGAACTTGTGGGATCACCAATTCAGGAGACTCACAAACAAGGGACATCCACTGAGAAGTCTGGAGAGATAAATAGCGATGGACAGCGAGGAATGAAGGGTGGTCCCCCAAGCCTGAGAATAAGGGGCAAGAGGAGAATTCCCCAGGGGACTGGTGGTCAAGCCCTCCGAGAAGGGGGCAAAGGCAGACCCACTGAGGATTCAGGTAGTCTTAAGAAAAGTGGAGGCAGCCCAGCCAACAGAGGAATTTGTCCAACCCAGCAGAGGGAACTCCAGCAGTTTGAAGCAGAGAATGTTAGCCTGGCTGAACACCCAAATCCTTCTTGCCTAGGCAGGAGCCAGAATCGATGATCTGTTGAGGTCTCTTCCGACCCTAGCATCTATGCATCTATGACAGAAGCCAGTGAAACCAGGGCTTTTTCATTTGTAAATGTGTAGTTAGGACCCATAAGCCGGGGACCAGAGTCTGCCTCCCCTTTGATTTGGTATCCCCAGGTAAAGAAAGAAGAAAGTATCCCCTTGGTGTTTCTGTTATGGTTAACAGGGTCCTGTCCTTTGCACCTGGACTCTTTAAACAAGCTAATCTAAAAGGCCTGAAGTATTGCCGAGAGAGGTCAAACTGAGTGAGGCAGATTGACCCAGGAATAATTGCAGAAACTAGGAGTGTCAGGAAGAAAGAGACGGCATCAACCAGAGAGAGAGTGGGAGAGAGGGAGAAGATTAATCGGGTGAAGAGTAACCTGGGCAACTAAGCCCAAAGAAGTATTGGAACAGAGGAAACTGATGCAGAACAACAGTGGAGTAAAGAACTAAGCTAAGTTGAGGAAGAACCTGGACAAGCAACTCACACTCCTGGACAACAGAGAATAGAGACCAACCACCTGAAGAAAGGGGCAGGGTACCAGGAAGGTGGAGCCTGCACAAGACCAGCGTCCCTGCTAGGCAGACCTAAGTGCAAAGCATCATCTGTCTTCCCAAACATCATTAGAACATCAAGAGGTGGCAGGTGAGAGGGGAGGATGTGCCAGGGGTCCAGATAATCACAAGGGGGGAAAGATAGGTGGGAGGACCCACATGCTCACAAAGGAAAACAGTAACTAAGTGCTTGCTTGAAATTAAGGATCCTCTTCCCTCTCAATAGTGGGAGGAAGGGAAATAAACAGTAACAGGAAAACAATAAAGGTAGTCCAGAGTGCTTATGAACCTGAATTAACAAGTACTCAAGCAACAAGTAGCTTTTGCTATTAATTAATTTTGAATGGAAACACCTGAAAAAACATGTCAATTTCATATCTTAAAAGGCTGTCTCCCTTCATCTAGCAATATTAACAAATGGGAGAAAAGCAGGGTGGGGGGAAGAGCAGGTTATCAAGGAAGGGGGAAAAGTTTTTCTCAGATTCTAAGATCCCTCTAGTTTAGCGGTAGACTATGCTGCTGAACAACAAAAGAAGTTAATGCAAATTGCAAACCAAATCAGCAGTCACCCCTATTTTGAAGAACTTCTTTCTAATTGCACACACCTGTTCTGGTATGTTACTTTAAAAAGATATGACCAACTGTAACATTGCAAACCAATAGTCCCAAATCCCCATGACCAACATATAGTGTAATCCCTCTCCCCAAAAAAGTATGGAGCTCTGGGATGTCTGGGAAGATCTACAATCTCTATATATACACATCTTCTTTTTTCTGCTTTTTTCCTATTTAAAAGTTTTTATTCCCTTCCTCCTCCTCTTCAGCTTATTTAATGCCCAGTTTCTTCCTTTTTTGTCATTTTAGTCCTCCTTTTTCTCTTGCTCTTTAAAAAAAATTATCCTCTTCCCTTTTGCTAAGAGAAGAGATTTCTCTTCTTCCTTTAGTCTTTTCTTCATTTCCTCTCAATGGCAGCATTTTTTTTCTTTCTTTGCTACTTCAAATCACTTCTATCTCTGCTCAAGCATTCCTTGTCTGATTCTTAGGTGTCCCCAATAGCTTCTTTATCTTTGCTCTTATCCCTATCAGTACCCTTTCCTGGACTGGTCTCCTCCCATCACATAGGCCCTCAGCACTTCCCATGCTGCTTGGAACTGGCTGGTCCTCATCCTTAGTCTTGTGTTTCAGAAAGGCTAAGTAGCACTGGTATCTGTAAAATAGGAGCAAGCTGGTGATAAGCAGCACTGCCAAAACAGGCCAGGCTGTTTTGGAATAGCTTAATACACTCCTTCCCCCACCTTGTCCCCCAACACAAGTCAGGGAACAAAGCATCTAACAATAGCTTCAATCTAATACAGAGCCAGGACTTCAAATTCCCCTGGAATCTGGCAGTTATTCAGAACTGGTGTAGACAGCAGGATAAAGGCTGCTGATATAGACATCTCGTGCCTCCAGAAGCAGACTTGGGAGGCCCAAAGTTATGATCATTTCAGTAATGAGCAGAAAGGTATCGTAAAAAATACACGTGGCAATAATCACATAGTAAATCTTGTTCTGCGTGAAACGACAGTGGAATGATGGATACCGACATACAGGCAGGTCCTACTACACCACCACTCTGGAAAACACAGTTCAAACAAGCTCAAATAAAACACTAAGAGAAAGAAATGGCTCATTTTAATTATTTTCATAGTTCTAAATGGGAATTTAATTCCATATTTTAAAAAAAAATGATCTAAGCAATGTTACATCCTCTAGTAAGCAGCATAGATGCAAACCCAAAGAGCCCACATGGGAACTAGGCCTTCAAAACCTCTTCATATCTCTGAGGGCAAAGACCCAGAACAGACATTCTGTGGCAGCCCAGTTCAGTTTTCCTTCCTCTTTGATATTTGGTTACTTCTTCTGCATGGTGTATACTGCGTCCACTTAGCACATACAAGAACATTCCTGGGTGTCTGGCCTTTTCTTTACTTGCAAGCAAATTTGATTCTATTTAGTTCATCATACCTTCTCCATGTGACTGCCAATAATCAGGTGTTTGAAATCTCCATCCAAGCTCTCCCCCAGTTGCTGGAGGATGGTAGAAGTGCTATGACAGGCACTGATGACAATGAAGAATATGCATATTGGCTATGAGAAACTAGTTGTTTATAATGCTTCTGATTATATGCAGAAGCTAAACAGACAAAAGGGTTTGTATATACTGCAGTTATTGCCATGACTGCAGTTTAGATGTATCCTAAAATCTCCTTTGGAATGCATCTATTTGGGGTTGTCCAGCTGTAGGAGACAATGAATCAAATTCTGCATTTACTTACACATTTCCTAACACTTTTGTGGAGGTATTAGTATTTTACAGGGTACAAGGACGCACAGAACGTAGCACAATCATGTTAATTAGACGTTCATATCTTTACTGAAATAGAGCTGCATTTGGCAAGTGACTGGTCCCTTAGCCAGTGTTGTTTATGAAACAGTATAATCCTAGACATCCCATTCATTGACATAATTTTCATTACAGCAAGCTTGCTCTTTATACCCCCTTTTTAAAAAAAACTGCCTACATCTTTGACTTTTTGGAAGAGGAGGTTTACCACAGATCATTGCTAATTCTTTCCACATTCTCTTCAGCTCTGTAATAACAGCTGCAGTAAGTTCCACCCCATTTTCACTTTGGAGGACACATGGGAAACATAATAGCAAAGAAACATCTATCTACTGGCATACAGTCTCAGCTGCCTGCTTAAATAACAGTAGTCACTGGTTACAGATTTTGGTCACATGGTCCTGGGCTAGAGAGATCCATTTGTATGAGTCTTGGGACACTGGCTCAGATGAGGCATTGGTGTTCTGGAGATGCACCGATCATATCAGATTGAGTAGGCAAGACATCTCTATAAACTTTCAACACAACTGAAATCTCACCTAATAAAATACCTAGAGATGAAAGTGTTTTTTAAAAGTTATTTTAGACTGAGTCTATGTTGGATATTTAGCCGTTCCCTGATCTTTCTGAATAACAGAAGTCAAGTGGCATACTGAATTTTTGCTGAGAAGCTAGGAAGGATTTTCATCTTTCCTGGGGAATTCTGGGGTGTGCCAGTTATCTTGGTCTGAACTGTAAGATTCTACTATACTGTGGATACGTAACGGCTGGCAGTAAGTGATAAGGAGCTAATTCTATTTTGGGAGAGTTGAACAATTTCAGCTCTGGTCTCAGTCACAAAATGATTTTCTCCCCCAAGCAAAAGTAATTACAAGGAAAACCCTGTAGCTCTCTGTTCCACAAAAATGAACGTGCAAGGCATGCAAAACATTTTCCCTCCTGTCCACAACTGAGAGGGCCTGTCACATTTCCCCTTGGGGACAAGGAACAAGATTTATGGATGCCACGACTTGCAGAAAGTCCATGTTCACAAGCATCTGAGAACCCTACTTCATGGGAGCCTCCCTAATAGACACTGGAGCTGTTGCATCCACTGACCGCTTACTTAAATATATAGATAAAGAAAGATTAACTGCTTTGTGTACTACTGCACTGAGGCTACAATAATGGGTTCAAGGTGATTCTCTGTTCACATTCCACAATTTGTAAGGGGGAGAAAGGAAAGGAGGGAGGGATAAAGATGCCTTTCCCCATATTCCCAACAGATGGCCAGTGGGAAGCTTGATCACTTCATATGCACACCAATTACAAGGATTTCCCTTGGATGTCTAACAAATGGAACAACTGAGGCTACAGAGATTTGGAAGACTGTTTCACAATGTAGCATCTATCTTCCACCAGCTGCTGGGGAGAAGAATATTTGGTTTCCATTGCTATGCTAATACCAGAGGGAGAGAGTGTTTACATCTACCCCTCCTTTCCTACTCAGCAGTTATAACTCTTGGTCTTGATGGTGTAACTGTTTGGTTACCTGGGCAACTAGGTGATAATCACTGAAAAGTTAATACCATAATGAAAAATGCAATAATAGATGTTGCCATAAAATAAATGGAACTTGGGTGAAGAAAGGGAGAATGGTGGTGACAACAGTGGTGGTGGAAATATCTGCCAAGAATTTCACTGCTGGCTTTGGAAGCCAAAAAATGACCCATCAGATCTATTTTAAGCCAAGCGTTAACTGGATTTGGAAAGCATTTCTTCTCTGAATCATTTTTATATGACAGTTCACAGCATTCCAAAGCTGCTCTAATTACACATGGCCTGGCCTTCAAGACGTATTACCTGCTAGAATGATACCTCTGGGGAGAAAGTCAGTCAAACCGGTGGTCTAATATTATGGCCATTTTGTGGGGAGGGAGTTGAGGAAAGGAGAACTTCAGGCTGGTAATTTAAAAGCAACTTAGATACACTTTCCTTTTTGTCCTGTGAAAAAACGGGGCCTGATCCTGTAACCAAATACAGGTTCCATTTCCCTTTGTCTTTTCCCTTTCATTTTTACAATCTCTAGAGACAGAAGTATCACTGGTTTTCAAGTATGAGTGCAAATCTGCACCACCTATCAGAAACAAACTTGAATGAATATCCTGTTTTACCCAGATCTCTGTATGCTGCTAATTGTTGTGGTATGCAGGCCAAACATATCCACAAATATTCTTTGGAAGGATTTTTTTTGATCCACGTTGTGCTCCTTGTGTTATATATCCACATACATCCACGCAATCATATCTGCTCCTAAGCAGACAGTCTCTTAAATTGGTACATTTAAATATTTGACAAAATGCAAATTACTACACTGGCTTTCTGAAAGCCTTTCTAACAGAAACCTGATTTAAAGGCCAATGTTAGTGCAACACATGATTTTGGCAAATCTCCACCTGGAAACAACAGATACATGCAAGTTAAACTGAAATAATAAACTGGCAAACAACTTAAAAAATAAATACTTTTAAGAGACTCACAGACATTCCCTAGCAAATCAATCACTGGCTGGACATTTTTTTTTTTCCAGCTCTCATCCTAAATGCATACAGTTCTGTTACTCAGCAGTCATTTTAAATTATTTTCATGAAATAAATATGGCATCACTAAAGTGAGTATCTCAGGACGTGCAATTTACTGTGTCATCTTTTGCCTGTTCTGCCACAATCCTAAATCCATGCTCCTGGTTAGGGTGCAAACATGCTGGAATAATACAGAACTGAAAAAACCTAGCTTTCAAGTCGATTGCAAATATAAACGTGTTCTCCTAGAAATAAATATTTGCAAATGGAGGTTGATTAAAATACATTACAAAGGTTAAATACTGGAAAAGATGTGCTTTCTTCAGAACTCCTCATGTCCATGTCAGCCATCTTGAGTTCCTTCCCTCACCCACCCAAAACAAAGATCTATGGTTGGTTAATACCAGAGATATTTTAAAGGGTTGGTTTGGCTTCAGACAGCTTCTCTATTTTATCCCATGGAACATTAAGTATTTGTGCAATATCTCCTTTTGTTCTACATTTGTACAGTACCTAACAAAGTACCTACTTCATACCTGGAGCCTTTGACATCCTGTTGCAATACAAATAATAATATTTGAGGGAAAGAAAGACCATGGTCTAACATTACTGAAAGTATTAAATTAAGGTGTTTGAGGTGGGAGTAACCTCATTCATCACACATAGAGCAGCACCAATGAGCAAAATGAGGGGAGTTAGGATGCAAACCATCACTAGGATTATATGTTTAGTGCACAGCCCATTTCATCTTTAAACTAGCTCCTGGATTGTACATTCACTCTTCTGTAGGTCCTGTTGCTGTTGGCTGTCATCTGTGCAGCACTGGCTTTCAACTGGCTGTACAGAGATGGCTCTGAAAGAGCTGCAGGAGAGCAAAAGTTGGCCCAAGGAAGAGAGAACTTTCCACTGAGCTGCACTTTTATGAGCTGTATTATTCTAAGAGTTTATGACACACACATGCTGGGAAGATATTTTCCCAATGCCTGTAACTCTACTACTTAAGCAATAGGACACGACAGGCAATGTATTTCCAGGTAATTATAACATGTCTCTGGAAGTGCTGCAGGCAAGAGGCCGAAACTAAATTTCTAACCACCCAAGGAGTGTAATAATTATTACCACAGATTGCCCAGCACACAGTACCTTGGTACTACTATGAAGTGGAGTTTATATACCACAATGTGTGAACAGTTAGTCCTGTGCATTTAATGGTAACGGTAATTGAAGTATGACCTTGCCGACAGTCCATCAATCAGAAAGTGATATTCATAACCCAGTTCAAAAAGCATTTTCAGCTTGAAGTTATTTCACTGCAAAGTAGTTGTCATGTTTTAAAAATAATCTGTACTTCAAAGTATCGGCCAAAGCAAAAACTTAAAAATATTAGGCTACCAAGACGTTAAGCTCTCCATTTTGGTTTAATCACATACTTACTACCCTAGATACCAGCACTTGCCTAGCTACAAAAGATATTACTTCCAGTAAAAACATTCAGGAAAAATCTGGTTTCAGACCCAAAGGAACTCCACCATCAGGTCTCCCTCCTTCCTACACAGATACCGTCACATCAGCCCATCACCAAATTATTTTTTTCTGAGCTTGCTTGTTATGCCACTGACATCAATAAAGGCTCTGTAACTAGATATACAACACACACACACACATACAAAGAGAACAGCAGTGAATTCCACCCCCTGTTTTTGGTAAGCCTCAGAACATAAAGGGTATGTGGAATTTGTAAATGAAGACACACATGAAGAAACTCTCTCTGCTTCTGAAGTTTTACTCTACTTTGCCCATTTTGGAGACGGGATAAAATGAGACAAGGTCATCTTTTTGTGGACAAAAACATCTTGTATAGTTGATTAGCACTAGCACTGCTGTACTGCAGACACATGTATGTGCAATACCCAAACTATGCCCAAGTAGTCAGTACTGCAAGTCCTTCATTTTCAATTGTCAGAAAGACCATATTTTAAAATAAAGAGGTGGGGGCGGGGTCTATGTTTGTTCTTTCCTTCCCAAAAATATGGAACAAAGTCATGTGTAGAATCAACAAATAAGGGACTCTATAAATGAGATGGCAGGTCTGCCAGAGTTTCCTATCACTAGAGAGATGTAGTTTGCAGTAGAGTCCGGGGTATACCAACAACCATGACTTACAACAAACATTCATCAGTGTGTGCAGACATTCAAGCTTTCTTTCCCACGTCAAAAATGGATGCTTCAAGAGAAAAATAATCCAGGGTTAAATCTCTCCTGGGAGAACTTCTCATGGGAGACTGAACATCTGGGGACCTGGAGGAGTGGCATGAAGGGAAAAATGTTCTCATGCCTTTCTAAGACTGGTATCACCCCAGTTTGAAGAAGGCATGGGGCCAGCTGCTCCCATAGATGGAAGGAGAGGGGTGGAGCTGCTCCACACCTCCGTCTCACCCTGGAGCTCCCAATGTGAGAAGCAGACAGGGGTTTTGCCAGGCTGCTTCTTCTGCTTGGCACCCAGGTATTAGGAGCAGCGGCAGCTTGCAAACCCAGTTTTTGCCTCCCCCCACTTGTCAGCTGAGTTGCAAGGGCAGCAAGCTGGGCTTACAAACCTAGCTCTTGGCTATGCCAGCTTCCTGTTGCGTTCACTTGGGGCCCAGCTGACCCTGGCCCCCTTCCCAGGGGAGAGGACAGGGTGTCAATTATTGAGCTCCCCTAAGGCAGTGGGATGACCAAAAGAGGAAGCCTCTAGTGCCTTCTGGGTGGAAAGGTTGCCTGTGAAGCTCTCCAGCCATTGGGCTGCAGAAATGTCTGTATAATGCAGCTCCTGAAATTTCTTCTGGTAAAAATTGACATTTTCACGCAAACCTAGAGAACCTTTTGCAATACTGTAAGAGTCTAAAAACAGTAATGCTGTTTACAGATTGGCTTTTAAATGGAAATGGATCATGTTTCAGAACAGGAAACACTTCCCTGTGGCTTGAAAAACTGCCCTCTAATACCATGCATAATGCACATGTGAAGGGGCCATGGTAGCCCATACACTGGCTCTGAGTTACACATGCAACAAGAGTAATTTCACATCCTCAGAGAAGAGTTTCAGGGAACCTGAGGGGTTTGGAACAAATAAGCACTCGTTTAATGTGCAGATCAGAACAGGCTAGTAAAAGGTTGCTTTTTCAGACAAAAGTGTCTGTTTTCAGAATATCATTTTCTTTTTTAAAGAAGGAGATGTTAATGCAGTCCTAGAGAATTTTCCCTAAAAACCTACAGAACTAAATGGAGAATGCGATCCTTTCTATAGGTTTTTGAATCTTCCTAAATAATTCTTCACCAAAAGATTTTACTTGCATTCAACAGGGTGGCTCAAACCTAACTGTAGGAAAATAAATATTTTCTATTACGATTCCCCAGGAGATTTTTTTTTTTTGTTTTTGGGGGGGGGGGGTGGGGAGGCTACAAAAAAACCAACCCTACCTACAACTCCATTTTTGAGACAGAAAATTTCCTAGCAGTATTTTGTCCTCCAGTTCTCCCTCCCCCATCACCAATTTGGGAAGCACTCATTTTTTTTCTCTCCCTGTATTTGCTCCTCATCTTGACACTGAAAATTAGTCTGATACAGTTTTGTCACCTAACGGGGGCACCAGAAAGCACTGCAGGAAGAAACTCTGTGGAATTCAATTCTTCCACTCCCCACTAAGAAATCCATCTTAGTGTAGAACATAATCATGTCCTGCACACCTGCTCGGTCACCACCACTGTATGCTTTGTTTTTAATGGAGTTAGAATGGAAAGTGACATGTGTGTGTATAATGGCATAATCAAAGGATCCAGGATTTTAATTTAAACTGTTCCTGTTCCAGACACAGGGCTCTTATTCTGTTTTTGGTGGACCCCAAAAATTCACGTGGATCTTGTTTGTTGTATTAAAGAAAATCCAATGGCAGCACCAGAGATTTGAAAAAACAATAAAGTAGGACATTAGCAGTCTCACCATCTCAAATCAAGGTCCAGACACCTTGAACTACTAGGCAGAATTCTTTACAGACACTATTAATTCCTTGAAAGTCTCTTCCTCTCTCCCTTTTTCTTCTCCTCATTAACATTTTAGGATGAGTACCTTCATCATGCCAATCTGCAGGTGGTACTAACCAGATAAAAAATGCTCACAGTTCTCCAATGACCTGCACTAACTTTGGCGCTACTCAACCAATTCAGAGTTCTTTGGAAAACCTTGGAGAAATAAAACTCGTAAGGAAGACAATGGCACTTAGTACCCATCCTTTTAACCTATAAATTTACTGAAACCATACATTTTTTAAACGCTAAACTATGGCCTGATTCAAAGTCCATTAGTGTAATGCCTTGAGTACACATTGGCAGACAAGGTTCCTTAGGTGAATTTGATATCTTTTATTAGACCAACCCAAATGGTTGGAGAATAGTTATTAAGCAAGCTTTCGGGTTCAAAAACCCTTCGTCAGGCTAAGGAGGTTTCAGCAGTTGGTGTGTGCTCTTTCTGGATGGAATGAAAAGAAGAGAAGCCGGGGGCTGGGCTGGGGAGTCAGTTGCCAGGCAGATTATAATGTATCAAAAATCCAATGTCTATGTTTAGTCCATGATCTCTAGTATCCAGCAGGTTGATGAAATGGAGCTCATAGGCTCGCCTCTGGAAAGTGTTGTGTAAGTTTCCCTTGAGGATCAGGACTGAGAGACTGGAGAGAGAGTGGCCCTCCTGTGAGAAATGTGAGTGTTTGAGTACACATTTCCTTTTCAGTGACAAGTAGTAAATCCTTTCCTGTAAGAATACTCTCTAAGTTGATTATATGGTCAGAGACTCCCACACTGACTGACCAGACATACCCACACTCTCTTCTGCATGGCTCGACCTCCCTTCAGGAGAAGATGGTCACTGACAATGTTTGATGCAAGCTCTAATTATAAATAGCAGAATAAAAAAGGAACAATAAAGATGAAACACAATTCACACAGGTAGGTTCAAAGGCCCAGGGGCCTCAAGCCCTCAATTTTTTATAATAATTATTATAGTATTTCTTCAATTATTTTCCTGTGTTTTATAGTTCTTTTTAAAAGATTTTTTTAATGTTAACATGCCCCATTAAAAGAGAAATTTAAAAAACATTTTGTACATACATCAAAGCTTTTGCCATTTTACACATGTAGTAAAGTATAGCTTTGTAAAAATGAACACGCACTTTTTGGAGGTTGAAAACCTTGACCCTTACATCTGACAAGATACTTAAAACATACAGCTGTATGTTTATGGCCTTTGATGATGCCTTCTCTATGTGCCAACAGGCACACTGCAGGGCACGGCAGGACAGAACAGTGACACCACCGCTTCTAGGATGACTGCTGAAGAGTCCATTACCAACTTCCTTTTCTAGAGGCTGGGATTGGTCTCAGCCACTGACTCTGGCCTAACTCACAGCAAACAGGAACTTCCCCTGGAGCTGCAATTTTATTTTTAGCTGAATATTTAGAAAGTTTAAATCCTTCAGATTTCTGAGCTAGGAGGATGGAAGCATAAAGAAATCAAACAAAAAAGAGGCCTTTCCTCCAAAATGGAGTTGTACTAAAAAATGCCTTCACTTGGCCAATTAACTGCCTTTCTTTCTTACTCTAGTGGTTTTCAACCTTTTTTCATTTGCAGACCCCTAAAAAATTTCAAATGGAAGTACGGACCCCTCTGAATTGTAAGTATGGGTATTCACATACTTTTGATTGATCACAGTCATCTTTCATAGACCCCTTAGACAGTCTGCAAACCCCCAGGGATCCACAGACCACAGGTTGAAAACCACTCCCTTAATCCAATGTTGATCACCCATCATTATAAAAAGCACTGTGATATTTTCTGAGTGGAGGAACTGCCAAGTTTGACAGAGCCTTAGTATCTCCTCATTTTTTCTTTGCTTTAAATTGCACCTTCAACCTCCAAAAAGTGCGTGTTCATTTTAAGGCCTGGCATTGCAAGTTAGTCACAGATGGTAATGTACTAAAGGACTGTCCTATAAGTTCCAGAGCTGTGATTTTCAAACTGTGTTGCGTGAAACACTGGGGCTCCACAGCAGGTCATCAGGGGTTTCACAAAGAGACTGGGGATAAGATCAGAATGTGCTGGGAGGCAGTGCGCTGCCATTGCTGCGCCCAATTGCCTAGCTCTGTGAATAGGGGTAGGGGCTCCATGGCAGAAGGAGTGATATGAAAGGATTCTGTGACCTTAGGAAGTTTGAAAAATCCTGGTCTACAGAAACTGCTGCTAAGTGACAACAAGGTGTCATCTCCTTGACTGCACCTGAGAATAGGCATCAAACCCAGATCTCTCTCAGACTAGTGCAAAACAGTAACTCTGCCAGAAGCACCAGGACCATATTATTTTTTATTTTATGCATTTAGTCATTGGATAGGAAAAATGCACTGAACTGTCAGGCAATAATATATTACAATTTCTAAGATGTCGGTTTAACTGAAGCTGCGGCACCCACAGTGACCCAAAGCAACAGAGAAAAATTGTCACATCAACTACACCACTGAGGAACTTATTTCAGAATCCCTCTACCACCCTCCTGCCACAAAGCAGTTCAATTAACTTCCCTGTATAATTCACTCAGTAATATACTTCCAAACACTTCAGCAAGTTTTATTACCTGTTGTTATTATTATTTTATTATTACGTTTTATTACACGGCAGGAAAAAGAAAAAAAGAGGGAGCAGAAAGGGGGGAACCAACAGTTCACAAAAATCACAACATAGAGAAATCAAAGAGGTGAAAATATCTTTTTGTGCTACCAAATACTTGCTTCTTACTTAGGAGAAAGGGAGTTCAGAACAGAGAACATCTTGTACTTTTTAGCTGCAAAAAAAGTGTTACATTTTAAAAATCAAAGTAAGCGACGTGAATAAATAATGCTTGCAAGGTGTTTTGAAAATCTCAGGTGAAAAGGACAAGATACAAGCTCAATAGTAATTAAGGAGAGAAACAACAAAAAAGTAGCATTCTAGTTAAATGTCCTACCCTTGATTGTAGGAAGTATGCAGATCTTGAGCTGAACCCAAGAACTTTCATAACCTGGATCACAATGTTGACACCATCCAGCATGGGAAGCTCAACTGACTCATGGTGCCAGTGCAGGAAACCCAATCACCAGAGAAGTGAACTGCACAACTGGAGAACTCCTCTAAATCCAGCTACTGCCCAGGCACAAAGGAACACCATTCGATCCAGGTATCCTGGTGCTGAATATTCAACGGACAAATGCCTCTTCCACTTGTTTAACCCAGGTGTTCTGCTTGGATTTCTCTTCCTAAAGCCAATTATAATCCCCACACCCCACCTCCCCACTCTTCTCTCCAGCCCCCACTCCCAAATCTTAGAGCAGGTCCCGCGCAAAGTTACAGACAAACACCATAGTATTTTGATTGTGTGTCTAGGACTGAGAGATCAGAATGCGTGGCAGTAAGGAGATTTATTTATCTAATTCAAAGTTTAAGAAATTGGTCCAGGGGGAAGAATAAAGCCCAAGGAGACAACTAAAAGAGAGGCACTAGTCAGAAGAGGATTTAGTGCTAAAGCTGAAAGTAATATGTGACATCGGAAATATTTTCATTCCCCCCCACACATTTAAATAAAAAGCCTGCCTCTCATCAAAGAGATGACAAATATTTAACCATATGACCTAAGTGTAAAGCAATCTGGTAAAGAAATCGACCCTCCAGAGGTAAGAAAAACCTATTTGCTCTACTGCCTTCACTGCAGCCACAGGCCAAAGTGCAAATTCAAGAAACCCATTTATTTAGAGAGCATTGAAAAGGAAACTTAAGCTGCCCAAAGCAGCTTGTATGTGGCTGGGGAGGAGTGAATAGATGAAGGAAAGGCAGCTTAAAGGGTAGTGGCTGCTGTGGTCTGCAAACTGGCTGCAGGAGAATTTCACTAAAAGATGCTGATGAAGGGATGCCTTTCACTCCCAAATCCTCTGGGATCATTCTCTTTCATTGAGGGGGTGTGCTTGTTTGCTGAAGGAGGATCTAACTACCAATGTGGGGCTCTTCCCTGGCACTGGGTGAAGGCTGCTTTGCCACCAGAAGTCATCAGAAAAGAGAATTTTTTAAAATCCATTAACCCCCCCCAGCCAAAAAAACCCAAAACCTAGTCCTCTGATTTCACGGAATCATATCATAGAATCATAGAGAAGTAAGGCAGGAAAGGACCTCCCCAAAGGTCACCTAGTCCAACCTTCTGCCTGAGGCAGGATCATCCCTATCCAAACCATCCTACGCAAATCCATAATCTAAACTCTACATAAGACTACCATCAACCCTGACACAACACAGACTTAGCACCCTAACATATCACAGATAAAGCAGGGGGACCAAGGCAGCCAATATCCTCCTGCTTCTGTAAAAACTTGTCAATATATGCTCAAGAAATCCCAGGTAGACAATTCTGTCCCTTCCACTACAGAGGAAGGTAAACCCCACCCCACAGTCTGTACCAATCTGACCACAGAATAAAATTCCTTCCTAACCCCAAATACAGTGAACAGTGTGAACCTGAAAGGAGGGGCAGGATCAAAGCCAAAAGTTCCTGGCTAGAGGGTCCCAAGCAGCAACATTGGCACCCTCCAGTCCAAGTCCCCAGCCTTGGCAGTAGCCAACACCCTGACACAGGTAGCAGAAAGGAAGGAAGCAAGCAACCAGCAAAGCCCAGAAGCATGGTGTGGCAGGCCCACGCCACCAGCATCCAGCTGGCCGGTTTGCAGGTAGCTGGGCTGGCAGGCCCATGCCACCAGCATCCAGCTGGCCGGTTTGCAGGTAGCTGGGCTGGCATCACGTGGTCATAAGGGGGACCGCAGATTGGCCCGGCCCCTCAAAGCTCCCGTGGTAAGAGCAGCTCGCTGGCAGTGTCCAGGGAGAGAGGAAAGGAAGAGAAGAAAGGAAGGCACACCTCCAAAAGCCTTCCCCACACTGGAGAATGACCTGGTGCAATGGCAGCAGTGCCAGTCACTGGGCAGCAAGGGTATTCAGACCACAGAGGGAAAAACCTCGTGGAGTCTGAGTGCTTGCTCACCTGCATCATTGGGAAGACTTGTCCTGGGGCAGGGAGCTCTGGTGAGCCAGAAAACACCAGGGAGAGAGGACCCAGGAATCTATGAGGGAACAGCCACAGAGGGACTGGAGGGGTACAGACCTAACTGCGCCCCCACCCGCGCAAAACTTCACCAGCAGATACACCCACGGCAGCCAGGATGGGACCTTGGCAGCCCAAAGAGCACCAGTGGGACCCATCCAAGGAAAGAACCCACCTGAGAGCCTGTTGATTTGGGCCACTGCATTTGAGCAGTTGTGGACCCAAAATTCCCCAGCAGGCAAGCATCAGGACCCCAAGGGCATAAGGAAACAGCCCACGGGACATTGTAGCACATGGCCAGTTGCTAGCTGACCCACAGAATCAGACTCATGGGGCAAACCCACAATGCAGGATCACACAGGGGTCAAAAAAGTCACGCTACACGTGCTACAGAGTGCTGACAAAAAGCACCTGGTGCAATGAGCCTTGTTGCCCTGCTCATCTACACCATCTACATGATTTCAGTTAGAGTCTAATTAAGTTATCAGTTTGCCAGTCAGGCACACCATAACCACATTCCTGCCCAGAACTAAAGGCAGGCCTTCTGTGGGAGCAGATGATGCCTGTGATACCATCAAATCCGAGCCAAACTGGCCGAGATGAAAGGCGTGAGGTGTAGGAGAGGAGAAGCCTCACAGAAGGAGCATCAGCTGAGGCACCCAGGTGCACAGAAAAACACTGGGTAACACCTTCCTGTAGAAACTCAGGTAACATCAAGTTGTGGCAAGTGAGTTGAATCTGGTGTGGCACACCCAAGCGGGCAGGGTATGCTAGCAGCAGCACTGCGAGCATGGGCCTGCCACACATAGGAAATACCCATAGTAGAACACAGACATAGCTATGCCTAGATCGTCCCCGACCAGTGACTGTCCAACCTCTTCCTGAACACCTCCAGTGATGAGGAGTCCACAATTTCCCTAGGCAGTCTGTTCCACTGCCTCACTGTTCTAAAAGTGAAGAAGATTTTCCAGATATCCAATCTAAACTTACTTTGGGGAAATTTCAAGGCACTGGTCTGTGTCCTCCTCTCTACAGCAAGAGAGAGAAGATGCTTTCCCTCTTTTATGGCACCCTTCAAGTACTGGAAGATTGATGTCATGTTCCCTCTGAAGCAACCTTTTCCACAAACTGAACATGCTTAGCTCCTTCAGTCTCTCCTCATGTGACTTGCTTTCCAAGCCCATGATCATCTTTGTGGCCTGCCTCTGGATCCTTCCTAACTTCTCTATGCCCTTCTTAAAATGTGGTACCTAGAACTGCTCACAGTATTCTAGATGAGGCCTAAACAGCACCAAGTAGAGAGGCACTATCACCTCCCACATCTTGCAAATAATGCTTCTATTGATGCAGCCCAAAATCACATTTGCCCTTTGTGTAGCTGCATCACACTGCAGACTTGTATTGAGTCTGTGATCTACCAAGATTCCCAAGTCCTTTTCCACAGTACTGCCATCCAGCCAACTGTCACCCATTTTCTATTGTGTTTTGATTATTCTCCCTGAGATGTAGCACTTTCCGTTTATCTGCAAAGAGGCTGAACTTCATCCTGTTAGCTCTAGCCCAGCTTTCCAATCTGTCAAGATCCTTCTGAATTCTGGTCCCATCTGTCAGTGTGGTCAGAATCTTTCCAGCTTTGTCATCTGCAAACTTGATCAAGATACTTTTTATGCCAGCATACAAATCATTAATAATCACTGGGTCCAGGTCAGATGTCAGTGGGACTCCACTCAAAACCACCTACCATTTTGACATGGACCTCTCAATAAATTACCCTTTACTTGTGGCTATTGAGCCAGTTATCTATCCACCTTATAGTAGTTTTGTCCAACCCACATTTCTCCAGTTTGTTTATAAGGTCACGTGGGACCTTGTCAAAAGCCTTGCTGCAATCCAGATACTAGGCCTACACGAATAGGGAAGTATTCGATTCAGATTTGGATTCGGCCAATTCAGAGGACAGTGATTCGGACTCAGAGATTTGAATCACTGTCCCCGTTTGATTCAGCCGAGTCAGAATCAGAGATTCGGCACTGATTCAGCACTGATTCAGAGATTCAGATTGACCAAGAGAAGGCAGGCAGACACAGCCGGGCGGCTGCAGGTTCTCCTGCAGCTCCTCCAGCTGTGCCTGCCTCTCCCCGGGTGAGGGGAGGCACAGGAGAAGCCCCCATGGCTGCCCTGCCTGGCCCCATCCCCCATCCGGGACTTTAAAAAAAGAGCCCCACACTCACCGGCTCTGGTAGTGGCGATCAGGGATCATGGCAGAGCCCCACTGCGTAGCGCAGGGCAGTGGGGATCGCCCCCCTACCTGGCACCTGCACAGCAGCTGCCCCATGCCACAGATGCAGCATGGCTCGGCAGGGCGCTGTGTGCTGTCTGGGAGCTGGAGCCACTGGGGCCGACTGGTGGTTCTTAAAGTGCCAGGATGCTGGGGCCAGGGGGTGGGGAGGGCATCAGGGTGGGGCTGGGCAGGAGAGAGATCAGGGACTGGGGGGGGCTCTGCCATGTGGCCCCACAGCCCCCACAGCTCCTGCTACAGCCAGTGAATGCAGGGCTTTTTTCTTTTTTTTTTTTTTTTGGTGCTGGGGGACTGAGCCAGGGGGGCTGGGCAGGGCTTCTCCTGCAGCTCCTCCAACTGTGCCTGCCTCTGCCCCAGCAGGGGGAGCTACAGGAGAAGCCCCCAAGGCTCCCCTGCCCAGGCCCATCTCCCACCCGACCCCAGCCTCCTGGTACTTAAACCCAAAAAACACCAAAAACAAAAACAAACAAACAAACAAACAAAAAGCCCTACACTCACATGCTCTGGCAACAGCAATCAGGGCCTCTGAGGGCTCATGGCACAGCACCCTCATGCAGCGCAGGGCAGCAAGGATCACCCCTTTCATTTGGCACCTGCGCAGCAGCTGCCCCATGGCACAGGTGCAGCGTGGCTTGGCAGGGTACTTCGTGCTGTCTGGGAGTTGGGACGGCCCCACGTGTCAGCCGGAGCCCAGCAGCTCTCAGCCCCAGCGGCCCCAGCTCCCAGACAGCCCATGGCACCCTGCCAAGCCAAGCTGCACCTGCGCCATGGGGCAATTGCTGCCTGGGTGCCAGGCAGGGGGGGAGGGAGATCCCCCGCTGCCCTGTGCTGTGTGCGGGGGCTCTGCCACGAGCCCTTATTGCCACTACCAGAGCCGCTGAGTGTGGGGCTTTTTTCTTTTTTTTCATTTTTTTTTTTAAGTGCCAGGCGGGGGATGGGTCTGGGTAGGGAAGCCATGGGGGCTTCTCCTGCAGCTCCTCCTGCCTGGGGAGAGGCAGGCACAGCCGGAGGAGCCGCGGGAGAACCTGCAGCTGCCCAACTGTGCCTGCCTCTCCCTGGCTGATCCGAATCTCCGCATCTCTCCAAATCTTTTCCTAATTGACTTGGAGACTTTGGATTAGATTCAGACCTTTTAGCAGGTCTCCCAATTTGATTCAAATTCAGCTGCTGAATGGGACCGAATCGCCTTCGAATCAAATCGGCAACTGAAGCTTCACACAGCCCTACCAGATACACCATATCTACAGTATTCCCTTCATCCACCCAATTAGTTACTTTGGCAAAGGAGATCAAGTTTGTTTGACACTAATTGTTTTTCACAAATCCATTGGGGCTGCTTGCAATCAGCCTTTCCTCCTCCAGATGCTTGCAAATGGCCTTTCTTAGGATAGGCTCCAGTAACTTCCCGGGTCTTGAGGTGAGGCTAACTGGTCTGTAGTTCCCCCGGGCCTTCCTTCTTGCCTTTTTTAAGGAGGGACACTACATTGGCCCTTTTCTAGTCCTCTGGTACCTGGCCCATCTTCAATGACTTTATAAAGATCATTGTCAAGGGCACTGAGATCTCCTCTGCCAGTTCCTTCAGTACACTGGGATGAAGTTTTTCGAGCCCTGCTGTCCAGGGTGGATTTGATTTAAACCAAATTAATTTAAATCACGATATTAATCACTGATCAGGAAGCCATGATTTAATCACTGTTTTCTACAAAAAGTGCATTCTTGTTATTTGATGCAACTTTAACACACATTTTCACAACTCAGAGAGATGTAGGTTTCATTTTTCGAAAGGTACAAACTATACATTTTAAAGCAGTGGTTTATTTTGATATTTTTTTTCAGATTAATATTGGAGCTACATCAGAAAACTGAATTATGAATTGGTTATTTTATTTACCGAAGCCAACTGAAGCAGATACTTGTGAAGTCATTGGGCGGTGAACCATCTCCAATTCACTGGATTAATCATGGATATTTGGGGGAAGTTTTTGCCATGCTGTGTTAGGAGGACACTGAATGAGCGCTAGAGCCATATGTTATTAGCTTGGGGCTTTCTTCACTTTCTTCTAGATTTCTTCTCTCTTTTACAGCCTGGCAAGCCGGCTGCCATGATATGTTTTCCCTTCTACAATACCATTCCCTCACTAGATCTCAAATCAATGGAGAAGCTGTACTCAGAAAATTGTCCATCAAGACTTCTGGAATATTCTGCTCAAAATGTTTCTTTTTTGTTTATCTCCAGACTCCTCCTCCTTGCCCAGATATACTTCACCCCCAACAATCCTCTCTTCATTTGACTTCCTAGGGAAGTGGTCCTCACTTCTACCTTGGGTAAATTCAAAAAGAGGTTAGATGAACACCTGTCTGGGGTCGTGTGATCCCAGCGTGTGCTCCAGCTCCAGCCAGTGGCGGGGGGTCAGATTAGATGATCTATTTAGGTCCCTTCTGACCCCTAACTACTATGAAACTATGAAACTTCTTGAAACTTTGCACTTTTAGACAGAGGTAAGGGCTTGACTCTGTGTACACAAACTTGCAGAGACACAAAAGGCCTGATGGGTGGGTAATCAGGTCTGTTCTCTCTCATCTCAGTATATTACTGTTAACAGAGATGTTGTCTCTGGAAACACAAATCCACAGTTTGAGAACTGAAACTAAGTATCACAGAGATGCTTAATGGGATCTTCTAGAGAGCTTTCCAAACTTTTCATGTTGGTGACACACTTTTTAGACATGCATCATTTCGCGACACAGTAATTCAGTTCCGGCTGAGGGGCCAAGGGAAGCAGACGCGAGTAAGGGAGCTCCGCGGTGCCCTTCCGCAAAATTTTCTGCATTTCGCGCGACACCCCTACACACTGCCGCCGACACACTAATGTGTCGCGGCACACAGTTTGGAAAGCTCTGTCTAGACTGAGCAATGAGTCCCATTGGGTAGAGTGGTTTTCTTTAACCTTTACTAATCTATAGAGAAGCTTCTGGGGACCCCATAAGATTGAGCCTGTCCATGGCCTGTTGTGACTTATTTATAAAACTGTTCTAAAAAGGTTACATGAATATATTGTCTCAAATAGTATATAGTTAGAAGTTATAACCCCTATTCCATGATGATATCTCTGAGCTTTAACATATCTTAAATTAAAACTATCTTTATATAGGTTTATTTTTAAAGCATCCCAACAAAAACAAATTTAAAAATACAATTAAATTTTAAAAATCAAAATTTTTAATCCTTTTTATCCACCATGCTGGCTGACTTGAATTCATTCAGACCCAACAAAAGGTTTTGGACCATCTCTTTTGTTATCTCCTCCCTCAGTTTGCCCCCTTCCTTACCCAGATCATTCTTCTTAGGTGTCTTGACTGCAACTTTTTTTTTTTTTTGTGAGGACTGAGATAGTAGCTATTGAGTTGCTCTGCTTTCTTTGCAGCTTCTGTTAGGAGTTCCCCCTAGCTTGTTAACAGTGGATCCCCACCTTCCTTGGTCCTCTTTGGGCCAACATCTTTATAGAACCTCTTTTTGTTGTCCTTAACCTCCCTTGCCTGTTGTAGACGTTTTTTATCTTTGCCTTCCTGATTTTCTCCCTGCAGGTTCGTACTATTTCCTGCTACACATCCTTGGTGATCTAACATTGCCTGTATGCTTTCCTTTTGCATTTGAGGCATTTTAGAAGCTCCTTGTACAGCCACATTGGTCTCTTGCCATTCTTCTTTTACCATACTTCCATCATGTGGGGACAGTTTCTTGTTGGACTTCCAATACTGTGACCTTTAGAAGCTCCCAGCCCCACTAGGCACCTTTATCCTTCGGTCTATCTTCCCGTGACACCATGCCTATTAACTCCTTGAGTCAGATGAAATCCGCCTTTTTTAAATCTAGTATCCTAATTTTGCTAACCCCACGCCTTCCCCATCACAAGATCTGGAATTCTATCATGTCATGATCACTTCCTCCCAAGTTGCCCATGACCTTCACATCTTCCACTAGTTCTTCCTTGTTGGTCAGGACAAGATCCAAGATAGACGGTCCCCTAGTTGTATCCTCCACCTTCTGGAACAAAGTCCTCCACACAAGTTAGGAACCGGCTTGGCATTTTATGTTTGGCTGCACTGTTCTTCCAGCAGATGTCTGGAAAACTGAAGTCTCCCATCAGTGCCATTTCATAGCTTTTGGTTAGATTTGTCACCTGCTTAAAGAGTGCCTCATCCACCTCCTCTTCCTGATTTCGTAGCTTATAATAAATCCCCACCATTATATTGTTGCTCTCTCTTTCACTTATCTTCCCCCAATCACTTTCCGCTTTACTGTTTTCTTCCTCCTGAACCAGGGAACAAACGTATATGTTTCTGACATACAAGGCTACACTACCACCTTTTTCTCCCAACCCTTCCCTTCCAAAACAGAGCGTAAACCTCGATATTGACATTCCAGTCATAAAAGAACTGTCCAACCAGGTCTCTGTGATGCCAATCAGGTCACAGTTCTTTTCACAAACTGCAGCTTCCAGCTCATCTTATTTCCCATACATTTGTATACATGCATCAGACATACTGTATTTACTCAAATGTAAGACAAAGTCGTCGTGTGTTCTCCACCAATGATCAGGATGGTGGGAAAAGCTCCTTGTCTTAGATTCACACACAAGGAAACCTTGCTAAATACATTGTCTACCATTAAACTGTTGCCAAAAGTAGCACATGCTCAGCAATGGAAACCAACCATGAAGCTGAATAAATGTAACCAACACTGAGCATGACAATAAAACACATGGCCCATATTGGGCTAACGTACTGATGGGAACCTACCACAAGGATAAGTTAGCACAGCCCATCTGAATAAGATAAATGATAGTGCCCACTGCACTCAGCCCCCTTCAGTGCCAACTCTTTTTCAAGTCATGGTGAGCCACTACACTGCATATATTTCAACTTCCTCTTCACTCCCACATTTCTGTTTATCACCAGTCTTAAATATCTAGCAAACATCACCAAATGGGGCCCCAAAGAGTTCACCCAGAATCCCTCTGTCACCCCATCTCTCAGCCTGGTTCATATACCACCCTCCATGAAGCAGAGCTGGACCAAGCTGCCTTGCACCTTATCCGTGTATAAATTTTTGGCAGATCCCAAGACTCATGACAAGAAGTGCTGAGCTTTGGAGTCACTATGGCTTGAAATGCTGTTGACTGTTGGGATCCAGCCCAATTAACTGTATGGTAAATCATGAGCTTTTTGGCTTTGGACTAATACCATGCATAGCTTTTACTACATAACTAGGTAAAAAAGTGCTGCCTAAAAGCATATTTATGGACTACTTGTGCTAAAACTTGCAGCAGTTTAAAAAAAAGGTAAAATCCATTAATTCTGGATTAAGTCTATGGGTATGCACAGCAATATACCTATATATTTATTTCAAAGTCATTGTTTTTAAATTTGCCACTCACTTTCACATGCTCAGGAAGAGCAGGGTCAAATACAGGAACGGGCTTCAGGGAGAAGAGGTTGGGAGGCAGAGAGTAAGGGAGTGGAAAGGGAACACATTCAAGGCAAACCTCCAATAATTAGATTTTATACCTGGAAAATTATAACAAATTTATAAATTTTCCACATCTAGAATCTAATTATTGGAGGGGTCATCTTATATTTGAGTATATATGGTATTTTGCATTTCGACTTACTTGCTTGCCTTTTGCACCACTTATTGCAGTCCTGTAGCTTTCTGGCCCTTCCCCAGAGTTAAGTTGCTTCTTCTAGTTTTTTCCCCTTTGGACTGTGTGCTCGGTTGCTGGAAGGTTTTATTCACTATCCCCCATGGAACCAACTCAAAGCTTGCCTTACTAGGTTGGTCAGATGACACCGAAAGATGCTCTTGCCTGTTCTCACCAGATGGATCCCATCTCTTGATAGCAGTCCTCCTCCCAAGAACATCTGCCTATTTTTGAAGAACCTGTAGTCTTCCCATCAACACCATAATCTCAGCCACATGTTCACTTCCTGGATACGATGTTGTCTGCATGGACTCTTTCCTTCCATGAGAAGAATTGATGAGAACACTACTTGTGCTCCAAGCTGCTTAAGACTCCTGGCCAAGAGCCACATAGTCATCCTGATCTGTTCAGTGCCATTCCTGGCAGCATTGTTGACATCTACATGGGCAAACAGGAAGGGTAGTGATCTGAAGGATGGATGAGCTTTGGCGGTTTCTCTGTAACATCCTGAATTCAGGATCCAGGAAGGTAGTACACCTTTTAGGCTCCCAAATCTGGATGATAAGTTAATGCCTTGGCTCCCCGCAGAAGGGAGTCAGTAACCACCACCATTCTTCTCTTCTTGGTGCAGTGGTCCTAGAGCCCTTGTCCTTGGGACCCAGCACACCCTGCTCTCTAGGCTGCTGCCTCCTCTGCTTCATGCCTGCAGATGTCCTCTCTTCTGCCTTTTCTGTAGCAGTTCTACTACAGAGTGCTTGAAAGTGGGCTGAGCAGAGACTGCTGAAGAGACTGGGTTCTTCAGAGGATTTGCATGGGGGTCACAAAGCATTTAAGTCATAGTTTCATAGTTGGTAGGGTCGGAAGGGACCTGAGCAGATCATCAAGTCCGACCCCCTGCTATGGCAGGAAAGAGTACTGGGGTCAAACGACCTCGGCAAGGTGTTCATCTAGCCTCCTCTTAAAGACCTGCCAGGGTAGGAGCCAGCACCACTTCTCCTGGAAGTAGGTTCCAGATCCTAGCCGCCCTGACAGTGAAGTAGTGCCTCCTGATGTCTAGTCTGAATCTACCCTCTGCCAGCTTGTGACCGTTATTTCTAGTCACTCCTGGTATGCTGGGGGGAACAGGGACTCCCCCAATGCCTGATGGTCCCCTCTGACTAGTTTGTAAACGGCCACTAGATCCCCCCTCAGCCTTCTCTTGTGGAGGCTGAACAGG
>NW_005842271.1:1685750-1689047 GCF_000455745.1 Alligator sinensis | reverse complement strand
TAATGACTCCAAGATCCTTTTCTGCCTCTGCACTGATGAGAAGGGAGTTCCCCAGCCTATAGGTATGCTGCTGGTTCTTCCCCCCCGAGGTGCAGTACCCTGCACTTGTCAGTGTTGAAACCCATCCTCTTCTCATCCGCCCACTCCTGTAACCTGTCTAGGTCCGATTGCAGCCTATTTCTCCCTTCTAGTGCGCCCACTTCCCTCCACATCTTAGTGCCATCTGTGAATTTGAACAGGATGCTTTTTACCCCCTTGTCCAAGTTGCTGATGAAGATGTTGAACAGTGCAGGCCTGAGGACTGAGCCCTGGGGGACCCCACTGCCCACAACCCTCCAGGTCAAATAAGATCCATTCCCCACCACTCTCTAAGTGCGGCCCTCCAGCCAGTTAGTGACACATTTGCCTGTGTAGGTGTTGATGCCACAGTCTCCTAGTTTTTTTAACGAGAATGGGGTGAGAGACAGTGTCAAAGGCCTTCCTAAAGTCCAGAAAGACTAAGTGCACTACTACCCCTGCGTCTAAGGATTTTGTGACCTGGTCATAGAAGGCCACCAGGTTGGTCTGACAGGACCTGCCTCGAATGAACCCATGTTGGTTGCCCCTAAGCATAATCTCCCCTGCTGGCCCCTCACGGACATGCGCCAGGATAATTCTCTCAAAAAGCTTACCCAGGATTGAGGTAAGACTAACTGGCCTATAGTTTCCTGGGTCCTCCTTCCTCCCTTTTTTGAAAGTGGGAACCACATTGGCCCTTTTCCAGTCCTCTGGCACCATGTCAGAGCACCACGAGTACTCGTAAAGCAATTGCCAGGAGTCCCGCAATGACCTCTTGTAATTCTCTCCGCACTCTGGGGTGGAGATCATCAGGACCAGCTGATTTAAATACGTCCAGTCCCTCCAGAAGTTCCCTGGCTATATCCTCACTGACCCTAGGCCTGGGTGCACCTCCACTGGAGTCTACGGGGGTCCCAGTGGGGGGGTGACCCGGTCCCTGCTCAGAAAAATGGAGGCAAAGAAATTGTTAAATAGGTTAGCTTTATCATCTGGTGCAACAACCAGATTTCCTAGCGTGTCTTGCAGAGGCCCCACGTTACCCGGTACCTTCTTAAGTCATGGGTTACCTATTTAAATCTACACCAGACCAATAAATAGGAAGAGATATGACTAAGTGATGCCAGTTCAAATACATTGTGCAAATCAAAAAACAATACATCCAAGTTCTGGGAGTCTCAGAAGACAGGTTAAGGGTTTAAGGGGCCAGGAGGCTTGAAGTTGCAGTCCAACTGATGGTCCCCTCCTGGTCAGGAAGGACGTACTGTCCCTTCTCATGAGGGCGCTCATCCTCTGGAGATGTACTGACTGCTGAGTCAGCAAGAGTTTTGCCATACATTTCCATGTCACCAGGATTTCAGCCATACCTTCTTTTTTAAAATGTATATTTAAATTGAGGATTTGTATCTGCAGAACAGACACTTTAACACTTATCCCTATGTACTGTACTTACTCTTCTAGACAACACAGACCCACAGCCATTCCCCAAACAAAGAATGAGTGCTAATCCCTCTAGATACTGCAGATTTGGGGTTCTCTACATCCTTCTTCCTCTACTGACCACAACTTACCCTTTAAAAATTTCTTTAGACTTTTAGAAGGTTTAGGCTATTGTGTAATTTAGGAGAACACAGAAGGAAGAAGAAACAAATGAGAAACTGAAGAGGCCTGAACCATCAACTCACAGAACAAGCTTGTTAACAGTAAAACTAGGCATTGGAAACATTGGTTTTAACTAAGGAAATATGATGGGAACTGTGAAGTATGAACTAATGTAAGAGCATTAGTGCAGTGTGAAGACTCCCAACCTCTTTCCAGTGGTTACACATTCCCTGGTATAAATTAGGTGAGTTAGAAGAGGCACAGCCTGGTTTTTTGGATACATACACATCACGGCCCCAGCACTGCCAGGGATGCTCCCACCTGCACATTCCAAACCTAGAAATGCAGCACTGAAGCCACTCTGGGGATACTTCCCCTTTCCTTTGAAGTGACTTCCCAGCAACATTGGCAGGTATGATCTATGAGACCAGAATCAGGGCAGGAGGCACATGCCCTAGAGAGCATCCCTATTTTAGAATGTCAGGAACAGAGTATAGATATCACCCCTACTTTCTCAGCCAGTGAGATGCATCCCCCAGCCACCTACAGTCTGCTGCCAGATTTGCCAGCCCCTTTGCAGAGAGAGATGGACTCTGAGGTTACCTATATATGTACAGCAAGACAGCTATGATGCAGACTTGATTAACTGAGTCTGCTGGAGCATGTTAATTACCATGCTACAGCAGACTCCAGCGTCATCTGTATCAGCATCCACGCATTGAAAAATGGCTGCGGGGATGCTTTAACTAAAGCCTGTTTGATGCGCTTTAGTTAAAGCACCCATGCCACCATTTTCTTAGTGTGGCGATGCTGATACACATGATGCTCCAGGCACTTTCATTACAGTGGCTCTCAGAGCCGCTCTGTTAAAGCTCACCCCTCCTCCCACCACGTGTATAAACACCGTGAGTTCTTTTCTAAAGACACATACCAAACAAAAAACTGACAAGAACTAACTAGACAAGAGAGTATAGGGAGAAAAATACACGCAATGGAAAAAAAAATTGGACATTAATAAAAGTAGACTGAAAAACACAGAGAGCAGAGTTCTCTGGTTGTCTTGTTTTTTCTATCAGGGTTGTTAGGGTGACCCAGGTGTAGCTGGATGGGAATCAGGATGCACACAGGAACACCCCTGTGTTGATAATTAGTGTCAAACTTCTGTAAGAAGTGCAAAAAGGTCACCTGAATTGTTGTCCAAATGTTCTCCTACACAAGTTGGTTCAAATCTCTACGAATAATGCAATGACTTAATTACTTCAATTGGTTTTCACCCTTGAAAAGTACATGGTATCTATATCCACTATCTGTGGAGCATACACATACATTTTCAAAGGTACCACATGTACCATATATATGGACACAGACCTATTTCATGTAGTCACAAGGTGACTATTATAAAATCCTTGGGAGTAGGTAGGATGGTATGGGGCTAGGAAGATTCCAGTCATTAACCAAGTAAGACAATTCCCCATCTCCTCAGCTAGGAAAGAAATCTCTCCCATTCAGGATCAACAATGGCACCATATACTTGTGCTCTAATAGGTTCAGAAACTAGCATTTAATAGCTGTGTGATATATAGCTACATGCATCCATGCACTGAACATTTATGCAGTTCAGCTCACTCTCAAAGGGAAAGA
>NW_005842271.1:1635265-1685675 GCF_000455745.1 Alligator sinensis | reverse complement strand
AAGAGAGGAGGAGAAAGAGGGGGAAAGAAAATAAAAGCTACAACCCTAGCCACGATGTACCAAGGCAAAGCAAAGTCTTCAACTTTTGGGCACCTGTGCTTTAAGCGAAGAGGGTGGTCTGTAAGAATCAACAGAGATTTTACTTACAAAATTCACTGTAATCCATGCACAGAATCAGCTAATCAGACCGTTCCCCAGAGACAGCTAAAGTAACAACACTTGGGAATCTAAAAATGGAGACAAGTGACCAGTATTTTATCACCTCACTTCCCTTGACTTACAATGAAAGTGAAAACTGGAGCTGAGGTTTTCCAGAAGGCGTTTAGGAGAGTTAGGCATCCACCTCACCCAACCTCCCAAATTATAATTTAATAATTACAGGTAAAAAACCATGAACTGTTATTGTCCTTAGAAAATCCTACAGGAGAAATAGACAATCAAGGAAAGGACCCAAAGGGTTTAACTAACAAAAACTAACAACAAAAAAGTACTACATGGAAAATATTTCTGACTTGGTATTTTTATTGCATGCCCAAAGATACTGACATTACAGAAAGTGCAGAGGGGTTGATTATAAGTCAAGCCTATATATAAAAAAAGTGCATTTTTATGGTTCTTTTGGAAAAAGAGAAGCCAGCTTATAAGCAGAAGAATACAACACATAAGTACAAGTTAAGTAAGCAAATGTTTAAAATATTCTTAGTCTAACCCTGGTAATCTAATCCTTTCCTTGGCATAACAAAAATAAAATATTTTTATATATAGAGACTAACAAAATTATTCTTTGAAAGGAGTAATTCCAAACTTGGTTCCAAGTTCCACCAAATTCTGAAATACCCCATGAAAGGGGAAGCTTTTTAATTGGCCAAGACCTGAACAGAGAGTCCTCTGTTGATGTGGGATTTTTTTCCCCTCATTAACATCACTAACACCAAAACCAGATCAGGGAACAGGAAGCCAGTGACATCATCAGCTCCTGTAGGAGAAATATGTTGTTCTAACATTGGGAGGTAAGCAAAATCACTGATTAGCCTTGGTTTTGTTTTTAGTTTGGTATATTTGTAATTACAATTAAACAAATATTCTATTAATAGGGAATCTGTTTACTGCAGAACAGATTGGATGTTGCAAAAGATTATCAAGGACATCCAGATGGGATGACCACTGGGACTTTCCTCCACTCAGTTTAGAGTACTTGGAAATTACTTGGGATCAAAAACAGTTTAGTTTACAGTTTTCACTGAGCTACATATTATTCTCTTCTTCAAGGGAGAACACAGATTGTTAACAGCACTGAGGACTAAATTTTGTTTTTGGCTATGTTTATACCACTGAAGTCAGTGGAGTTACTCCATATTTACCCTAAGGCAGAACAAGAGCAGAATTTGGCCCTAAGGCTCCTATCAGCAGCACAGTAGATGAATTTTCAAGAGCAGAAAGGAACAGAGAGCTACACATCACAAGGGAAAGAACTCCTGCAGTTTATTAAAAATGTATAAGACTGAGGGAAATGAAAAAAACAAACAAACAAACAAACCCAGGGCATCCCAGCCAGCTGCACACAATTCAGGACATGCATTTTACATCTTCATGTCCAGCCATTCTTTCAGTCTGTTAAAAACATTTCATTCTGCTAGCAGACAACCTGTCGCCCTGCCTCTTTCTGGAATTAAGCACTAGGGTTACACTTCTCACTAACCTGAATAGCAGGAAGCCAGTATGGAACCAAAATCTATAAGATCCTTCTACCCCACCATTGGGCCCCCACAGCCTGTCACACTGAACTACTTTAGGTGAAGAATAGCCCAAGTTTGTTACCAGCTATCAAGATAAAATGCTGGTGCAGGGCTCTCCTGGGAACAATAGATCTTCTATGTAAACTTCACACCCGATATTGCTGAAAACCTCAACATGAGTTAGAGTTTATTTAATACTTAAACTGTTCTCTCAAAAGCTTTTTCCAAAGAATTATTAGAAGAGGGGAGGGAGAAAGACTAAAATTTCACATCTTAAGCCAAGACCTGGTATGTGCCGCACAAACACAGCCATAGAACAGGACAGGATCCAGATGCTGGGTGAGAAGAAAGGCCTCTCTGCTCTAGTAGGCTCCAGCTTGATCCTGGCAGTCAGAACCATTAGCACTCTTTTTTGAGACGGAGCTTGTAGCCAGATCAGAGTTCATCACTGGACCATATTTTCCTTCATTTTGCCTGATGGCTTCAGCATTAATTTCTCCAGGTTTCAAAGAGCAATGCCTGGCTTTAAAAGCGTAAGTGATCTGATGTCACATCTCAAGGACACAAACATCTACCCATTTCTGAAATGTTTATCTATAGGCATCTGCTGGGCCCCTGGAGGTGCATGTATTTTCAGGCAAAGAATAAAAGATATGATTCTCTGCTTCAGGATCCTCGATCTTTAGGTCACTTAAACTGGGTTTGCTATAACCATGCTGGGGTCTGCCCCGGGAAAGAAGAAATTGTCTCTCTCCCTCTTCAAAGAGGCTCCCCTCAACTCTCCTCAGTGTCAATGACAATGAGCCATGGTAGTGTTGCAGTTACCATGATGGTCAAGAGAAAATGCAAGAATGATTCATAGATTCATAGATGTTAGGGTCGGAAAGGACCTCAGTGGATCATCAAGTCCAACCTCCTGCATAGGCAGGAAAGTGTGCTGGGTTCAGATGACCCCAGACAGATGCCTATCTAACCTCCTCTTGAAGACCCCCAGGGGAGGGGAGAGAGCACCACCTCCCTTGGGAACCCATTCCAGATTTTGGCCACTCTAACTGTGAAGAAGTTCTTCCTAATGTCCAGTCTAATGATGTATTTGATGATGTATTTTGGTGGACCAATTCTATAGTTGGGAGAGATGTGATCCCTCAAGATCAGGGAGGGAGTCAGGGAGGGAGATTAAAGGAGAAGACAGAACTATCTTGGGACTACCATTAGCAGTACTGATTTCCATTCTGGTGAACAGAAATATGTATAAGGGATGTATGCTTTCCATTTTGCTTACATAGCTACCCTGGCATCTGGACATTATTCAACTGCTTTTCTAAGTGCCTGAATGGTTAACATGCCACAAAAGGGAACTTCCTTTGCTAGGAGTCTATTAAACTAATCACTGGTGTTTTAACAAAGAAGATAACAATAGCCCCCTCAACTTGAGCCCCGGCATGACACTACCTCAGAGTAAACATGCAAAACAAGCCAGCAAAGCTTTATGTAATGCATTTGAAATGCTAGCAAAACAAATATTACCAAATCCAAATCTGCTCTCACTTAGACAAGGGCCTATCTGATCCAAGATTCTTGCATTGCATGCAGATATGCCTAATGAATATCAGTGGCACTATTGCCTTACCAGAGGCAAAAAGATTATTCTGGGTCACATATTACCATAATTGAATCCACAGCTATCCAGTTCCTTGTTCATGATGAAGCTTTTGCTCAGCAGTGGTACAACCTATAATACATTAGGTTAACCTTTTGGACCCTACCTAGTAGATATATGACCTGCTTATTCCTATTACATTGTTCCATGTTGACAAATGTGCTAAGACATGTACCAAACATCCCTCAGAATTGCAGTAAGAGGTTGTTACTGACTTATTAATCAGATATACCAACAGCTCATTCCATTCAATTCAGTTTTCTACCTGACCCACCTTCATACTGTTACCCATAATGGTAAGCATACAAGGAGGCTCTCTATACCAAATCCAAATCTCTCTCTCCACCTCCAATTTGCCTATTTTAATAACCACTCTTCTCCATCTATGTCGACTTTCCAGTCAGTCACAATGCCAATTTGTGAACAGGGGCTACAAGATCCAGCCCCTTGCTAATAGTTCCTGCATCAGCACTGCATCTTTCTTTCATCGTGATAGCAGAAGAGAAAATCTTTTTATATGCCCTCTTCTGCTTCACTGCAAGGGGTGAAAGCTAAAAAGGTTTGAGTCTCCCACACCCACTTCACCACCACCAGTAGTACTTTTTCCCCTCCTTATTTCTTTACATAGTAAATACAAGTGTTGTCAATCCTCACTTTCGCAGAAGACTATGGAAGCCAACTGGAGAAGAAGTATTTTTAGGATTTCATGCAATGGAACACCCAGTAGTGAAACCTGATTAAGAACAAACATGCTTAAAAGTATAAGTCTTCACCTATGAACAAAGAGGATAGTTAACTGGGTAGTCCCCAGTGCAAGAATACAGTCAAGTGCTCCACTAACTGATCAGCCACAAGCTTGACAACATCAAGACTCACATTTTCAATTATGGGCTGCTGAAGAAGCCATGGAGGAACCAGTAAGGCAGCCCTCATGATGCTGCTATAAATAAAAGCAGCACCTGACTGCTGTTCTAATTAACACTGTGAGCTTCACCTGCCCTAGGAGCAGCCCAGAAACCCAAGGGCACAGAGCTCCTAGGCAGTACCTCCTGGAAGATGTCATGAAAAATCGCAGCCAATGGTTTCTACCTCATTGGGGATTCTCTGGAAAAGAAGCATTCTGCTTCCCCCCAAAGTATGCCCTGCCTGAATAGTCAGGGACAGCATGCAGCAAACAAGAAAAATACATTGCTTTTCACTTCCTGCAAGACTTTCTGTATTCCTCTATTATACAACATTACTGTAGCTTTTGTGCAGTTTCAAGAAATACTGTGTCCACCATCAGTTTGCAATAATAATCAATATTTACAACCAACAGAGAGACAATGTCAGGGAGGGATATTTAAAGAAAATACATTTTTAAGAATCTGTTATCATTGCAGCCAAAGTCCTCTGATCAGGCTCATTAGCCTTATTTACCAGTTAGGCTAGCCATTCAACATAAACTCTACAGTTTCATCAAAACATTTCAGCAGTGCAGGTCACATGGAATACAGGTGTACTCCAACCTTGTACAGGAATGACTGAAAAGTGATTTGTTCAGTACATCTCACATTTAATACAGGTGATTTTCCACTAAAAATTTCCATAAGGTAGACCTGTATGTGTAAAATCCATCTCTGCTGAAAGACTCTTTGTGACTTTTATGACTCAGAAGAGTAGAAGAGGACAGATGAGCATTTGACACATGGTTTAGGAATAGTGCATTCTACATTCATGCAGGGGGGCAGGACTATAACCCTTTCAACCTTAGGACTCCAGTGATATTCATTAGCAAAAATTAATATATCTTCTGAAAAAGAAATATTCTTTAGAGCTCTCCTGATAATGCAGAGCCTCAGAGTGTAAGCAGACAGCATCTCATTACACCGATTTAGGCCCCAATCCTGCAGCTAGATCCATGCAGCAGACAGATTCTCATACCTGAGTGAAGTCCCATTCAAGTCAGGGGTGTCCCAAACAGGCGACAGGAGGGCTCACCTTTGGGATACAACTTCAGGATCAAGGTCTAACTCAGCAAAGCAAGTGTATGAGGCCTATGCATTTAAGAAACTAGCTCAAATCTCCTCAGCATCATAAAGAAAGTGATTCTAGATTTAGCTAACCACATAGCCTATGGCAGGACTGCAGAAGCAACAGCCAGTTCAGCATGACTCAAGTCTGCTCAACTACATAACAAAACAGGCATGGAGAGAGGTGTCCCAGCAGAGCTATGCAGGAAGCCAGCACAACACATGCCTGCACTACACCTGGCTCTAGCCCATACTAGCAGTGCCTCTGTTAAAGGAACACTAAAATTCATTTTTAAATCTGGAAAGAAAGGAAAGGAAAATAGAGATTTAAGAGCACTGAAATGCTCAAAAATAATCTGGCACAAAGGGGACCCTTCTCTGTATTTCTGGGAGTATCTGGCAAGATGAGAAACAAAGTAAGAGGGAAGAGGCTGCCAGTACATGCTGCACTTAAACCTATAGGAAAGCTTTTGGTGTCTATGCCTGAGGTTTTGCTGACTTGGCAGGAAGCCAGGCATGGTGTTTACATTAGGACTAACAGTTGTAAGGCATCCCAGCCAGAAAGGTTTGAAATTTTTGAAAGAAGATTAAACATTTACAGCTGAGGAAGGCAGAGGATTTTCCTTGACTTGGTTCTTCCATTTGAAATATTTCAGTAGTTCATGAATTGAGACATTCAAGTAAGAAGAGCCACTGCCAGGTGAATGATGCCCTAACAAGAAGCCATAAAAGCAGTGGGAAGGCCTGGTGATGGCAGCACTGGGGACACATGGATCCTTCTCACATTTGCTCTACTGACAGAGTGCCCAGTGATGATTAGTCAGGATCCGGGCATCCTGCTTTGTGTTCCCAGAAGTCAATCCTCCTCAAGACACCCATTTTCACCAGACTGGGCCTGTAAGATTACAGCTATAGGTGCAGCCAGGTAGAAGATGTGAGCAACTCAGTGTGGGAACTTGTCTAAATCTCTGTATGCATTTGCAAATCAGGCTTAGTGCAGCGGTATCCTGATTCTCACTGGAGGCAGGTGAGCTCCCATTCACGCAGAAACAGGACACATGCCCATGAAAGAATGCCTGTAGACGCTGTTTTGGAGGAAGCAATGGGACAAGCTGGTTCTGTGATTTCCTTTTGGGAGAAGGAAAGGAAGAGATCTCTGCTGTGACCCTCACAATGCCACTCTGGATATGTTTGGATATAAATCAGGCTCTAGACCAGTGATTCTCAACCAAGATGCCATAGCACAGTTAGGTGTGCAAACATGATTCACAAGATAAACCCAGAGACTTCAAATAGGAATCCATACTGTTAAAAACATTCTGACCTGTTCGGGGTCTTTCTGAGATCTTTGCTACAGAAGAATTGCTCTAGTACTTTTCTGTAGTCAAAAAACAAGTGAAAATTAAGAGCTGAAATTTTCTGACAGGAGTCTCAAGTCTAACGAGGTTTGCCTGGAATCTAAAAAGGCTGAGAACCACTGCTCTAGGGCATACTGGCTGTCATATTTCAATATAAGAAATACAAATGGAATATATGGGCCTTTGGTGTCTCTGCTTTTTGGCAGTCAGCAAGCAAACACAAGAGGACAACACACAAACTTTCATCTCGGTAAATGAGACAAAACTTCTGATGCTACTTGGTAAACTATAGATTATTTTATCCCAGGTTTGTCCCAAAGTCAATGTTATGCATATTATCCATGTACAATTATGAAAAATCAGAGTATCTTGGTTTCTCATGTTGCGGAGATGGATTTTGCCATGGGTTGGGAAATAATTAAATATAGTAATATAGCAAAGGTAGTAAACCGCAATTCACTAAATTCAGAGAAGATAGGAATAAAAAATAACTTGCTGTAAAAAAGAGAAACAAAAAAAGCATGAGAGAGAGACCCCTCATTCATTGAAATGATTCATCCAGCCTAAGCTGCAGTTTTACCTTGGCCAGACACAGCTGCTCAAAAAAACCCCCAAAAAAACAACCTCTGAACAGACGAGCAGTGCATTTTTTACTCACTGATCTATCAAGGTACAGTGTAATAAAATCAAGTAGAAGCAACATGGATCCTCCATTCTCGCCCCCCCCACTGTAGAAAACGGACTTCCAGGGCCGGATTAACACATAGGCAAACTAGGCACATGCCTAGGGCCTTAAGTGAAGAAGGGCCCCAGTTGTGCTTATTTTTACATATTATAATTAATTGAAAAAATATATATACATTATGAAGTAGTGGCCCACTTGCCTAGAGCCCACTAAAGGATTAATCCGGCCCTGCTGACTTCAAAAAGCTACATACAAACAGTCCAGGTGGAAATTCAGCAGTCTAGGTCCAGCTCCTGTGGCTGGCTTTTGATTGGCAGCCCAGAGAATTACATGCATCAAGAGTCATACAGGAAGCTGAAACATTATTGGGTGATTATGTTTTGTTTTTATTCTTCCAGTCAATTGTTCTCTGTTGTTAATTGAAAACTCTATTTCTTTGCAGCTGTACTGGGGGGAGGGATGGACGGACACCCCAACCCACAGCCGCACACTGCCAACAGAAACAGCCACTGGCAAGAAAGTGTGATTCAGTAGGGGTTACTACTATGCCCTTACATCTTCAACTATAGTCATTCACACCCACTCATTACTAACCGTATTAATCTAGCAAGTCACAAGAGTCAATGGAAGATTTGCCATTGAGTTCAACAGAATCAGGACTGGACTATAAACTACTTCCCCACTCCTTCCCCACCCAAACTGTCCATAAGAACTGCCTTGAGAATTGAAGGATCTTTCTCCAGCAATAAGGCAAGTAAAATTTGGTCACATGTTGCCCTACATACAACTCAACTGTCAGCGTTCTCTCTTTCCTGTGCCTAATACATCTGGGCCCTACAGAAAATAAATGTAAAACAACAACTCACTCATATATCAATAGAGCAGCACTACCTCTTGTCTAAGCACCAACTGTCCTGACTACCTAACTCCAGACAAACCATGAGAAACAGAATCACTCGGCCAAAACAATCTTAAGAGGCAACAAGAGGAGGAAAAAGGGTGAAGCCTTACATAACGATTAAGATCCTATCCATGACCCATCAGGAGACACTGAGGAGATGGGCTAATTCAGCACAAACCATGGCAAGCCAAACACATTCGCATCCCAAGGACACTGCCATACCTGTTAGAGAAACAGCTTAAAGTCTTCCCATAGAGCAACAACCAGTATATCCATGGCTGTAGAACAGAAGAAAGTTGTCTTATTGCTGAAAGGACTGATGCCACATGGCACTTTCTGCCTGCACAGTAGGAGGGGACTATGTGCTCTTGGTGGGAAGGAGGAACAAAGGAATAGAGCAACATCACAATCCTGATTAGTAACCACAAAATTTGGATACTGCACTGGGCGAAACTCCAGGTCTCTCTAATGAAAGCAGCTGTACAAACCTTGCTGCAGTCATATAGGCAGATTTAATTATTGGTGTTGCTGTTTCTTATCACGTTCTGAAACTGGCATTTAGAAGCCACGTGAGAACATTCAAATAATTTCTTCATAGACTAGAAGCTTTCCCATCCTAAACACTGCCTGAACAAGCTGCCTCTCTTCCTGCTGGGAGGATTTGGTAGGCTGGGTATAGTCCATGAGCACCTTTAATAGATTTTGCCCTGTCCTATGACAGAATGATAGGAAATCAAGAAAGCAACTGGTTGAACAGTTGAACATCAGGGTTGAATTGTATCACACTAAGGCCTTCTGCACAATAGGAGATTTTTTAAATTTAAAAATCTGGAATGTTTTTCTAGTGGTGATATACCATGGGGAAGCATCAGGGTAAGCAGGTAGTAGGAGTTGTATCATGTTGTCTAATCCCATACAGCAATTTGCCAAGTCTAGATAAGGCCCATTTTCCTGCCAAACCTAAGGTTCAGATCCTAAGCTGCAGTCAAGGAGCACATACAACACAATGCACAAAAAAGGAAAGTATGCTTTATGCCACCTTCAGAGCATCTCAGTATTGGGGCCACCAGGGGATAGGGCAGTCACCATTGTGAATCTGAGCATTCTTCTGCTTTAAAACAAGAAGGAAGGTGGAAGGAAATTAATCTCTGCTTTTAAGTAAAAAACTGGGTATTCATATAATAAACACATTAAAAGCATTTTCAAGCTACATCATTTTCCTTTTAAATACAGAAAATTCCCAATCCATGTTTAGAAAAACAAGAAATTAAAAGAGGTTCTGAATGAGACTTGTTCCTTTCATAAATACAGTCCCATTCCACACCATTAAACAGGGTGTATGTTGTCTTTGCACAGTACCATCACTTAAACAGACTCTACTAATAATGATTAATACTAGATGTAAAGGAGTGAGGGAAGAGATTTAGTTAAATCCCAGGCCTGGAGCTTCATGGCCCGCAACTTTGAAAAATCATGCAGTCCTACACTTCTGAGTAGGCCCTCAACAGAACAAACTGTTCTAATCTGGGCCAGCTTGCCTGGGAAATATCTTCCTGGCCTGTGAGGACTTAAAAACAAAGCAAAATAAAAATAAAAATAAAAATAAAACACCACAAACAACACATAGCCAGTGGTTTTAAACACACACTGCTATAAGCAAAGATATCCCCCAATGGATTCCAGAAAGGGACTAACACTCAAAGTTGTGGGTATATTTTAAATAAACTTTCTATTTAAGGGCAGCTTTAATTAAAATGCAGCAGGTATTCCACACTCTTCATTTTAAGGCCTGTTTAAAAACAGAGTGAAGCTTCTATGCAAAGTAACATGGTAATTCCACCCTTGCAATAGTAAAAATAGGGTAAAGTAAAGTAAGCTCTCTCACATTCACATGCCATCTGGGAATTGCATTCACCTGCTGAGAGCCCTACTCAATAGCAGGTAGTATCCCAGCCAAATAAATTCTTGATCTGTCTCTGTACTAGTTCAGAGTTAAAAATATTGATCTTGGCAAAAGTTCATGCACCGGAAGGAATTGAAAAAGTAAAAACAAAATGGAAGAATGAAAAGCATACCTTTTGCCATTAATATTTTACTAAAGATCCTACAGGAGTCTTGTGCTACAAAGGTGTTCCATCAATGGACTGAGTAACTAGAAGCATGCACACACAACAACGAAGTACCATGGGCCAAATTCAAATTCCATTCTTCCTGGCCCTTCTGTTTTTAAGGAAGAAGTCCTGATACCCTTGGTAAACAAAGGCCATTGTTAGAGGGCAAATGCTGTGCAATGTGTCACCTGGATCCAAGACGGAGTAAGCAATCTTTTCACACCTTGTTTATGAAAAATCTGAATAAAAGAAAGGGAAAAGTAGTCTTCTGTTCAGAGTGCAAAGAAGAAGTAAAACTAAACCCTTTCGTTCTTCCAGTAGCTTGTTTCAACTAAGTGACTCAGTTCAGCTCTTTGAGCTTCTTACTGCTCAGACACATTTAACTTCCAGCACCACATCAGCTCATGCCAGAGTTGGCATACAGAGCAGAGGGCAACTAGGGATTTTGTGCACACCAATCATGATGAGGTCATGGTGGTGGACAGCACAACCCAGAGTCAGATATTGAACTGTGTTTTGTTTCTCACTTCAAGGAGCCCAGAGACTTTTCTGTATCAAGGACACCTTTACAACTGGACACATGACTTGGGGATCTAGAATGAAATCAGATGGGCAGGCCTCAAGCTGTCAGGAAAAATTCAGATCACATTGATGGGAAAGGAATTTTCCATAGATGTATATTCTAATAGTGCATTTGATCTCCAACTTCAACATCTCTGCTACTTGTTCATTCTTACTTCTATCTAGTCATCAAACAGATACTTCAATTATTGTGAATGCATATAGCATATCTTGAGAACCAAATACAGGGGCATAACCCTTGATGAATGAATGCATGTATACAAGCACAAAAATAGATAAATATGCAGATACAGCATGTGGGGAATTTTTGTTTTAGGTGGGGAATTTGTTTGGTTTGGATTTTTAGGTTGAGCTACTTACTTTTGCTAGCATTCTTTTAAGTAATCAAGAAAACAAGTTTTCAAGTTTAACAACATTATACTTAAAAAAGAAAATGGCATCATGTCTAATGTGTTTCTATATCAGGGTGCAAAACTCTACAACATTTCCAAATCTGCCATACACAAAGTTGTTTGTAGGCTTGCAACTGCTTGTCTTTTGCTATATACAGACATTTGGCTCATTATTGCAGGCTGTCTCCTAACTGCTAAGTTACTGGTGTTGATTTTATTAAGAGCATATACATGTGTTCTCAAAAAAGATTGGCCCTTTGAAATAAGAGTTGAAGCAGTATTAAAATCAGCTTCTCAAATTCTCATAGCTAGATATGGCTATCGTGGTTGGGTGGGTAGATGTTCCTGATATGCCCTCCCTTCTTCCTGAACATATAGATAATATATAAGAAAGAATAAGTAAACAGTCTACTCTATAATGCCAAAACTACCTGTACATTTCATAGGTGTCTTAGGGAGAAATAGCATATAATGCTTCAAACCAAACAGACTTGAATAATGAGCATGTGCATAATTTCTGCTTGGTAGGTTGCAGATAGATGGGTAGTTTATTACTCCAGCTACTACTACTACTACTGTCATGTTTTCTGCTGTAAACCTTGGAATCTGAATTATTGTGAACATGTTCAGAGCTCCAGAAAGGCCCTTTTATTTGTTTTAAACAATATAGGACCTACAGCTTAACAATATCCTTTTAATTGACTTATTCCTTGTATCACAAATTTCCTTTCCCACATTCACATCACCCTGAACAAATTCTTATTACAGTCTAGCATTTCCATCGCTCCTTGTCAGCCCCTTTTCCCTGCCAAAGATATAAGGCTGACTTTGGTTGAAGAGAAGCAGCATGTGGGGAAGGAGGCTCCACAGCTGCAAGAACACAGGCCCCAGTTAAATAAACCTATCAGTCTGGCAGCCACAGAAAGAGTGAGTGTGTGCACGAGACCAAGAGAAAGAAGAGGGATAAAGCCCCATTGTTTTGTATCCAGAGTCTGTGGCAGGCACTTTAGCAGGGTTGAAGGGGCCACATCTGGCTATGATCAGGTCACTGATACCAGTTTAAAAGGATGCAAGGGAAAGGGGGAGGAAAGGGACCTGACATCCCTGTGATTGAGGGTTTGGGTAAGGGCAGATTTAGCAAAAGAAGGATGGAGGTAACAATAGCGCCAACCTGCCCCTTTGGGAATATTTTTTAAGCAAATAAAGGTTGAAGCATGGACTTGTATTTCCCCTTAGCCTCTCCCTGACCTGCAGAGCTGAAAAGGGGAGCTTTGTGCCAATATTGTGGGAAGGCTCAGAGACTGTAGCTTGGTTTTGGTAGGCAATTTAAAGGGCACCTGGGCTCACGTAAAAGACAAACCAAAACATCTACAACATTTTTATATTAGGCAAGGGCAGGGCTTTTCCTCCACAGCCTGGAACCCATTTACTTCAGTGAATAAAACATACTGCTCTGCTGAAAACTGCCTTCCAGCCTCAGCCCAAATCTCCCTGGTCCTTGTGTGAGACAACTGCAGTTCAAAAGTCCATATACATCATTATGCAACACACTTCAGTGCCTGATACAGGAGCCTAGGCAGTAATAGAACTGGGCAAAAAGAGAAGGAGTTGGAAGAACAGAGTTGCCAAAACAAGACTTTGTTTTGTTTTGTTTTTACTGACAATCCAAAAAGCTTTTGACTGATGGCCAAAGTTTTTTTTACTGATATATGTTTTACATAATGAAAATGTAATCCTTCTGCCAGACCCTGAACAAGGGCCATGTTCAAATTTAGGGGTTAACACCAACCATAGTAAAAAGAGTTTGGCTGTCAGTAAAAAGTTTACAGGTTACTGGGGGGGGACGGGAAGAAGAATTTCTGGGTTGGCAGCCCTGCTTAACTACAGCAATGGTTTTACACCAGGGTGGGCAATTATTTGGGCCTGAGAACCACAGAGGCTGTTTTGGCAAACTGACACAGGTCAGGTCAGTACTTTCCTCTCCACCCACACACACAATCACCAAAACTCCCATGAAGACCAGCCCTCAGCCCCAAATGCAGCTCGCTGTCCAGCTGTGCACAGTCTCTATGGAGGCCCACCCCTGGTCCTGCCCCCAGTCCCAGATGCAGCACCCTCACTGAGGCTCCTGCTGCTGGCCCCACACTGATCTGCCTCCTGCTGAGCCAGCAAGGCTGGGGGCTGCTGCCACCATGCAGGCATCCCAGAACAAGCTGCAGACTGGCATGGAACAAGGGTGCTCTGCCCAGGGGGACTAAGGAACCTACTGCAGGTCATATTTTGCCCATCCCTGTTTCACACTGTCCTGCCTTGCCCTGCCCTGTGTCCCCTACTTATCCCCACAGCTGGATGCTCCTCCAGCCTTACCTCTGCCAGCCCTGTCCCCACCCCTGTTCTGGCATGGACCCCCTAAAGAAGGATCGCCTGCCTACCTGCAACCCAACATTGTTACAGGCAAATGACAGGACCCAGCAGCAGGAGCAGCAGCACATAGACTAGGCCAGGAGGCTCTGTAAACTCTCATGAGCTACAAGGCCTTGAAAGAGCTTACTGCAGGGTGCTGTGTTCCTACTCAGATACCAAGTGGCACTCCTCTGTTCTCTTTATCTTTCAACACTTAGCTCCAGCTTCATTTCTGACAGGGAACTTTAATCAGCTCCCATTGTTTAGTGTCTTTACAGATGGCTCCTTTTTTTTTTAAACAGACTTTATGGACAAGCATGTTTAGCCTCGTTATTTACAGACTGTCCATACATTTATGGACAGCTGGTAAGTCTGTGGAAGAGAAACTAGCTGGCTAATTTATTAAATGTCTTTATTTGCATTTCTAAGAGTATTTTTGATAAATTAAAAAGAAAAGGGGGGAGAATAATTTGTATAAATTTACTTCTGCCACTTGGCTGTTTCTTTGCTTTTTAGTATTTCAATCATCTAGATAAAGGAACATAAATGAGCAAATTCATTTTTGTTTCCACGGATTTTCAGTTTCCAATTTTCATGCAGAAAAGCTCTGCAGCAGTGTGTGAACAGCAGATGCTGCAGGGGACCACTGACATCCCAAACTCACTTTTCAAAGCCTCTCTTTAATTTTCATTTTTCATTGAATCATGAGACTATTTCTAAATCAATATTAAATTGTAACTCAAAGAGTATGTAATACTCTGAACCTACTCAGAGCCTAACCTACCTGGCTGTTTTCCTTTAATGCCTGGAGGCACACTTGTTATTTGGGAAGGTTTCTGCTTTCCCTTTTCAAAAATACCACATGGAACAGGGTTAATTTGAGGTCACTGGAAAGGACTCTTTCACTAGGCTGGGGACAAAACTACCTGCAAGAACACAGAGCTTATGTCCCCTTTCCTGTATTTACATTTCATGTTAATATGAAAAAGCTGCAAGACTCAAAAGCCAAAGCCCTGAGCACCCAAACTGCAGTGAGGGAAGGAACTTATCTAGCTGGCACAAGTCTGAAAAGCAGAGCTACTAGTAAACATTAAAAAAAAAACGTTTTCAGCTTGATTTGTAAAACCTGCTCATATGCGTGCACTGTCAGCTTTGTGTCTCCATGGCTAAATACAAACAGTCAAAAAGCCTGAGACTGAATCAGTTCAATCTTCACAGGTTAGTCTAAACTGCATAGATTGAACCAACAAGTAAGTGAACAGACAGTCACTTTTGATTCCAGAAATGCATCCACATGCCTGCGGTGTCCCAGGCCAGAAGCCAGGGAGCACTAGAGCATGCCTCCCTGCTCTGCTAGAACAGACAGCTTGAATCTGGATGGGATCTGGGACAGAAGTTCAATAAACCTATTTAATCGAAGTCAGAGAAGTGATACTGCATCCATCCAGGTTTATCTTAAACCAGTTTCAGTCATTTTGAAAGCAGTTCATGTGCACTGAACTTCTGTTGTGTCACAGATTTGAACTGGTTTCCAATCGCTTATACCAGCTTGTGTGTAATTTCTGTCCCTACCCCATAGGGCAAGAATTGGCCCTCCTGTTTTGGACCTGCTCCTCCCCACCAACATGTTCCTTAGTGGGCTTAGATCTCCTGTGCTTTTCATGTCTACTTTCTTGCTTGTGTGCTCACCTCATGGATTACATCAGCACACTTCTGAGAACATAGTTAATTGCTACTGTAGTATCAAATTCAGGAGGAGTAAAACACATGGCTTTTGCCTTGTTATGCACAGACAGCATATTAAAAATAGCTTCAAAATAAGTAATTCATTTTTTAAATTATATTTAGAAGTTCATATTTTAACATAAGTCCAATTTGGGGCATAGCCAGCTTGGCAAAAGCCCTGTCAAATTTTGGCTTATATTTTCCAGCGCAAAAAAATACCCCCAGAGCTTGTAATAATATCTAATGAAAAAGTTATTTTATTACAGTTCTACTATCCATCATTATTCCATCACAAAACCTTCCATTAACCTGGAACCAGGGATATGGCAGCAACTAGCATCCCCTCCCCTCCAAATGCACCTGACCAGCTGGATAACAGCAACACCCAGCTGGCAGAAAAGGTTCTGTTCTACTGACTAAAAAAAGAGCACAAGTTCGGTGGCACTAAAGTTCTGTTGGAGAAGTTATTTTCTAAGATGCACTGGAATTCACCCATCTCATTCGTGCGCAGGAGGGTAGAACATGGGTGGAGACGCTGATGTAATAGTCAAACAAGCCAGGAAGTAGGAAGAAGACTCAGGGGCTTTTGTAACTCAGTTACCTGGTAATGAAGTAATTTGAATTTTCATCATGAAAGAGTTTTGGTAGGTGGTGGGAGAAAGAGTTCATTTTTCCTTAGACAGGGTTATAAAGGAAAAATGCAAAGTTTTTATCAATTGGCTAAATTTGGGCCCATCTGTCCAGACAACATTTCTTAAAGATTGACAAAAGCTTCCCCATCTGTGCACAAGAAACTTCTATTTGCTGCACTTGTTTCTAAACTTGTCCACAAATTTATGACTCCATTGTTATGCTTTTTCCAGAGATTGCACAAGTAATACTCCATATGCAGTGTACTATGACTAGGTTCCTTAAGCAGCCTTCAGCTCCTTACATCAACAATCCCATGTGCATACACACATCTACAGCTGGTGGCAAGGAATAAGCAAGGTTAGCATTCAGTGCTATTCATGCAAACACACTGGCAGAAATAGGACAACTACAGAACACTGAATAGGCTCCAATGGGAGTCTGGAGAAGCTCTCCAGATACTATTGCTGCATAAGAGTAAGGGAGATATAAAAGCAGAGAAAGATGATCCAGGGTCTCCAAAAGGGACTGTTGGGCTCCAGGGTGCCTTCCCACAAACACATGCCCTCTTCTTTTCCACATCCCCAAACCCTCAATTAACAGAAAAAGCTGTACAAATACAAGAAAATGGGTAAGTAACCATAACCATGTGGATGAAGCACAGGCCAAACAGAGCACCCTTGCCCCCTGCTGGCTGAAAGTAGCAAATGGAATATTTTGTGTCTTAAAAGCAAGGAATACCCAGTTAAAACAGATGTAAAGCCCCTCCCCTCCCCCCATCCAAAAAATAAGCCAGTTGTCCCATTATGCATTGAGCTACTTGCACATTAGTCAGTTCATCTCATTTGACAACTACCTCCGAAAGTCATCCACTTGCTTTTTTTTTTTTTAGGGTTTTAGTTCAAACTTCTTTCACTCACAACCTCCCCTCCATGACCAAATACCTGCCAATCATCCACATTGTGCAAGATGAGCTATAACAAAAGTTATCAGCCTCAGGGCATATGACTTAAGCATGTAATAGAAATGTCATACCTAGCATGAGCTTATGGCATTATACTTCTGGAAGTGACTGAAGTGAATAATAAACTAGCTAAAGAATAAGGGCCAAACCATCTTCCTGAACACTGAGCCTTGAAAAATGATGCTAGATCTAGGTTTTGGCCTCAAATGACAGCATCATCTTAGCCTGTTTGGAGACTCGCAGCCACAGCAAAAATGAAAATGATAAAAACACTGTGACCCACTCTGGTGTCTGCTATGACCCATCAGATAACCAACAGTTGGAATGCTCATGTGCTATTGCTGGAGGAGACAGGAAGAAGATTTTGCTGCAAGAAATTACAGAACAGCAAGAGAAGCAACACAAGCAAAAGAAACAGAGCTTTAGAGTACAAAGGAACCATGCCTTCATGTATGTTCCTATAGCACCAGCACAGTAGTACTCAACTGCTGCTGATGGCTTCAGGGTTCTATCAAAACATGAATATCTAACAAGTCAAACAAGAAAGACATCCAGGTCATTAAAGAGTTGGCATGGTTTATTTCTGGGAGAGTCAGGAACACAGAAAGTTAATCTGGGAAAAGCAGTCACTAGCCACACTCACCTGCCTGTATGTGCACACGATGATTTCTCTCAGGTGATAATGCATAGGTGTCATGGTCTCACTCACAGTATCCAGTGCCATATCTACCTCCTTCTTTATTCTGTGACCCTCTGGCAAAAGCTGGACCACCTTCATCACTACCTGGGGGACAGAAGCAGCAAGGCACTTTATTCCAAAAATCTACATATTTTGAAAAGCCCTCTGAAGAAGAAATTAGTTCAGATTTAACCCTTGTTCCCATCTGTATACTTAAATCCATGAACTGTCTTCTGTTGTATATTGGTACCATTAGCTCTGTGAGCAGGTGTCTTTTTGTCCTGTGTTTGCTCAAACCTCAGTAAAAGTGAGGTCTTTATCTATGGCAAAGGCCCCTGGGCACAACAGTAATACAAAAGGACAGTCACCATACGCAAAGACCATAAAGTCAGATCATCTACAGTCAGCCTCCTCTGCAGGCAGCAGAAAAGGGTTGCTTACTGGTCAGCTGGCAATAGCTTTGGGGTGGCAGGAGATGACAGGAAATAAGATGACTACTGGATGTGAAGCAGTGGACTAAACATAGACAATGGTTTTGTGATTCATTATAATCTAGCTGGTGCCTCTTCTAACTTCTCAGTATACCACAGGTATTTTTTTCCATTCTGGTCTTGTTCTTTTACATAATTAGGTTATCTATTTGATTAAACTTTTTTTTGCTTTGAAGCTACTTCTGACAGTTTTCTCTTCTACTCCTAATTTACTGTGCCTTAAGTGCCTGCTTTTTTACATATGGAGTTAACACACACCATTGTTTTAAGTGCACTTGCTTCCTCCTCAGACCTTGAAAAGAGCACTTTATGCCTGAAGACTCGTTTAGCATCCTTCCTAAATACATTGCTGGTCCAAGAAAAGATATCACTATTTAAAACAAAAAACTTACTTCTCACTTATTTCCTGGACCATCTCAGCTACAACAAAATCCCAGCCATGCTATATTCTAAAATACTTATTCTTAAGAGAAAGATTCCTGAAGAATATTTTACCTCATTCTACTAAAGACAATGCCCAGAAAAAATGGAGGACACTCACCCCACACAAGCCACTGCTGAAATGAGTGGAAATGCAAGTGCTCAATACCTCTGACCCACAGTGTCTCTAATCCTGAGACGCCTAAGAGCACTGAGACTTTCTGTGGCAGAGTAGGGACTAGAACCCATGTATTTTAGACTCAGATGATTAAACTAGCCACCAAACCATCCTGCTGCTTTAATCCATTTGGTTACCTCAGGCTTCTTGGCTCAATCAGGCAGTTAAAGACAAACTGCTTGAGTTTCTTTTTTAGTTAAAAATCTCAAATGTCTGTTATCCAATTGCATCTCAAAACCAGCTATCTTAATATGTTGGTAAGACAGGAGGAGCAGCTCACCAGTCTTAACAGAAATGCAGTATTACTTTGAAGTCTTTTTAGCCCAGGATGCAGAATGACAGTGGAGCTCTCTTACTATACACAGTAGATTACAAGAAATAGCTTCCCTTAGGAAGATGTCATGATAGTCAGGATTGTTAATCACTCTCAAACCCTCAGAGATTTCTGTTTTACTTCACTATCAAGAGAGCTTCGTTTTACCAGAACTTGCTGTGTTCATAGTACTTAAGGGCATGTCTGCATGTCTGTATCCAACACTAAGAAGCACCACCATGAAGCACACACCTTGCATACTCACCACTACAGTATATGCCCCCACTGCCAAAAATGAAGCAAATGACTTTAGAGCAGGGGTGGGCAAAATGTGGCCCACAGGCCACAAGCAGCTCGCCAGGCTATTCTATCCGTCCTACAGGGCCCCTAAAAAATTTAGAAAATTAATATTTATTTGCCCCTGGCTGCCTGTCATATGGTCCTCGATGGCTTGCCAAAACTCAGTAGGCGGCCCTCCACCTGAAATAATTGCCCGCCCCTGCCTTAGAGTATCTCTGAGCATGTGTCCAGGGCTGCTTTCAAGCTCTCTGTCCCATGTATGTTCACTGACATGTGCTCATGGAAGCTCAAATGCAACTTCATTGTCTCATTTCTGGATCTGGCACAAGCAGAATGGGAATAAGTGGGTGAAGCATTCATGGTAGGATTCCCAGGCATGTCACAGAGGCAGTATAGACTAGCCCTTAGGCATACCAGACTCCTGCAGGTCTCCAGGTAGGACGTGGACCTGCCAGCATTATGCACGAATACAACCACCACAACACTGTGTTGTTCAGTGTTCAGAAACCTCCTTCGGAAATAAAAATGGCACAGGTATTTTAAGTGAATAATACTTGTGACTTTCATAAAACAAAACTGGTCAAAACAGTCCAATGCTGAATAGTGACAAAGTGGAGGCAGGGGTTAATAAAACAGGGCATAATCAGATACTGTCACTGGCGGATGGAGGAAAGTCTAGAAAGCTTGAATGCACAGCCAGTTAATTCCTGCACGTTGTTGGGATGTGGGCTGTGGGGTGTGTGTGTAAGCTTGCTGCCATCTTTGATGCCCGCATGCTGTCTGCAGTTCTTGGACAGGGGAGTGTTCTTATGACTGGTCTCCTCCAGGCTGCACATCTGAGAGCTAATTCTTGGTCTTCAAATGAAGCAAACATTTGCCACCTCCACAGATCACCTTAACAGCAAGTGCTAAGACTAACAGGTTATTTCTTTCTATCCTGGTTCTCCTTGGGCATTTTATGCTACTTTAAAAATCATGCTAATTTCCAAACACAAAATGTATCAAATCTTAATGTCCGAGTCCTAAATAGCCAGATCCCAGAATCCACACTTTAACATGGTCATTACTAGCTATAAAGGTCTCAGGATGCTGGTTTCTGATGGCCTTAAACACAGATCCTGTCACTTACTGGCAGATTCAGTCCCTGAACAAACCAGCTGAAAAAATGAGGCTGTGCCTAAGGAATGGGATGCAAATAGCCCTTGGAGATTTGAGCAAAGCACCTCAAAATAATGGCAGTAATAATAACAGCAGAAGGACTCACCTCAAATTCCCCTTTGGTATACTTTGCATCAGGCACACTAACAATTTCGTCCTCGCTCACCTCAGGAATACCCTACAGCAAAAAGAAGCCAAACGAGATTGGGGCTGTTAAAACACTAAACCAGAACCTCTTCTCACCTACAATGTAACAGTTAATAATGCTGAGACAGAGGTCTAAGCTCTGAACTGTGTCAGAAGAAATGGCTTTTCAAATAATAGTTTATACTATATACCTTCACGCCCTCCCCCCCGCGTTCCCCCACAATCAATAGCTCCCAAAGCACTTACATTGATGTTCCCCCTCCACCCCCTCCTCCACCAACAACCAGCAAAGCATGGTACTGTACTTAAATGACTTGCCCAAGCAGTCAGTGGGGAAAAACAGGAATAGGCAACAAGCTGTCCAGACTTCCAAACCTGGTCTGTCCCAGGTTTGGCTTGGATTTGGTGAGCCATGTCAAACAAGTTACTGGGCTTTTGCGTCTTAGTTTTCTGTTCTGTTAAAAGAGACTCCTTCACCAGTGTACAAGAATTGCAATTCCTTGCATAGAAGGTGGTAAGAAACTGAAAAAAAGTAATCTTGTCACACTAACTCATGTTCTTCAGCTAATTTACTGGCTAACCCTACTAAAGGGTTAAGGACAAGGAGGTCCCTTTGTCTCCAGCATCCAAAGCCATTCCCTAAAGTCTGAAAGCATCAATCCACACAGCTCATTGAAAAATCCCTCTTGCCACTGTGAGCTTTGTGATGCTTTTCAACAATGCTACTCAGCAGTCTCATCATCTTTGTGACTAGACAATGCTCCACACCTGGCTTTGTACAGCAGAGCTCAGAGAAACAGACTGGATCGATCAGTTCAGTTGCCCTGAAATGCCCTGAGTGCATTTCAGGGCAACTGCCCCGGGCCCTGCACTTTGGGAGGCACCACAGGCTGAGCCGAGCGGCCGCGGTCTTTCTTGCAGGGCCCGCCTAATGCCGGTGACTCCACACTGCCGCCAGAGGCTTCACATCGAGCCACTCACCACCACCCCACCGCTGCTGCCGCCAGCTTCTTCGCATTTGGGCCCCACACAGGCTGATTTGCCCTGTACCCCGCACCCTGCTAGGGTCATATCTGGTTGTAATGAGGTAGGAAACGCTCGATCACTGCTTTCTTCTTCTGCATGGTCCTGCTCAGAGAAGCAGACACACCTCTGGCCAGCTCAGAAGCAGTGTAATAGAGCCTTATTAAGACACCTCGCTCTACTCCAACGTTGCTGTGAATGCTCCAGCACAGCCCACTTCCACTGCTCAGAGTAAGGGCTTGGCTCTGGTATTTAGAGTTAAAAATTAAAGAATCACTCCTCTGTTTCCAGCCTTCCATCCACTGAAAGGCCCATCCCTGAGCAAGTACCTACATTGAAGTGCCAAAGTGTGAGGACAGCAATAACCATGGCTGTGGTGGTTCTCCCTCTGCCACTGTGGCAGTTGAACACAAAGGCCGTGTGGGAATCTTCAGCCAATGCACTCTTCATTGCATCCAGCAGCTGATCAAAATCCTGCAGAAGGAAAACATAAAAGGTTAAATATGAACTTTTCCCACCGGATATAACCACAGATTCTGTTGTAATTAAGAGCAGTTTCTGCACAAAGTATAATATAAAACAAGAAAATACATCTACAACACCCTCTGAGGCACTCAACAGTAGTTCATAATCTGCTTTAGGTACTGGGGAGAGAATGTGACTAGTGCAACATGTCAATGCCTATTCCTTACAGAAAATGCCAAAAAATCTCTAACTTCTATCAGAGCGGCAGCATATACGCCCAGACTGCATTACAGGGTCAGCTGTGAGGTAAGACCCTAGCCAGCCATGTAGAATATGAACCCTTTAGGCCAGCAAGAATGCCACTGTGTTACTACCAAGTGTATGATGACCTATTCTTCCTGAGACTTACAGGAAAAAAACTTACATGACAATTATGCCCTTTAACATTCAATTCATATATACAAACTCCCTGAACTGGGAAGACTCAACATTTCTCCCTACAAGATCGGCCATTTAATCTAATATTGTGATATATTGTAAACCATCTGCATTAACTTGTACAACTGTGATCATTTTAATCTGGCTGGCTAACTTTCCCCCCACCATATGTGTTGAAAACAGCTGTCCTTCCTTTCCTAAATATATTTAAAATGGGATTAACAACATAGCATGTAGATTATGTTACACTGTTACTGCATGGATCTCAGAGCCTTGCTCCTTCAGACAGAATTCTGGGTGCCACTATACCAAGCCCAGACCAAGTGGTTTCTGCAACTCTGAAAAAAGTTAATACATAACTATAACTACAGCAGCATTAACATTTTCACTTTAATGGAAATGCTAAAGAATTATCCTAGAAAAGTTTCTTAATTACTGTTCTCTTAATTTCTTTTGCATCAATATAAGGTTTCTAATAGAAGTCACAGAACTTTAAAGAAGCCTGACTGAGAGTGCAAGAACAAATCATCCCAATGCACAGGAAGATTAGCAAGTACAGTAGAAGACCAGCTTGGCTTAGCAGAGAACTCTTCAGTAAACTAAGTCACAAAAAGGAAGCTTATAAGAAGTGGAAACTTGGGTAAATAACTAGGGAAGAATATAAGAGCATTGCTCAGGCATGCAAGGATGAAGCCAGGAAGGCCAAAGCGCAATTGTAGTTTCAGCTAAGCAAGGGATTCAAAGGGTAACAACAAGGGTTTCTACAAGTATGTCAGTAGCAAGAGGAGGATCAGGGAAAGTGTGGGTCCCTTACTGAACGGGGGAGGCAGCCTAGTGACAGAGGATGACGAAAAGACTGAAGTGCTCAATGCCTTTTTTGCCTCAGTCTTCACAGGCAAAGTCAGCTCCCAGACTACTGCACCGGGCAGCACAGTTTGGGGAGGAGGTGAGCAGGCAACAGTGGCAAAAGAATAGGTTAGGGACTATTTAGAAAAGCTGGACATGTACAAGTCCATGAGGGTGCTGAAGGAGTTGGCTAATGTAATTGCAGAACCTGGCCATCATCTTTGAAAGCTCATGGTGATCAGGAGAGGTCCCAGACAATTGGAAAAGGGCACACAGTGCCCACATTTAAGAAAAGGAAAAAGAAGGATCCAAAGAACTACGGACTAGTCAGCCTCACCTCAGTCCCTGGAAAAATCAAGCAGCAGATCCTCAAGGAATCCATTTTTAACCACTTGGAGCAGAAAAAAGTAATTAGGAATAGTCAGCATGGATTCACCAGGGGCAAGTCATGCCTGACCAACCTAATTGCCTTCTATGATGAGGTGACTGGCTCTGCGGATGCTGGGAGACCGGTGAATGTGGTGTACCTTGATTTTAGCATGGTTTTTGATATGGTCACCCACAACATTCTCACAGGCAAGCTAAGAAAGTATGAACTGGATGAATGGACTGTAAGGTGGAACTGGCTGGAGTATCAGGCTCAGAGAGCAATGGCTCAATGTCTAGTTGGCAGTCAGTATCAAGTGGAGTGCCCCAGAGGTTGATCCTGGGGCCAATTTTGTTCAGTGTCTTCATCAACGACCTGGAAAATGGCATAGAGTGCATCCTCAGCAAGTTTGCAGATGACACTAAACTGCAGGAGGATATGCTGGAGGGTAAGATTCAGAGTGACCTAGAGAAATCGGAGGATTCGGCCAAAAGGAATCTCATGAGGTTCTTAAGGAGAACTGCAAAGTGCACTTAGAATGGAACAATCCCGTGACCCAGTACAGACTGGGGGCTGACAAGCTGGGCAGCAGCTCTGCAGAAAAGGACCTGGGGATTACAGCAGACAATTAGCTGAATATGAGTCAGCGGTGTGCCCTTGTTGCCAAGAAGGCTAACAGTATACTGGGCTGCACTGTTATATGTGTTGCCAGTAGGTCAAGGGAAGTGATTCTTTCCCTTTATTCTGCACTGGTGAGGCCACATCTGGAGTACTGTGTTCAGTTTTGGGGACCCACTACAGAAAGGATGTGAACAAATTGGAGAGAGACCAGTGGAGGGCAACGAAAATGGTGAGGGGACTGGGGGACATGACTTAGGAGAACACACTGAGGGAACTGGGTTTAGTTAGTCTAGATAAGAGAAGACTGAGAAGAGATTTGATAGCAGCTTTTAATTACCTGAAGGGGATTCAAAAAGAGGATGGAGCTATACTGTTCTCAGTGGTGGCAGATGACAGAACAAGGAGCAATGGTCTCAAGTTGCAGCATGGGAAGTTTAGGTTAGATATTAGGAAGAATTTTCTCACTGGAAGGGTAGTAAAATACTGGAACAGGTTACCTAGAAAGGTGGTAAAATCTCCACCCTTGGAGGTTTTCAAGCCCTGGCTAGACAAAGCTTTGGCTGGGATGATCTAGTTGGGGATGGTCCTGCTTTGAGCAGGGGATTGGACTAGATGACCTCTTGAGGTCCCTTCCAACCCTCATTTTCAATGATTCTATGAACTCAAGAAGAAATGCTCAGAGACTCACACTACATGTACCAATCTATCATTGCAGAGTGGAGCCAGCAGATGGCAATAACGCATTTCAAATCAGCATGACTGAAAAGCAGCCCTGATCCCACCACTGTTCATAGTGACAAACCCAGAACTGAAAGCTACAGCAGTCAAGTTACACAGATAAGTGTCACTGATCACTGCCTGGGCCAAAGATGGACAAGTAACTATCAATCTATGGGTTAACTCTCTCATTTTCCCTTTTCTCCAGGGACTCAGTGTACATAAATCCTGGGAAAGAACACAAACCAAGCTTCCTCTTCATAAACCTGTGCAGAAACAGGAGTACAGGACACAATCCAGACCTGCAGTCTCTCTCACTCTGGCCAGAATCTTCCCAGGTTTACCAGTCCCCTACACAGTCTAGAAACCAAAACTGCAGCTGCCCTTTCCCTCTTCTGAGGACTAAAGACCACCACTGTGACAAGCCAGTAGAAGGACATCTGGCGACTTGCTTCATCACCTCCTCCATGTTCTTACTCCTGATGTCTGGATAGAAAAGAGAAGAAGGAGCAAATGCAGCAGCCACCTCCAAGCCAATGTAATAGCAGCTTCCTGCTCCACTATACAGAAGCTACTGTGCCTTCACGTGAAGGAAAGATTGGAGGAGTGCCATCCCTTCCAAAAAGCAGAGGAACTAAAAGACAGCAGTGCAACTGAGGAGGGAATGAAAGAGGGAGTTGGGATAAATTTGAGGAAAATGGAAGACAGAGTAAGAGAGGGAATCAATTGAAGGGAAGAGCTAGAAAAGAAAATCAAACTGGAAGAGGAGGTAAGCATCAGTAGGGGGACAAGGAATAAGAGGCAGAATACAAGGGGCTGTAGGGAGCAAGTGGTTGACCTGTCCCATCCCCTACTCTTTAGAGAAAAACAGGAAGATGCTCCACGAAGTTCCCATCCTAGAGAGTTTTTCACCATGCCCTTCTTCAAAGAGTTTTGAAATTCTGGTAATGGCTGTAGTTTCCTGTTCTTCCGTTACCTGCTCCTTGGGAGCACAGAAGTCTGGGATTGGGATCCGTTTGTACATCAGTCCCTGGCATGTGCTTTTGTGTTGATTAAATATCTCCTGTATGGTCAGGCAAGTCTTAAATGTCTTCATCTGTTTTTCCTGCTCCAGATACACCTCCAGCCACTTCTGGGACTTCAGCATGTCATTCTTCAGGGTGCACTCTAGTTTCTGTAGGAGAGAATGAGAGAGAGAGAGAAATGGACACTAAATCAGAACTTACTCATTACCTGAGCACTGCACATGTTTTATAAGTTTTTTTTTCCCTTCTCGTTCTAAGGACATCTTACACTCCATAAATGTGTAGGTGAATGTAATGCTCATAGAAAGATGTGATAATGTCTGGCACAGTGCAAGACCTCAGTTCAGAAGCTTTCCATACATAGTTTACCCAAATCCCCATTCACCTGATCTGTAACAATCGCTGATATTTCACATCCAGACTTCCCTTCAACAGAGCCTACCAGTGACATTTTGTGATGCGTGAAACTAACTTCCGTGTTTCTCTCACCCACTTTGACTTTGATCTCCCATTTGCCTCCACTGCCCAAAGTCTTAGGGCCAGTGCTTTTCCTCCTGCATTTCCATTGGCTGTACATGACAATATCTTGGCTTAGCCTGTGCCGAAATCCTGACCCACATCTGCATCAGAGCCCAAAACAACTCTCTTCTATAGCCAGCCAAAATCCCAACTCTTCAGAGTCCAGCATGTCTGAAATACTACTGCCACCTTCTCTTATACACAAATAAACACAGCTAGTTTTGCACCATACTCAAGATGCCTCTGTTGGCTCCCCATTCATTTCAAGATCCCATTAAAAACTAACCACAATGGACCTGGCCTGCTTCTTGCCACGCATCTGACATGATCTACTCTCTTTGCACTTTCTTCACTCAAGCTTGCCACTGTTGGTAACAAGCCTTCTCTCCTCAGTCTTCCTGACTACATGCTTTCAAAAGAACATATGTTCTCCCTCACCTAATGAGACCTTGTCCAGTCTTTTCAAGCCACATTCTTCTTCCTGGAACTGTTTTGCTCTACATTTTGCAGAACATTACACATTTTAGAGTGCTGTATAAATGCATAATAATAATGGGGGGTGGGTTGTTTTTTGTTTGTTTGGGGGTGTTGTTTTTTTTTTTTTTTGGGGGTTTTTTGTGTGGGGGGGGGGGGGGGGAGTTGATGTTGGTTCCATCCACATCAACACTTCAGTCCAAGGTTTCAGCTGTCATGAACCAGGGTGCCAAACAAAACTGTTCCCATTGCAAGATCATGTTCTTTCCTTGCTCTTGTTTGCCAAAATGAAAGAAGCTATAAAACTGTGAGAAGTAAAATAATCACTGGACAGCACCCAGTCTCTTCCTACCAAGCATGCACCATTCTGTGCTGGGTGGTATCAAACAGCCAGGCAGGTGGCCAGCTGGTTAGGTTAATGTGCTGAGGGACATCTGAATAGGACATTTTTTAAGTGGGTGCATAAACTAAAATTAATTGACTCTCCAAGAGCATAGATTTTCATTGTCTGCTTTTTATATGTTAAGGCAAGTATTTGGTGTTGATGTTTCTTCTCTCTTTTATTAGCAACGAAAAAGTTGGTCCCCCACACAAAGGTACAGAGATTCTTTGAAAAGGAAAAATAACCATACCATCTAACATTATCATTTTAATGCACTGAACAGTAACAGGATTAAGGAGCTATAGGCATGTATACATATGCTCCAGACTGGAGGGGGGATGCTTTAATTAGAGCAGCTCTGAGACATTTCAAGGAGTGGAGGGAGTGTCTCATGATGGAGGCAGTTTTACCAACATGTGCTGCCTATTTTGAAGGAGTGACCACTTGGGAGAGCACCCCCACCACTATTTTGAAGCACGGGTATCCTGAATAGATGTAACACGGAAGCTTCTGGAATGCATTAATTAGCACACTCCAGCAGACTCAATTAATCAAGTCTGCTCTGATACATACTAATTAGCACGCACTGGAGCAGACATTTGTTTGCTTATTTGTCCCGTCTTCTACATTTGAATAATACCAATACATTTGAAAAACACCAAGATGTATCCCACACTTCAACCACCAGCCAAAAAAAAGGAGAGGATAAGAAGGTGCTATGGTCTCACCTCTAGTTGTTCAGGCATTCTTACAGGGACTGTAATCTGTTGTTCAAGATTCCCAGGTTCCCTGAGGGTATAGGTTTGTTCATTCCCTTCCAACACTACTTCTTCACGGAGGTTTATCCACAAGATGTGGGAGTACTTCCTCTTTGCATCAGTTAAGTAGCTCAGGACTTTCCCAATGGCCTAGGGGAAATGGGAACTAAATGAAATGCAAGGCACATTCATGATTCAAACAGCACTACAAAGAGTATAAAAACTAGAAGGTTTTAGTCCTGTTCCCTGGTCACCTTCCCATTTGCCAAGAGCTCTACTTACCTTGGAGTTGGGCTGTGCTGTCCCATACACAGGCATTTTAGGAACCCTCCGGAAGTTGGCTACGTTCATCTCCTTCACTGTACTGAGCACATCTGGGGAAAAGCGTTCATCTACCACCTGCAGCAGAACAAACCACCGTAAACTGGAGGCAATCAGTGACATCCCTGCCTGCCCATTTCTGCTGGCACCTTTGCCATTGCAGGGCTTCCCAGAGAATCTCTCCCAGCTGGTCACTCCCTCAAAGCAGGGAGCACACACTGGTAAAACTGCCTCCATCATAAGACACTCCCTCCACTCCTTGAAATGTCGCCCCTGGCACTGCAGCATACAGAAGTCTGAGAAAGAGAGGGATGAGACTGAAGCCACAGAACTGGACTCTTTCAAACACTCCAAAACTGAGGGCTGTTGGGCTGACAGCTTTCAGGAGGCCCTACCCAAGGGGATTTTTAGCATACGAGACAGTGTACACATTTGTTTCTGAGCAGCATTTGGCTGAGGTGGCCCTGGCACATGACAGGCAGACCTCATGTCTAATATGCTGCCTCTAACCTGCCAAGGTGGGATGTGGAAGAAGATTTAAAGCAGTCACTCACCAGTACTCGCATCCCCTTTGTTATCAGCTCCCCTGTCACAGTGAGCTCTGACAGGTTCATGTTCACCTGCAGCCTATACAATTCTGGGTGTCTACACATCCATCTGCTGAAGTCAAGGGCGAAAGCCATGGGGTACTGCCATTCACAGAGAAAGAGACATGCTGGATTCAGGAACAGGTGAGCATTATCCTGTATGGCATGTATATTTTACACAGAAAGCAACCTCAAAGAGCAGTTCTTACAAGCAGTTCATAAAAGGGCTGAAAGCTCCCTGCCAAAAACTTATCAGTATTTAGAGCTCCCATTACAGAGCTACACACAGCTTGACCTGATACACTAGTTCCTATTTCATCCAAGACTTCAGACTAAGCACTGCTAAACTGAAGGATGTTTTTGTAATTTGAACAAACAGAATACATTTTTTAAATGAAAGAATTTTGAAGCAATTACATAAAACAATTAACCAATGTTTGAGTTTAGACTTCATAGGGGAAAGGTTAATACAGTAATCCATTGAGTCACCTGCACTATATATACAGCACGTGGCTGTAATGAAAGGGCCTCCACTACTACTTTACTTTGATTTTACTCTATTTCACTAGACCTGTAACTCCAACCATAAAGGGAGGAGGAGTAAGACACAGGCTTCGGAGAGGGATGGGGAGGATTTTCACCTGCTCATGAAGGTAGTAGTTGAAGGCAATCAAGTAGAAATAGCGTTCAAGACTCTGCAAAGTCCTTTGAAGAAAATATTCTTTGGTGCTATTCCCCTAAAATAAAAAAAAGAACAGGTGACACTTGTGACATGACTAGCCCATCCAGTAAGAACCATGCATTTAAACAAGACTTATTAATATACAGCAAAGTTTAAGGCCAATGCAGATTTCAAGTATAAAAAAAAAAGTGTCCCTCTACAACCTATTTGTCATCCAGGTAGGATAAGAAGATCATTTTTCTTTCCATTAATACCCACAGATTACCTGGATGCTACAAGTATTTAAACCCTAATTGATTAGACTGAAAATCCAGTTTCAGGATGTTATGGAAAATGTTCTAACTTGTAACTGTTTATTTCTAAGACACTTCCCTGTAATGCCGGGGGAGGAAAGGAGTATTTGGCAAGGATCACTTGGAAACCTCTGACATTATGTAATTGACTCATGAATATTTACTTGTTACCTGCAAGACAAATCCGGCTCTCTATCATTTATCAAGAGACTAAGAAACATGCTTACTCTGGAAACTCAAAACAAAGTCTGTAATTGTGGAAATATTCCAGGTTTCTACTGATGTTAATATCACCATCAGGGGTTGGGGTGGGGAGGAAGGTTCCAGGCATTTTGTTTTATTTTTCCCAGTTTTCTTTATCTTTATTTGTACCTCTGACAAATCCCTAACATGCCCTAAAAAGAGGCTTTAAAAAAAAAAAAGTCAGGCTTAATACCCACCTCTGTTCTAAGATGACTTAATTTAAAGAGACTGAAACTGGATTTTTTATAATATTGGTTAGAAAGCAGAGAGAGTCCTTCTCCCCATGTCAATGAAAGTTTAAACCAGAGAAGGCTCATGAAGACAAAGCAGTGACCATTTTATGGCTTTTTAGTTCATTCTTTTTGTAACAGGTGTCCAGAATACAAGAGCCACCTCTTCATTTAACACTAGCTGACACCTATGCTAACAGCCTGTGAAGAAGTGCAGAGTGAACAAACAGAGACAAACAGCTACCTTCCCTCAGCCCAAAGGGCGATTGCTCTAGGACAGGTGTGGAAACATCTTGGCAGGGTCAGGTATGAAACCTTGATCTGCTGCTGCTTCTGCTGCATTTATTTTCCACACGTAGATGATTTCAGGCTCTGCTCTACTGCCTCAGTTTTGTGAAGGAACACATACTTCAGCGAGCAGAGAATTCCCTGATACCTCAAAAAGGCAACAGCAGAATGACTGTCTAGGAATATTCACTCTGCGAGATCCCAATCCAGTAAAGCCTTTAAGAACATAGCAAAAGCCTCCTGACTTCAATGCAGCTACATTGTTTTTCACTAGCTAAAAATCTGGCCCTAAATCTACCAAACATATTCCATCCTTGCTTTCTCATTTTTTTTTGGTTTCCCCTTCTCGCCATATGCAGTTCATGTCCAATAAGCAAATTTTCCTGGAAACTTTCCATTGTTTAAAACTGCTATAGCTTTACTTGAACTTCAAATAAACACTTCTCTTGTTTAATTTACAGCAATCCCCAAAAGTTTATTTTCCAGTGCCAGTAATGATATACACCAGCCATCTCCCATCACAGCAAATCTCTGCAATACAGAATCAGCATAAGTCTTGAGTAAAATACAAACTGCACCCCTTCACGGGGGGGGGGACGGACAACACACCCCATCCTCTTGCTCAAATAAAAAAAAAAAAAAAAAAATGATGAAGAGGACCCTTTCAGCTAACACCAGCCACAGAAATAGGGAGTGGCGCCACATCAGATTCCAGGGTTCAGTTTTCCAGTTTTATATCTGTTAGCAGGACACACTTTCTCTTTAAAAAGAGGAGAAAAAAGAAAGCACCTGATAGATTCACATAATGACATCTCAGCTATGCTTTTATGCATACATTCATGTTCCTGTAACTGTGATTTATATACATTAAATATATCCATTCCCACAGCGACAAGCTTTGCGGAGCCCATGCACTACATTTCACAAAAACAGCTTACATGCCAATTTCTGAATACTTCACCCTAATTGGAGGCCCTGTCTAGTATACAAAGAATGCAGGGTAGCTTTGTACCTTACAGACTAACCAAAATAGAGGTATATCAATATCTACATACATCTCTACTTTGGTTGGTCTATGAGGTACAAATCTAACCTACCTTCTACTTGTCTTCAGAATAAGATGGCTAACTACATCTCTCTAGTATAAAAAGTTACTTGGGGAGTGCCATGGGTGAGCAAATCAATCTTCAGCAGAGGCATTAACTCCAATTGCCCATGTTTTGGTCCCCAGCCAATATGAGTGGAGAGTAATGTTACAGGGATACACTCTCACAGGACATTGACTCCACTAGGTCACAAAGAAGCAATACTGATAGGCTTCAAAGGAGCTCTCTGGTCAGCCCTAGTATAACTTCTACAAGGGTGAAGGCCTTCGTGTAAAAATGATATACAAAATTATATATAAAATGCATGAAAACGCAAGCAACCCTCAGAGAAAGAATCTGAGCCCTCTGCCTTTGAGTATAAACCTGAAAAGTTATTCTAGCTTCTCTTTCACTTACACTTTTGGTAACACACTACTCTTGCTGAGCCAAGAACATAAGATATGCATAGCCAGAACATGCCCACTAGTACAAGGTATTGCTCATGTGCTGCTCAACATAATTTAGGTATATGGAACACCTCAGTGTACAGAGGAATATTCCAAATGCCACCAAAAAAAAAAAAAGGTGTATGTGGGGGGAAAACATCTTGGATCTGCATGAATTCCTGAGAAGAATTAGACAAGTGCCATCTCACATTCTTTTCTGTTTAATCATTTTAATGGTGCTCTCCTCTTTGATAAATGGCAAATACATTTTCTTTGGCTGGATAGCGCACATTTTAAAACTGCCCATGGAGGAACTACACTGACATTTCCACTCCATTCTAACTGCACATTAATTACTTAAAATGGATAGAAAAAAAGGTTTGAAAAAAGCCATAATCAAAGTTAAAAAAGAGTCAAGTGAATCTAGGACGTGCAAATCCTCAGCCAGCAGAAGCAGGGTGGCTTGAAAGGTCAGTGAAAGAAGTTGGAAATCATGAGACAGATGTTTGTATGTTGTAAACCAACACAGCTCCCTTGATTTCAATGGATTGATATCCATTTACAACAGGTTAGGATCTAGAATGATCCTATATACATTAGACAGTTGCACTGTTTGGCCATACGTGACCTTTTCCAATACATGTTGCTTTAAGTGGACAATGCAAAGGAGCTAAATTGCCTTGTTTTGTCTCAATTAAATAGTGAGGCATCACAAAACAAAAATTAAAACACCCGATACACAGATCGCAGAAAATCAGCTCTCACCCAGGCATCACAATAATCCCAAGGACCACATCCCTGCTACACAGCACCAACTGTTTAGTTGGCCTTTCAATCAAGTGTAAAATGAGTGGAAGAGAGCAGGAGCAATTATAACACAAATACAACTGAATAAAATAGAATTCCATTTGAATGATCATTTGGTTTGGCGACTTAAGAAGTGGTCTTGTCCCATGGTCTTAGCACATGCTCCATCGTAGGGATGGTGAAAATGCACAGTCTATTATAGCAAAAGACCCCCTTCCCCAGAAGCTCATGCCATCCAGTTGCAGCATGTTCTTGCTTTATATTTGCTACCATAGAAAGTTAGGAATGGTTTATGCCTGATCTTGTAAAACATTTAAATCATCCAAAAATATTGTACAATAAATTAAGGAAGTACTATTATCATTTTGACATCACTCAAGAATCAGGGGGAAAGAAGAAAAAGGTAACTCTAATCTCTTGTGGGGTATACAGTTGCAGCAGCTGGTATGAAGGGTAGAGCATCACCTTGGTGCTCAATAGTCTGGATGTTATTTATTCATTTTGTTCGGAATAGCTAATAAAAAAGGAGCTCCACACACTCCTTACAACTTTCAAGCACATGCTCCCATAAGAGCCTTCCTGAAATCACACATCTGCCAACAATAATCTGCCAGCAAGGAAATCATAAATTATTTCCTGAGAGCATAAGCAAGATCAGGAGTGCTATCTGAAAATGAAGCCATAAGTATGCCACTGCATTGCAACCAAAAGCCTCTTCCCTCAGACCCTACCCACATTATGACAGGGATAAGATCACATCTGTGCAATGTAACAAAGCACCCTCTCTCAGACAGCTGTATCAACACATCAAAAGCAAGAAAGGGAATTTTTCTTCTCAAAGTGCTCTCTTGGAAGAAAACAACATTCCTTCTGCTTTCAGAGCAAGCACCTGGCTCAAACTTGTCCTATTGATGGCCTTCTGGCTTTTAACACAATCTAATAGCACGGAATGCCCATGTTTATAGAGTCCCTCATTTACACCTAAAGAAATCCAGTCTATCCTGTTTATATCCTTCAGTAGAGGGGACTTCAAAAGGAAAATTAAAACATTTCCATCCTTCCTCTTCCAATTCTTCATTTGCACTGTCATTTATTACAAGGGAATTAACAGGCTCACGGCATGGGGGTGTAAGCTCAAGACTCTGAGGAGACAACTAAAAACAAGTGCAGTAGTTGAAACTGTTCTTATCACAAAGACCTCCATGTCATTGGGTGTAGGTGCCACCCTCTGCTCAAGAGAGGTCCAGTACTAGACAGGGATGATCTACAAACTCTCATAGATCAAATGTGAGAAAAGTTGGCACAAACATTATCTATATTCACCATATTTCTAGAGAAATGTATTTAATACTATTCTATCTTAAAGAAAAATAGTAAAGATCTTAACAGTAAAGACCGTAGAAATCCCAACGCGAGAGCTGCTTTTTAATCATTGATAACCATTGCCCCAGTGACCCCCAAACTGAAGAACAAAGCTTTTATCCTGATAGTGCTATGAATGTTCTGCTTGAATTACTAGATTAACAATACCTGGCTCTCATATAGCATTTAGCCTTTGCAGATTACACAGCCCTTTGCAAATAAATTAGCACCATCATTTCAATTTTATAGATGGGAAAACTGAAGCACAAGACGGGAAGCAACTTGTCCAAGATCACTCAGCAGAACAGTGGAAGAATCAGAAATTGAACCTAGGTCTTCCAAGTTCCAGTAGCAGGCCTGGCTCACCTCTGAAAGTGGCCTAGTCAGAAAGACATTACAAGCATTCATATTTAAAATCAGTAACTTTCAAAAATCCTGAAAACAGGATTTCCCCTCAGTGTCACTGTAAAGAAGTACAAGCTGAAGTGAATTGCTACTTGGAAAAAAACTGTGAAAAATAGCATTGATTTTACGCAGCCCATCTCCCCTAACCTGGATTTCTTTCCTTTCCATTCACTGACACCTGCTATGTAAGCCCTCCAAGCTGAACTGTGCCTTCTGTGACACTTGACTGCTCTTGCAACTGTAAATTAGTATACAATGAGGCACAAGGAGGAACAGAATCCAAATCACCTCATCATGTTGACTACACAGAACTACAAGAAGCAAAAATACAAGGAAAATTATATTTTGGTCACAGCATAGAGCCTGAATACACCCTGGGGGGAGAGGGACTGTGTAAAAAAAATGCCATTTTACGCAAGTATTTTTCCAAGTAGAAATTCACATCAGCTTGTCTTTCCTTCCAGTGGCAGTGAGGGAGCTTCACCTTGAACCAGCTGCTGTAGTAATCATCTCTTCATCCCTCTGATTATTCTGTTCCTACCTAATCACAAACATGACTTTTGGCATCAATTACAATGATCTTTCAATTGTCAAATACTTGAGCATACTTTGAACTAGTCTCACTGAACTTATAACACTGAATTTATAACATTCCACTGCATGTGGCCTTATATATACTTGGCACTCTATTCATGTAACTGGTAAATGCTAGCATCTTGTACCTCCAAGCAGTCCCTTCGAGGTTTGCAGGCTGTTTTAGAGATGCACTGTACTTTAGTTAGAATTAGTTTTCTATAATCATAAAGTGTTTTTAAGATCTGCCAATGGCATAATTTACAAATTCTCTCTTCTCTTTTCTCATTAAACACAAACAGTCTCTCCACTGGAGAAAACATAGCTAAGGAGCCAGCAATGCAATAATTAGTCACAAGAAAAATGGACATAACATTTAATGTAATGTTCAGTTATCTCAATTCAGTCCCTAATAGACAGATCCATACCTCATAAAAAACATCAACATAAACCACAAGTAACACTGTCTTTTGCATCCTTACTGGCATTGTTCACAGAAAAATTGCTCACCAAAAAGGGCTTGGAAACTGACTCACTCTATTAATAGACACATTTTTGTCACCATCCACAGAGGGGCAATAAAGGTGTCACCTAGAGAGGTATCTGATCTGAAGAAAGTGCCCACAGCCTTCAGCAAAAGACCAGAAGATTCAGAACCTTTTTGTTTCTGAATGAAGCAGGAGCATATCTGCCAGTCTAGCAACTTTCAGCTACACAAAATTCACTTCAAATAAGACAAACATATTCCCCTGCCTTAGATTGCTTGCATTCATGCCAAAGAATTGTGTATTCTCAGAGTACTATTTTCTTCTATAACGGTGGTTAGCTAGTTATTATCTTCAAGAGGTAGCTTGCCTCTCCTCTGGTACCTGAATCTGGTAATCTTCTCCAATCCCTTCCAATTTCTTCTTATATTCATAGATGGCTTCTCTCATGTCATGCATTTCAGAGCAGAAGGTGATGGCACTGTCCACCTTGGAAGGATCAAAGGGAATTCAGTTATTCAAGCATCAAAATGCATCCTTTTCCTGCTGGTCCTGTTTATTCTCTCCCTTCCTTAACCCTTGTCATCTCGCTTTCATCCCCCTCAACCAGAGGCCTAACAAGTAGAGTTGGTGCCCTTGGCAAACCCTGTAGGCAAAGCAGTCTTACTCATGCCAGGGACTGTCAGTCCCCAGCTGAGCTGCTGCTATCTCTTACCCTAGTTGTTGCTCTTAAGGCAGCAGCAGCACCCACCACCACTGCTGCTGCCTCCAGGGCCTATATTGGCACCTGGGGTGGGTGCCCCTCTCACCCACCTGTAGTTATATTACTACTCCCAACTAGCAGAGCCAACTGTGTTTTATCAGTTGAAAACCATCCTGTACCCCAAGAGTCCCTGCTGCTCTTCAGTAGTGCAGCTGGAAGCATTTTAAGAGCACTTGAAATTTGCTGCAGGTTTTATGCACACAAGTCACAAATGTCATATGTACACCATAGTGTTATCCCACAAATGAAGCTGCGTTTGTCTCACACCTTGAAGGCCACATGGCAATCTGGCGTTTAAAAAAAAAAAAAAAAAAAAAACTTGCTAAGCTTTCTGATCAACCATTCCACGGTGCTATTCCGTCTGCATTTGAGAGATTTTTATGCTGTGCGTTGTGTGGTATCTATCACAAGGTTACCATTTGGTTCAAGCAGAAGGCAAGGCAGAGTTGCACCTCACAGGCTAACCAATTCAGATATGCATAAGCTTTCACAACTTACAAAACTTACTTTTCTCTGAATTTCAAAGTCTATAAGGTGCAACTTTGCCCTTTCTTCTGCCCAACTTTAGACTAACACAGCTAAATACCTTCTTCAGTAACCTGGCATACACTAAAAGGATAAATAAGGAGAGAAAACAAAATCTCATTTCCAAGCAACAACTGTGCATAGAGAGGAGCACAATGACAAGGGGAGCTGTGTAAGTGACATGTCTGTGTCTGAAATAGCAAGGACTCCATTCTGCTCTTACTGAGATTAAGAGAAATCTTTTGACCAGCTATAATAGGAAACAGATCATACTGAAGGACAAAATTTTCTTGCTTTACTGTGATCACAACTTCTGACCTCATAAGAGAAAAAAAAAAAGAAAAAACAAAAGAGAGAGAGAGAGACTACAACCTTGTCCAACCTTAAAGTTTACTGAGTCACTGTGTTGGCTAGGGGTGTCTTTTTTTTTGCCAGCATAGTTTTGCTCATAAGAGCCCTTGGGGAAACAAAGATAAGCTGATATAAAAGTGCCTTATACCACCACAGTTTATTTAGCTCCCTGAGCAAAAACAAGCTGTAACAACACTATAAGCATGTTTATAATATATATGGATATAACTATACCCATGCTGAGGGATGCATCTCTGTAAGCATACTAGCATGATTAAAGTGGCAAAATGTATAAGCAACTCTCACCTCTGGGTCCACAGCCAACCAAACATGATATATATGTTCACTGAAATATTAGCTGCCTCCCCGAAGAAGCAGCACTTATAGGCTTTAAAAGATAATTGTGTCCAGACCTCGTCACATAGAGGAACCAATGCATTTACATAATGCCTACAAGGGCAATGAGGAAGTAGCATCGGAATACATGACACAAGTGGCTAACATGTAACTAGAGAAAAAATGGGGTGTATTAGTGGCATGAACTTCTCAAATTCCAGGAAAAAGGTAAAGCAGGTTGGTCAGGGACTAACTGGTTTAGAGATGTGTGAACTTTAACTTCAGACTGACTTCAGGGTAATCACCTTTCTAGTCAAATTTCAGGAGTACTACATTGTGCTGGGATTGGCAGGTAGGGCCATCTTCGCAATACTTGCTCCTCAGAAAAAATGTTTTGCAGCCCCAAACCTCCTTGCCAAGTCAAAAGGGTCATCTCAAATCCCAAATGTTGTTGACACTGCCATATTATGGAGCTTAACTACAGGATGGCAACTGGGGAGAATCCAACATTTTGTGCTGCAGGAGGTATCCTTTCCGCACAAAGGTAGGTTACCCCAAGAGCACAAGTTCACCCATGTGATCTGTAACTACAAATTTAAGCCTGCTCACAGACACTTACCTCCTCTACTATTTGTTGGCCTTTTGGTACCATGTCAATAAAGTTTTGAATAACCTGAAATCGATCCCTTGGTGAAGTTCTAGCAGGATGAGGAAGGCTGTGATTAAAAAAAGAAAATGAGCAGATTAAAATGTTCTGTTATTTTGGTTCATTGTTTTACTTCCCTCCCATTTGTATTTTTTATACTTGTGCTAGCACAAAACTGGAAAGGAAACTGTCTCACTTTGCATAATTCGTCCAGTCAACCGAGTATTCAGTAGGCAAGATATATTCTATTGTGCATATAATAGTGATACTTACAAAGTTGCTTTCATTTTGAAAGATTCTCATTTTAGAGCTATTTCTACATTTAAAATTCAGAATATACTAAGGAGATATTAACAATTCCAGTGAACTACATTTTCATATGTAATGCACATTTTCATAGAGTTTTGGGTCATATGGAACCAAAAAAAAAAAAAAAAAATCAGGTCTGACCTCCTGTATATCACAGGCCCTTAAATTTGACTATAGGTAAAATAAGCATTCAGTTAGACACAAACTTTTTGAGCTGTGGGCAGAAAAAAATGTCACTAGTGCCTGAGGCCTCTGCAAAGTCATGCCCAAATGACTCTGGCAGGCAAAATATACCCCAAGTCACAGAGGAAGCGAAAACATGCTAGTGACTGACCATTTAAGCTGCTGAAAATTGCTGTCCTATCCTAAATCTGGTGATCAGTACATCCCATACATCTAAGCAACACACCAACCAGGCATTTAGAGAAAGATAAGTGTCTATACCAGCTCAAAACATCAAGCCCCTCCTGTCCACTGTTCCTTTTCCAGTTGTAATCACCTTCCTTCAGAAGGTGAAGGAAAAAAGATGCACAATTGGCCAGCTATATCAGGGAAAAATAACCCTTCTGCCCCTTGCAAGCAACCTAGTGAAGTCTTGAAGCAGGAGATCACAGTCATAATCTTAATCCAGAGCGGTAAGGGCTACAAGTATGAGTAAGTGATTCTACTTAGTGTGTTTATGTTACTGGGTACTCAACACATCTGAACAAATCAGACTTAAACAGATGCATGCAGTATGCTGCATGTTATATTAAATCAACTTTGCATTCAAGGTCCATCCTCTATTTAACTGCATTAATTTTACCCTTCTCCTATGAACACCCCCTGGCTTCAATTTTCATTTCTCTCCCAGATATATGTCCCTGGCAGGTAAACATCCCATTCTCTAAGCAGCTGTCAGAGTCTATTTGCATCACCAGAGCCCAGGCTCCTGCCACCCTACAGACCTTTCTCAGAAAAAACAAAAGGAGCTACCCCTTGGGAAAGCCATGGACGAAGGGGTAGAGAAATTCAGCCCCTCCTACAATGGTGCAGGGAGGGAATGCATTGCATAAATGGTTTTAGAACTAAAAAGCTTTTAATAATCCACAATATGATCTCATCATATGATGGGAAGGTGCTATTGGTGCTTCATATGGTTTTGAAGGAGAGTGGGGGTTGTTTGGTTTGTGGGGGGGTTTTCCGGGGTGGGGGAGGAGTTGTTTTGGGCTTTTTAAGTTCTGCTGGTAGGTGGCCTCCTCACCCTCCCAAATATGCTATTGTAAAGACCTACACAGCCCAACTACTATTTAATGGGACAAAACCGTCAATACCTTTAACTCACATTTGGGTCCCCAGTAGAGAGACTGGAGCTGCCCTCCTTGCACACCTATGTATAGCATGAATGCACAACAGAATTTCAGGGGCAGGTTTTAAATAAAAATCAGTTTTTTAAGATGCTGTGGTACAAACAGGGCCTGTCATCACTTCTCCCTTCCCCTCACTTCATTCAATGAGCTCCCAAAGCAGGGGATAGAAGACATACTTACTCTGGCTTTTGCGGTACCTTGAGGTGATAGAGCACAAGAGTGCCTAAGACCATGGCTAAGTTGGTCCTGCCCACTCCAGTTTGGCAGCTGAAAAGTAAAGCAGGAGGTGGTTTGCCAGGGTCCCGAAGCAGGAGCAGGTTTGGACTCTCCTATGAATGAGATATACATGGATTGCATTATAACCTCTTTCACGCACAGGCGCAACACAACACACTTCACAGAGAATACAGGCAAACAGCAGACACTACAATATACAAGACAGAAGAAAAATGTTAACATACTAGTACTTGGTGCCTACATAATCCCATCTTCCATGTGGAAGTCTCAAAGTACATCACAAAGGGAGAAAAGTCTTGCTGTTTTCACAAATGGAAACTGAGCTAGGGAGATTAAATGACTTGGTTCAAGGTCATACTCTGAGTCAGTGTCAGAGCTAAGACTTGATTCCCTGCCTGGTGTTCAATGAAACTGAGTCAGCATGGCATACGGTGACCAGTGGCATTCCCCAGGGCTCAGTACTCAGACCAGTACTCTTTAATATATTCATAAATGATCTGGATTTAGGTGTCAGAAGTGGACTGGATAAGTTCAGTCAACACCAAATTATGCGGAAGTGCAGTCACTAGAGGATAGGCTGGCAATTTAGGCCAACCTGGACAGGCTCACTAGGTGGGCAGATCAAAACCCGATGACATTCAACAGAGAAATCCAAGGTGCTCCACCATGGGAGAAAAAACTCACATCATACTTAGAGGCTCAGCAGTGCTACACTCACTAGCACTATGACCAAAAGAGACTTAGCCACCACCACAAGGTAAACATGAGCCACCAATGCAATGCCACAGCCAGCAAAGTAACTAAAACTCTGACTTGCATCTACTGATGAATCTTAAGCAAGACCCAAGAAGTCATTCTCCTGCTTTACTCAGCCTTGGTGAGACTGCAGCTGGAGTACTGCATCCAGTTCTGGGCTCCGTACTTTAGAAAGGATGTGGAGAAGCTTGAGAGAGTCCAGAGGAGAACCACACACATGATTAGAGGTCAAGAGAACAGGCCTTATGAGGAGAGGCTGAGAGGCATGGAACTCTTCAGCTTGGAGAAGCAAAGGCTCAGGGGTGACTTGGTGGCAGCCTATAGGTATATAAGGGGCGTGCATCAGGACCTGGGAGAACATCTGTTCACCAGGGCACCCCAAGGGAAGACTAGGTCTAACTATCACAAACTGCTAGAGGACCATTTTAGACTGGACATAAGGAAAACTTCTTTACCACCCGAGTCTCCAGAGTCTGGAATAGACTCCCTCCAGAAGTGGTGCAAGCACCTACTCTGGATACCTTTAAGAAACGCTTGGATGCTTATCTTCCTGGGGTGATCTGACCCCAGATGACTTCCTGCCTCTTGGGCAGGGGACTGGACCCAATGATCTCACAAGGTCAGTTCCAGTTTTAATCTCTATGAAATCTATGAAAGTTAGCCACAAAAGGCATTTTACCACCACTGTTACTTATTTTTCACCTGAAAACACTTATGCCTTTCCCGTGAACAGCTAAAGTGATAGTGAAGAACCCACCATCACACAATTGTGCTTCCTCCTGTGTTACACATGCATGATAAGAGGCGTGATTATGGTCTCGAGCATTAGATCCCATCATGCATTATTGCATTATTGCCAGTGGCAAGTTGCAAGCTCCCACAGCTGAAACACTCATCAGATGGTAGGGAATATTACACATTTTCTGTGGGATAACTTTGTAGCTTATTCCTGGATTTACGATGTGGCTGGGTTACAATTTAAGACGCGATTAATTGATTAATCACATTTTAAGCATAACATATGGCAGGGGCCTTAGATACATTTTATTAAGTTACAATTGTCATAACCCAAAGGTATGATTTTGTGTGTGCTTCAGCACTAGAATTATCCCCGCCAAATTGCAGCTTCGTTGCACGGTGGAGTTTTCTGCTGCAGAGGAGAACCCCGGTGCAAGGAAGAGTTTCCCGCCTATTTGCAGCTTCCTTTGCAGAGTGCATTGCTCAAGTTGCAAGAGAAATGCACGGTGCAAAGGAGTTCCCGCCACCCGCATGCAAATTTGTTCCCCGCTATTGGCTAGTTCTAAATTATTCCCACGTGGCGACTAACGATTGGCCTGTTAGCCGTATAAGAGGCTTGAGCGGTTTCCGCCCAAGCCGAAGAGGATTCCGCATCCATCTTGTGGGGACTCTGGGTACACGGCAGGGTAATAGAAACCCTGTGTGAGATTCAGAGGAGTTTGGCGACCTGATCTATCGCCCACCTCTTTCTGTCTTCGAGCGATAATTTTATAAGACGTATCTACAAAGTTCCTATTTTGGTGGCGTGCTTGTCCAGAGCATCCGGAGCTCTGTTTCCGTGGAGCCTAGCAAACTCCACGTGACCGTTCGTGTTGTTTTTGTCTGTAACCACAACTCAAGCAAGTTTTCCAGCCTGCACCGCAACCATCTCCGGTGTAAGTAAACAATCTTTAAATCTACCGCTACGAGTCTGTGCCTAATTCTAGCTTGACACGCGCTCTCTCTCCGACCCCGCGTGCCCGGGCTGCTGGCCACAGCCTGCTCAGAGCACAAAAAAGGGCCCGGCCCGCACAACAATAACAAAAAAGAAATCCATATTAAGTAAAATAGTTGGAGTGAGAACTATAGACAGCATTTCCAGCATATAAAGTAGTCATCTTGGGTACTCCACTTAAGGTCTTGGACAAAATCTGCCTATTCTGAAGCAGGAAATCTATTGACTAAGACAAAAAAAAAACCTAAAGAAAAACAGCACAAGTTCCTCAAACAGTATTCAAATCTATATGTCCCATTCCCATCTTGTGACCTCCACACACTCCAGTCACTCCATGGGGTAACTAAGGAAAATGAGCACACAGAAGTCCTCCTCTCTCAACCTGCTCATTACCACAGAGTTTTTTAGGCTGACAAGTACTCAGCTGCAGCTAGTCCTTAAGCAAACCCTATACCAGAACAAATCATAACACCTGAGTCAAGGCTACCAGAGACACTCACTCCAAATTACACATAGCAGGCTCCCTAGAAAAATTAATGGCTAAAGCAAAATGACCTAGAAAAATAAAGGGGACAAAGGAAGATGGTGGAGGCAAACAAAGACTAAATATTGCATTTCATTCATCCTTAAGGGGCATGAGAGGTGCACACAGCTCTCAAGAGTACAAACTGATGAAGCTTCTATGCAGGCGAACAGGCATCCTGCTATGTCCAACAAAAAGCTCCAAAAAGGCAGGGCAAGGAGGAGAATGTGTGAAAGAGCATAAAGGCACGAGGGAAAAAGGTTTAGAAGAGCAGATGCATGCAACTCAAATAGGAAGGAGCTAAAATAAACAGAAGTCGCTGATTTTTTCCTATTGCACTGCCTCAGAGTAACACACAACCACATCTGAAATGGTCTGAACTCAAGGCAGCTGTTTGTCATTTGTGCTTGAGTCTCAAACAACTCATTCAATGGAGAATTTGAATGCCAAGAAAGCAGTAGCAGTTTTTAAATGTTCCCTAGGAGAAAGGTCTGTTCCACACAAGTCTCTCTGAAAGAACTGAAAAAGAAAGTCTTACTTTAAATTAACACAGACTGTTAATTTAAAGCACATGCTACTGCTCTATAGAGCCACACAATATGAACCACACACAAGAAAAGAAAGCTTATTGCTTTGTGAGTTATCTGATAAAAAGAGCAAGAGTGATAACCCAGGAGACTCAAACCCTCAGTTTATGCATGAATGGGTACAGCACAGTCAGCAGCCTGTTAGCCTCATTCACAATTCCCCTCAATACAGTTCACTCTAACTCAGACCAGTGATTCTCAACCTAGGTGCCACAGCTCCCTGGTGTGCCTGGAGATCCTTTCAAGGGTGCCACAGAGTGCCATATAATGTTAGCACTATTAGACATGCAAACATGATTCACAAACCCAGAGGTTTCAAATAGGAAATGCACAGTTTTAAAAACATTCTGACCTGTTGTGGTCGTTTTGAGTTCTTTGCAACACAAGAATTGCTCTATTTTTCTGTAGTCAAAAACTGAATGAATGCGCAGAGCTAGCATTGTCTGAGAGTGCCTTGTGTCTAAAGAGGTTGAGAACCACCAATCTAGACACAGCCTCTCTAGGGAATGTGCTCTTCACCACGGTGTCAACTATAGTGATGGTCCTCATTAATCCGGAACTGGACCAAGACCATCAGCTCTCATGACAGAAGCCACAGAGCACAGCCCTGTGATGGCAACAGACTATTGATGACGGAATCCAAGCCGATTTGAATCAGTAACTAGAAGCAAGAGGTACGTGTGTGCGCCACCAGTGATGCCCGAGTCATTCCGGCCCCCAGAATATTTGAAGGGCCTCTGGTCTGTGCTCTCAGCATCGCATGTGGTACAGGTTTGTAGCAACTATGTAACAGTGTCCTTTATGATGACAGGCCTTACCTCCTGCAGCAGAAGGGTTCAGCACTGCATTTCTGGTCAGCTACCACAAAACTATGATTGTCTATTTAAGTTTAAAAGCAGAACCACAAATTTAAACAGAGGCAGGCAGTGGCTGCCCAGCTCCAAATCCCAAATCAAACTCATCCGGTAAGTGTACTGTAAGAAGGTCATTAGTCTGCTTATTCCACTGACTAGGAACCCCAGCGCAAGCCTTGGTTCTAACTTAGGCTCAGTCAGACTCATCATATGACCAACTCATGTACATCACCTTTCTTCCCTCCCTTGCCCAAGCCTTAGTTAGCAGGGAAGCTAGGTAAGAAAGACAGAACCCTTCCTGGAAATCAGGTGCTGCACTTGACCTCACCTTGTTTCCCCCAGGAGAAGCTACAACATATGCAGCGACCATGGGCAGAATTCACTGACCCAATTTATGCTGCTCTGAGCAGAAAAACCAACAGCCGTCTGATGTTTTCTCTCTCTCTCTCTCTCTCTCTCTCCACATTGTTAATATGAGACTTCTGCATTCAGCCATTCTTACCCTGAGGAAATTGATGAAAACATCAAACTGTGCTTCAAGAGGCGCCCCATCCACAGGCAAAGGCAGACGACAGTACCTGCCAAATACAGTAAAAAGCCATTCACTGGGCGAATAAAGACTTAAAATAAGAGGGGACGGCTGGGAAAGTCCCACAAAAAGGCATAAACAAGAAACATTGTTACACATTTAGTAACATTCACTTGGTTTACCAGTACATCTAGAGGAGAGCTTTCCAAACTTTTCATGTTGGTGACACACTTTTTAGACATGCATCATTTCGCGACACAGTAATTCAGTTCCGGGGGAGGGGCCAAGGGAAGCAGACGCGAGTAAGGGAGCTCCGCGGTGCCCTTCCGCAAAATTTTCTGCATTTCGCGCGACACACCTACACACTGCCGCCGACACACTAATGTGTCGCGGCACACAGTTTGGAAAGCTCTGATCTAGAGACTCCTATTATGGTTATAAAGGGCAGTCGTTCTGCCATTCAAGCTTGAGCGCCGAAAGGTTTTATGGGCGTAGGAGAAATCCATGTCTAATATTAGGTGTTCTGTAAATGTTTCTTCAACCCCTTCACCTGTTGTTCTGGGAGGAGAGAGTTGTCTAGCTCCCCCTACAGCTAATGCTGCTCTCCAGCAAGACAAAAAGGCTTTTTCCCTTTCTTTCACCAGTTTGAATACACATGTTGAAACCATAAAGCCCATGTGCACTGGAAGATGATGAGTACAACCCAGAGCTGTAATTATGAACACACTGTTTCAGGTCTGGCACCTTGGATTTAAAAATAAAACAAAACAAAACCCCAAGCTGAGCATGTGATGGACTTCCTAGGCACAGACCTGCCAAATTATTATGGAATAAACATGCAGAAGAGGAGAAGAAAGAGGAAAGGAACCCAAGCAATATGGGAATATCATTTATGTCTAAGCATTACCTGTAAGATGGCAGCAGAAAAACAGGCCTCTTGTATACTTCTTCTGTCACATGGATGTCCTCTTCACAATGGATGCTCACAGAATGCGGCTCATCTTTGAAATGTTCAATATCATTATAGACATAGTACGTGTTCTCACTCAGCTGGGCAAAGTCATGTATCTTCAGTAGACAAACCGAACAAAATCAATTTAAAAGCCATTCTTACTGTTTAACTTCCATTTCCAACTATATTACCAAAACAGCATGTGGGGATGCTAGAGAAATGGTGCAATTCTTATAAGTAGCATATGGTCCATTTTGCAAAATAACCTGCTACTCTACTGAGCTCATGAGCAGTTTATTCATTAGGTACTGCTCACTGTGCAAAAATCACAAGAGGCCAAAGACTGGAACAGGAAGGAAAGTATTGTAAATTGAGACTAAGGTGAACTGCAAAGCATACAGACTCAGCACTAGAGCAGAAGGGGCAGATAGAAAGACAGGGACAGAGTCATACAGATGATCCTGAGTGGAACCGCACAGCTGTTTGAATTCAGTTAACTGCAAAGGCCCAGAATGGGAACCACAGGAACTCTTCATGCAAGGAAAAAAAGGTCAGTACAAGACCCCATGCCATTTCAGTGTACCAGTTTCTTAAGCACACAAGCAAATAGAGCTACATATATATTGTGCAAGCACATTTACACACACGACACCTCACAGTGGACCCTTCCCAAGACAGTAAAGTCTTCAGAAAAGCCATCCCACGGCATAGTATCAAAATTATCACACAGCCACAATGAGTTCCCAACTGCCCTTCTCTCTTGCCAAACACAACTCCCATCACCTCTGTTCACCAAACCCCTCAAAATAACTAGAGGACAACTAGTTCCCAGCATCCCATTCAAAGAAATGGCCAGCTTAGATGTTCAATCACCTCTTTCCGGATTGCAAGCTCCAAGTTTTCCACTTTGACCCCTCTCTGCAGACTGTGCAGATTTTCATGCAAGTTCTCCTTTCCTCTGGGTGTGTAGGGTACAAAATCATTTTCCATGCGTAGAAATACCACAGGCTCCTCACGAACACAAAAGAAGATGCACTCCTGCAAAGACACAAGTATGTACAGCCAACAGCCTTCCAACTAGCTAGCTTTGTGAATGACAGATGAAGGCCTAGCTGAGATCAACATCTAGCTGAAGAACTTCTGGCTAAAGTTGAACCCATGCTACAAGGAGGCAATGCAGGTAGGGAGAGAGGGAAAAAGCTTTTCCAAGACCTTGATTCTGCCATAACAGACCCCTCTGTTTGCTAAATCAGTTACCAGCTTTAGAGCCCTTTGGAACACCTTATAGCTATATCTAGGCCAAAGTAGGCACGATAGTGAAAACACCTGCCTCTAATTCAGGGGTGGGCAAAATGCGGCTTGCAGGCTGGATGTGGCCCACCAGGCCATTCTATCCAGCCCACGGGGCCCCTAAAAAATTTAGAAAATATTTATCTGCCCCTGGATGCATGTCATCCAGCCCTCGATGGTTTGCCAAAACTCAGTAAGCGGCCCTCCGCCCAAAATAATTGCCCACCCTTGCTCTAATTGCACCTGTCCAGAAAGTTCTTGCAAGTCAGAACTCACTATGCTGAGCCCCACAGTCACAGACTCTTAACTTCTATTACTGAATCACATTCTACTTAGAGATAAAGCTCCCCAAACTGACAGTGTGCCAGGTAATAAAGAATGCAGCAGCAATACATGTCACCCCAGACATGTCTCTGTACTGACTTCCACTGAATACAAAGTCTACCTCAAAGTCTTTGTCTCTCCATGGGCTTTGACCCTACCTACCTGAGAGGTTCCCCCTTCTTTCCATGATCAAGAGCTCCCAATATAGCTACATTTTCCTAGAACTGCTAAGCACAGAAGACTCCTCAGTAACAGGAGTTAGAATTTTCTCAGGAGCTGAACAAGACTGTGGGACTCACTGATGCAAAGGAATAAAAGGGTGGCCACAGACCACCCCAACTCCCAGAGCCAAAAGAAAAAAAAATGTTTGTTTCTCATTCCACAATATTGTTTTCACAGATAATGACAAATGAAAGAATCTATGCTTGATGCAAGAAAATTACTTCTGACCAGGCGGTAGGACAACTTATTCTAGTTTTTAAATGCTTGTGACACACTGACCTACTATGGTGACATGCACAATATGTGAACCTAGACAGCTGGGAGAGGCTTGTAATCCTGACACGCTTGGAAAATGAAGAGCTCCATTACCCAAAACTGGGACTGAGCAAGTAAAACAGTAAGGAGACAGTGTTATTACTTGTCCTGTGTTCTGGGAAACTTAAAACAACAGCCTTTATGCCTTCTCTCACAGGCTCTTAGAACAGCCTTACAATAGTATAAAATTCACTGCCTTGTGTACAAGATCTTGCCCTATAACAGCTGAGATGGCAATAAGGATGAACATGTTATTCATCTTCAAGAAGTACTTGTCCTGGATGCAAGGGGGGATACCAAATTCTGAAAGGCTGCCTTTGAGAATAAGACAACCATTTCAGTTAGATCTCTCTACCAGAGCCACTCTGTTACTTGTGTGAGTTGTGGGAGTCAACCCCCTTCTCTTTCTCTCTCATATCACACTCCCTGCCATAGGGCAGAGATTCCCAGCTGTTCTTCTCAGTAAAATGGGAATAAGAGGAACTAAAAATAAATTAGGAGGGCAGCAATACTAGAACATTATCTTACTTCTATCCATACCCAACCAAGCAGAGTGGCTCTTTTCAACTGAATGCTGGTATTCCACAAGGGGACTGAACAGCTGGAAATTTCCACAGAGGCATTACTCCTATGATCTTCCCCTTGCCCTCAGGGCACAGAGCAAGGCAGCTCTTGGATTATTCCTCTGGAGGTAGTTATGACATGCATTAAACAGCTGAACTTTAAGCTGGGATTTGCCATCACTAGCCTGTTTGTGTTTTGAGTTACATGTACAGCTACTGCATTCTCAAACACCATAGAGACTCCTATCCAGACTGCACAGTACTCTTCACTTTGTACTGCCCATAGGTGGCAACAGGCCCGACGCGTCAATGATAATAAGTACTGTTAGAGTGATGTCTGACCTAATGAAGAATGTCTTGCATTCAAAAGCTTGTCTAACTCTATCCTGACTCTGCAATTGGTCCAACAAAAGTTGGGGTTTTTTACTGGACCCTGCAGTTGGTCCAATAAAAAATATCACCCCAAGAAATCCTTGCCTCAGTCATAAGGGCAGACAGAAATTGAAAAAGAGTCACTACGTCATAACAAGTTGAATGGTTGAACTTAACACTTGTCACAAACAGGAGGTCCAGTGTCATTTGGCTGCACTGCACATAGATGTTGCAGCACTTTATGTAACACAGTCCATTGCAAAGCCTAGGCAAGGGCAGAGCGACAGCTCACCCAGCCTACATATTAACGAAAGATTCCATCGAACAAGTTAGCTTGATTATCCCTTCTGTTGCACAAACTCTAAAGTTACAAAAGCAGAGAAAACCTGAACAATGACACTATTTCACTGTAAGCAGTACTACATTATACTTTGATATAAATTGACCTCACTACATAAGACTTCACTTGTATATACGGGTTCATTTTATAACACTTACATCCATTGATGAACAGGGTTTACTTATGCATATTAAAACAGAAAAATAAACCTTATAACATGTCTACTATACAGATAACTTTGCCATTGA
>NW_005842271.1:1616735-1635234 GCF_000455745.1 Alligator sinensis | reverse complement strand
CCTACCATATACACAGACCTTGTGCCCATCATTCTGGAGTTTCTGCATCACTTGCTTGAATCCATCGAGGCTGGGCTGTCCCATTCCAAACACTGCATACCCTCCTCTTGCCTGTCGGAAATTCGGAGCTCCACAACTACTAGTAGTGTTCAGTACATCTAACTTACTGTATACATCTCTGACCATAAAATATTTCCCCTGCAAAATAGGTAGTGGAGGGGGTAAAAAAAAGTGTTGAGTAGGAAACACACAACATATTACATAAAGCCAAACATCTACATACACCTGTAGCACTGCAAGAAGAGACAGAGGCAAGAGAAGACAATTTCCTCAAAGACACCCTTCCCAAACACCTGTTCCGCACACCCCTTCTGATCATGGATGATCACAAGTGTGCAGCAGAATATTTCTGCCTACTTGTACTCTATTTTCCCGTAGTGATTTACCCATTTGTATCAGCTTGCCTTTTCTGAATAACGGAAAACAACTTCAGCCCATTGTGCTATAGAGAAAAATTTCTTCCCAAGTCTTTCTCCAGAAGGTCTAGGGCTTATACTCTGAAGCAGAAAACTTAGTTCAACTTGAAAAGCTAAACAGATCACTGCTACCAATCCCAGAGCCCACATGTACACAGCTTGAGAACAGAGGATTCCATGTTTGGGAACCTGAGATCAAAACCTTTCAAAAAACTGAAGTGAGACTGTTCCCATGACTAGGTTAAAACTAACCTCAGCTGCCTCTCTTCCTTCCACCACCAAGTAGCTCCTGACATTGGTTCTTCCCCATCATCTCACCCACTCTACCTATGCAAAGCATTCTCTTCCAGATGCAAATCAGCCAATCCCAAATGTAGAAGAAAGCTTCACTTCCAATGGCTGAAATGAAATTAACTATGCAGAAAATTGCCCAGATATCCTACCCTTCCTTTAGGTCATAAAAGGCACTATTTTAATCTAAAAAAAAAAAAAAAGAAACATAACCTATTTGCTCCAGGCTCCATGCAAAAAAAACATGTTAATGGCAAAAGATGGTCAGCAGTATTTACCTGTACAAGGTAGTGTTCTGGAGTGGTTTCCGAAATCCGACCCACTGTGTAGTTGGCCTTGAGTAGGTCATCATGAATCTGGAATTCCTCTTTGCAGTTGTAACTGAAAGCCACATACAAAAGTCACATGGTAGTCAACACAAAGGGGCTTTCTCCACTCCAGTATGGAAATCGCTGACTGAAAAAGGTCAAGTGATTGAAGCTCAGGGAAGCAGAAATATGGTTTTGAAAACCCAACTTTCCCATCCTTTTAAATTAGGGAACTCCAAGTATGACATATGGTCTATAACTAAAACCATTAGTTAAATTTTTGTCATGCAACCAAAATTATACTGTATTCTGTGCATGGTAATAACCACTTCAGATGTGCCATGCAAGATGTGGGACAAGGCATTTTCTAGCAGCACAGGGATGACTGGCTCCAATCGGCCAGAGCTGCTATTGTGGAACAGGATGAAGAGAGAAATCCCTGAATCCTGTACCCATCAAGGAGCCTGCTGACCTGAGGGAACAGGAGAGAGGTGCTCAGGCCTTCTGAAAGGCTGTCCCTACTAGGGGAGGAGGCAGTAGAGTGTGGCTGAAGCACTCACCTCTTCCCCCCAGAAGAATGTTTGCTTAGGAAGACAAAATGCATCCTGAAATCAATGAGTCAGGCAAAACAGAGGAAATTTCCTAGTCTTTAATATAACAAGAAGGGCAGTGCTCCAAGAAGCTTTGGCAGGGAGGGAATGCCACATGCCAACTGGCTGGGGCAAAAAGACCCATGATTTACAAAAGAATTCCTGGCTTCAGCAACTCACGTAATAACTACTGGTGCCACTTTGTTGGTGATGATGGACTTTGCTTTGCTGTTGTGAAGACCAACGGTCTGGAAGGAGTGGATGCTAAGAGAGTGACGGTCGTCCATCGTCCCGTTGCCGTGAATGTTCTCAAACGTAGCTGCCGAGACAGTCTGTTGAGCCGTGCTGGCAGTTGTACCCATAATCCACAGGCAACTTCACAATTCAACCAGGAAGACAGACAGCAGGCAAAGGGGAAGAAATAAGGAGAGTGGAAAAAAATAAAAACCCTTTAGGGGGCTACTCTAAAGAAGTCCCAGCTCCGACAAACAGTCATCAGACATTATACTTCAGAAAGGTTCAGGTTTGACAACGCACAGGCAATTCTAAGACACTGTCTGCCCATTTAAAGACTTCCATTTATTTTAATGCTTGTGAAAGCAAGGTGTTGTAGGCCCTCACTAGAGTCAGGAAGAGCGTTGGCAACTCCCTGGCAAAATCCACTATCTTCTTTAACCTGGGCTCATCTGCACACCCCATCATCCAGTGCACTTCAGTTCCTATCTTTGTCTCTCTCAGCCACTACTACAAGTCACACAAAAAAAGTAATCAGTTCTTCCATTCAGCCTTGTTATTCTATTCCCGTGGTCTCTGTTCAGCAGACGCTGCCTGTCAGACCCCAGAGAACTAACTCAGACATAAAAAAACCTAAACAAAACAAAACAGAAACACCCCCAACACTTTGTTTGACAGTTATCCAGGGGAAGCTGAGAACTCTTAGGGTTTCCGACACATTCTGATCCATTTCCACTTTTTCACAGAAAAGAATACAAAAGTAGCCTCAAGGAACACACGAATAAGCTGCAAGTTCATGGTTCCCTCTGGCTATGTATCCTAACTACCTTGCCATTTCAGAGTAGACTAAACTCCATTCTCACAGCCTAACATGTGGCTTCTGTCCTTCCACGTCAAGGATTAAATACAAACCACTGCAATTCCTGCACTGTCCCCACAGACATCACTGCTGCCCTTGGCTCTACCATAAGTCTCCAAGTGGCCTTGGACAAGGCACCCGGCTGTTTTGGCCTCTCTCTCTCCATCTGCGTCGCTCTTTGCAATCTACTGATGAACAAATGAGAGTCCTCCTCTACAGAAAAGCCAAGGAGACTGCAGAATGAGGGATAAGGAAAAGAACAGGTACTGCCTTCTTGTTTCATTCTTGCTACTCAGCTCAGTTCTCTCAGCAGTCACATTCTCCTTTTGCCTTTCTCTCCATTTTAATAACAAACCAAGGTCTAATCTGCAGGCTACCATCAGCCTGTATGAATGAGGCTGGGGAAAGGCAGTACAGGCTGTATCACGGCCAAGAGGAAAATGATGGGCCCCCTTGATTAAAATCTCGTTTCTCCAGACTTCAGCCATATTGAATGCATCAGACCACCAGGTTTGCCGAGAGAGGGGAGAGTCCAGCCAACCTTTTTTTTAATAGAATGTCCTAAGCTCATACCTCAAGATGATGTAAAGCTTCTCACCTTAAACACCAATCTTCATACCAGTATGAGTCAACAGGCACAAAGGAGCTGGAGTTTGAACACAGGGAGGTACAGAGAAATTTGAATAATTTGGATCAGAGGACAAGCAATGGCTCTGGTGTTTTCCTTTGGTTGGAAAAATGTGCTCTTACTCCCACATTTTTGCTAGATGACAACACACTTTTCCAAACTCTTTCCTATGTATTTCTTTGTGGCAGGAGGAAGAAAGGGATGTGTTGTCTGCTCTGCAGCCACACCTAACAAACCTAACACTTCCTTAGTACCACATCACTATCCTGAATAGACTCTAGTGTGAAAGACCAGACAAACATATTTTTGCCTTTTTAAGTGGTAGGAGAGTGCAGACAGTCTAGCCACCTGCCTCCCAGATATGCTTAACTGCTTTTAGCCATCATCTCAGAGTACTGCAGCAGAAAGATGCATTTAAGCGTCTTTCCAATGATAGCCAAACAGAGAGCAGTGAAAGAGGCTGAAAATTAATATGCAAGAGGGAAATGGAAACAGCTTTTCTTAGACAGAAATATAGACCATATGAAACAATGTCATGGGACACGCAGAAGAAACAGAGAGATGTACAGAAGCCAAAACATGTGCTGCAAAAAGCTGTTTCTAGTCTAGCTGTGGAACCAGGCTAGAAAGGCAGAGCAGGGATAAGCACTGTACACAGGATAGAGGAGCAGCGTCCTGACTGAGGAGAAAGCCTTTGCTAAAGCATCGGTGTCTCATGGAAAGGCTAAATGTTCACATTTTTTCTTCTATTCCTTCCCTGGTGTTTACAGGAAGGTGTTATCAATCATTCACAGAGCTGCCCTCTAACTCCACTTTCAGGATGACTACACCCTGCCCAGAAAGAGCTCATATATCCCCACATGGCACCCGAATGTCTACACAGTGATGGAGGGAGGGCATTAGCCAAACTAGCCCTCTTCCCTCAGTCTAATTTACTCCCTTTTCTATCTCGTATTGTTATGAATCCCTTACAATTGGGAAAGGCTAATTGAAGCAACCTTAATGCTCCTGCCAGCATAGAGACCCTCATGAAGAAGAGCTTTCCATCAGTAAAGCTTTCCAAGAGAGTCAGAAATGGGTATTTTTCTCTAAGATTTGGGGACCAAAATACCCACCTGCAGAAGATCCATTGTCTTGAATTCAACAGTTCATTTAGTGTGATTTAAGTCAGTCAGCAGATGGCACCATTGAGTGGCATAAGGCTTTCCTGGCAACTCTGAGCACAAGCCGCTGCTGGCTCAGAGCAAAGATTAGCACTATTGTTTATTTTTGTGGTGCTAAGCAGTATGCTAGTTACTTCAAACACAAAGTTCCTGCCCCAGACTGAAGATGCTTTATGGAGTAAATATTAAGAAATATTTAAACGGCTGAGTAATTCTTTCATAAGCCCCCCAATCTCATTTCCAAGTTTTATTACAATGTCCGCTCCTTGATTATTAACATGCCAATTTAATAGGCATCTTTAAAAAAAAAGAAAAAACAAACAAACAAAAGGTAACTGAGTTCACTTAACAGCGTTTCCTGCTGTTGTCAACTGATACACACTCCTCACCTGTACTTATGTAACACTGTTCTTTTAATAACTCACTAAGTCTCTATCTGACTCAGGTTCCCTGGAGTGAAGCCTCCATTCCACCTACCCAGGCATATTCAACCAGCTATTTGCTATCCTAATGCTGCAGCCAGCACAGCTTTTGCTTCTAACAGTAACTACGACACCAGGGTTGTGGCCATCATGTAAACTGAAGAAGTAAGCAGCACTGTTCCCTTTCCTCCCCCTCACCATGCACCTCCTCCCACTATGAGCAGATGGAGATTCCAAACTGTTCCCGAAGAAGTCTGTTTAGACTGCATTTCATCCAAATTTACCCCCTGCTTGGGGTTTGATTATATTGGAAACTCAAAAAACAACAAGAAGATAAAAGCATCATCCTAAACTTTGGGCTTCCCTACAGTTTTCTCTCTTTCAAGTCTTAGTTTACTTTTCCACCCCTGCCAGACATGCAGGTAAAGGTGTGATGGGATCTGATGCACAACCCACACAATCGTGCTTTCTGCCATGCCACATACACTTCACTCCACAAGTGCGTGGCAGGAGGCATCGTTGCAGGATTATGCATCAGATCCCATCATGCCTTAAGATCATAATCTCCCCCTGCACTACCAAACAGCAAGTTCCCATGGCAGGAAGTTCCATCAGCTGCTCTGGGCTCCCAGCCATGGGGGTGCATGTTGCGTCCCCACACCTGGCTCAGCTGCAGACTCCCAGGCTTGGAAGTGCATGGCACACCCCCATGGTTGGGAGCCCCAATCAGCTCACAGGGATCCCAGCTACTGAAACACATGGTGCTCCCCTGCAGCTGGGAGCCCCATCGGCTAACAGGGCTACCAGGTACAGGGGCACACCTGGACACACGTTTAATTAATAGCATCATAGGAACCAGCCACAAAGTTTTTACATATTTTCTGTGGAATAACTTTGTGGCTTCTTCCCTGTTTTATCACACCATTAACTGACTGAATATGTGGTGGGGCCACAACTCAAGGCATGATTAACTGGTCAATCACCTCTTAAGTATAACATGTGGCAGGGGCCTTCTACTAGCTGCTCCCATTTTACTTATACCCAGGATGGTGTGAGCAGGGCACCCCCCTATATACCACAAGGACTCAACAAACATCAACCCAACTTTCCCTGAAGGATTTCAATACCTACTTACAGACTAGGTCAGGGGTTTTCTCAAAATGGGGCACATAGCAAACTTCTACACAGTACATGAGAAGAAGAAATGGAAAAGCAGAAGTGAAAAGCAAAATAAGTGAAGTAAGAACAAAGGCAAAAAATAATAACTATCTAAGGTTGTTGAAGAAATAACAGTGTGGGTTTAGTGACACAAGTACTACTTTTTAGCCCTAACAAAAATGTGGGGGTACACCACAGTACAATCAACTTAAGGGACAGATGACATAAAGGCACTTGAAAACCACTGGACTGGGTATACAGAATCCCCAAGTCTCTGGTTATGCTTGGCATCAGTAACATTTTAGAAGTCAGCAGCTCGTTGCATTTTTATAACATTAAACTGGTGCCCATCAATACTCTGGAAACTGTGGTTAAAATTAATTTGCAGAAATCTTGGAGTGCTGTTTACATGGATACAGCACTCAAATAACCAGCAGTGTATTGATTGCTAGCTATTTCATGATTAATTCTGGTTACTCTGGACATTCTTGACATGTGCCTGGAGTGGACATTGTACAGCTGTCAGCCAGTTTGGAGATTATTCCTTTTCTGATCAAGGGATACCAATATGCGTGGCTCCAACCTGTATTTGCTGCACATGTAGGGGTGAGGGGACAGGGAGAAGACATCAAGCTGACTGTTCGCATCCTCATGGCACTGGTCTTTCAAGGCTTTTGGGCAGACGACAGTTCTTTACTGGCTCCAGTCCTGTCCTCATCACAAACAGCATTGTCAGTGAAGCAGACAGGAGGCAACCTGGCAGCCTTCAGGCCATCTGTGCATACTCTCTGATTTGCCAAAGCCCATTTGGAAGGCCTCAAATAACCTAACCCAGCCTCTCAAAACTGCACATCTCCTCCTCCCCTGAACTTGTCCCACAGGCAATATTTTTTTTTTAAAATAAATTGAAGAAAATCCAAAAGGTATTTTAATGAGAGTTTCATAATATATTAGTATTTCCCTTTATTTTCACATCATTGCTAACATCTGAGAGATTTGCATGAATTTTAACTAGACATTCTGTGCTGGAATGTAAGGCACCTTTAAACAGAAGCTTCAAAAAGCAATCAAGACTTCAGGACAACACAGCAATGAAACACAGAACAGAGCTCTGAAGTGAGAAATTAAACCATGTGAGACACTAGAGGACCTGATCCTGCACCAACGGATTTTTGCCAATGACCAGAAGATGCTTAGATTAGAGGCTAAGGGTGAGAACATGTGATATGTTTCCCTGGGATTACTTTACCTTGGATTTTAATCCAGATTAAATTTACACTGGCATTCACAGAAAACACAAGGTTTACAGACAACATGACTTCTAGAGGTAACCATCCATGGCAGGTATAATTAAAAGGCACCTCACCAAAAAGTGATGGCCAGTTTGCATTAAACAAAGGCCCCTGCCACACGTTCCATTTCAGACGTGATTAACCAGTTAATCACATCTTAATTTGTGACCCCGTTACAGGTTCAATAAATGTAATGGGCATGATAAAACAAGGAATAAGCCACAAAGTTATTCCACCAAAAAAGTATAACAATTTTGTGGCTAGTTCCTATGAAGCCATTCACTGAACATGTGGCCAAGTACACCCCTGTGGCTGGGAGCCCAGAGCAGCTGGGAGCCCTGGCAAATGAGGGGGATCCCAGCCATGGGAGCTTGCTACTTGCAAGGCATAATGGGATCTGATGCACGATCCTACAATGACGCCTCCTGCCAGGCATGTGTGGCATAGCAGGAAGCACGATTGTGTGAACTGTGCATCAGATCCTCTCTCACCTTTACCTGCATGTCTGAACAGGGCCAAAGAGCTACTGCATTAGAAACCAGCTAGTACTTTGGACACACCGGCAACATAACTTGCATCTAGTATCTTTGCCCTGGAGTGGAGTAACTTACACTAGCAAAGGGCAGAACATTATAAGTGAGCTCTAAACTTACTCTGAAGTAAAAGTAAATTAAAGTAAACATTTTATGCATCTGCACCCAAAGAGTGCAATGATATACAACCACAGGTCAGAAACACTGAAACAGGGTTTGGCCATGTGGAATGGTGCAGCATAACTGCAATATGCTATTCACTTAGGAATAAAGTTGTAAACTACTGAGGCTTGGAGAACTTCATTTTGAGCAAATATTTATTCCCTGAACTGAAGGTTTTGGGGAAGCACAAATGACCTTATTTATTTCCTTGCAGCTCTCTTGCTTTGGAGCACCTACAAACGCATGGTGGTGGTGATGGGTTACAGCTGCTCTACACAACTGGCTTCCTCCCACACAGCAGAACCCAGACAAAATGGATGTTTGCAGCTGTACACCCAGCAGCTGCTTTGAGAAAGCCACTATCATTGCAGTTTTCCCTCCTTCTCTATAAAAGCATCTCTCAGCAATTGAACTTCTCTGGAAAAATGTTGAGTAAATGCTTCCTCCCCCTACCCAAGCTCCAACCACAGATCACAAATTCCACCTTTTCTGCTGGTGGCTGAGATCCCTCTTCCAAATTAGCTATACAGTAATAAGATCCAGTTCACAACTCTTGTCCTACCTCTCAGGACCAACCTTCCAAAATTTGGACAAGCTGTAGAAACAACGGCAGAAGCAATTATTTCACTTTACCTCATTAGGACAATGCACCCACTATCACTGTGAGCCCTAGAAGGAGCTATAATCTAGCTCTTGTCCACAAAATGACATGAAAGGACAGTGTAATGTTAGGCTTACGTGTAGGAATGGGAAAAAAGACAAGTATGAACCAGATATATTCTGGAGGACAAGGATGGAACAAAATAACATTTTTTGTAATTAATTTTTTGGCACTGCAGAAGTCACACCAGAAAATAAACCCCAAAAGCTGCATCTTAGACTTAAAGGGAACTTTACTGAGATTTTAGCTCCAGAAAAAGAGTGCTAAGATCCTCAGCTTAATGGCACCGTATGCACTAATTGAAGATTTATGTATATATAAATATACATAAATCTTCAATTAGTGCATACAGTGTCATTAAGCTGAGGATTTTAGCACTCTTTAATTTCAGTGAGTTAATCACCACATAGGATTACAACCTGGTGACACCCAAGCAGTGGCAACGCATAAGGAATGCATGGGGGTGCATGTACACCCCCTGAGAGCGCTGGTGCACCCCCTCACAGTCAGCGCTCCCCACTTAGGCAATGGGCAGGGAGAGCAGGCAGGAGCACCGGTGGCCCCCCCGCCCCGAGCACTGGCCGGGGAGTGGGGGTGCGAGAAGTGCCTCTCGCACTTCCCAGGCAGTATGATTGGTCACGGGGGACCCCTCCCCATCCCTGGCCGATGACTGGCCGCTGGGGGGGCATGTGTCCCCCCTGACACAGGGGGCACAAGTCGCCCATGCACCCTAGCAGAAAGATGAAGTGACCTCCCTGAGGTGTCACAGCAAACTGATGGCAGAGACAAGTCAAGAACCCTGAACTGCTCATGCCCAGTGGCCTGCTCTGATGACTAACTTGCAAAATTGAATCTGCCTCTCCCTAATTTAAAATAATCCTCATGACAAGCAGCTAATTTTTATTCCCCTCAGGTAAACAAACATAAGGGCAAATCCATTTAGATGGACACAATCCTAGGGTTCAGCCTGATGTTGCAACTGAAGGTAAAAGCAGCATTAAGATATTTTCCCCCCCTACTCCCTAGTCTCTCAAGTGAAGTGGATTCCTCCACAGTATTTCAAAACTTACTGTCAAGAAATAACTTTGTAAAGCAAGACAAATTCTGGACTATAAAAGCCTCAATTGTCTCTCTCTTCAAAGAAAAGGTTAGTACCAGATGTTGCATAAAAAGAGGGGACTGGTTGTGACCTAGAGACAGTTCATAGCAAGCTTTTTGTTGCATTCTTCCCTTACAATTTAACACCAATGCAATTTGCTCTTTTGTTTGAACTAGACCAGGGTACTTTTCTTGGTTCCAAACAAAATCGCCAGGTACCACAGAACTGGAGCTCCACCAGGTAGCGAAGCGCACACACTGGGAATACCCCAGTACCATGGGTTCAAAAATTGGACGCACTGTTCCATCCCCTTGGAAACATTTCCCCTACTGAGACCAGATCACAAGAATTTTTATTTGTCAATAAGAATATTCCACTCCTTCCCTTAAACAAAAATAGCAGCTATTCTTCTTCTCTGAATATAACAAATATCTAATGAATTATTTCAAGGAAAGAAACAGCAGGTTACATTTAGAAGTACATTGTTCATAAGACATCAGCATGATAAAGACAACACTAAGACTAATTTTTTTCCCCCAAGGAACAGAAGATTACCTCACTAAAGTGAATAATATAATCTCACGCATATATGCATGGAGACTTTTTTTTCCCCTGCTGACAGCAAATGTATTGGCTGTAAGCCTTCAAGTGAGACTTACAAAACCTCTGGGATACAGCTGGCTGCAGTGAGCCTTTTCTACACACCAGCCAGACTGGAAGGAACTGAAATAGCAAGAAAACGATCTTAAATCCATTCACATGGTTGCTGAGAGCATTTACAGAAAGGCTTCCCCCCAGGGAAACATGATGCCCTGAAACAACTGCTGACACTTCAGACAAAACTTTAAAAAATGTTCTATATAGAGTCTGTTCTGCTTCGGTAGCAGATTTTTCCTGTACTCTGCTTTCTTGTTTCCTTACTATGAAGAGGTAGTTGTATGAACACATATTCTTTGTTTCTGAAAATCTTGTTGGCTCCTGGTCTTCAACTCTGCTTAAAGAGTGAAAATCCTCTGCAATTTCATCGTTTTCAGAGAAACCACCAATAACCCCCACCAAGAGACCTGATCCAAAGCCCACTGATGGCAGTCTTATCATTGACTTTAATGGACTGAGGTAAGTCAAGATCCCCTGGCATAGTCTACCAGCCCCTTTCCTTCATATTTCAATACTCTCATAATGCTTTAATAAATTTTGCTAGCCTTTTAAAATCCTTGTCCATTCAGATTAAGCCAAAATTTCTTTGGGGACCTCACCACATGATCCCCACAGAGAGCAAAGCAAAAGTGTGACAAAACATAAGTTGTACATTTACCCTCAATCTCCCAAGCTTTAAGAAACCTAACAAAAATATCTTACTGCATCTGTAGAGAATAAAAATCAAGCACCACTTTAAAACTATTTAATCACGTTTCTTTAAAGTTGGCTTGTTCCTCTAATCTGAAATATGTTCAGCAACAAACTGAAAAACTTAACTGGTCACTGAACTTTATTTACACACCTTTTGATCAGAACTGAAGGCAACCATGTATGCACGCACATGCGCGCGCACACACTTTATGAACACTTTGATTTTACTGAAACGGTCCCCAAGAAGTCAATCCTGGGCACAGACCAAACATGCAAAATCCCAAGTTTGTTTGAGAAAGTAATGGGCAACTAGAAGGAGGCACCAGTAATAAGGGAAGTATCATTTTAACCTTCATTAACATGACTTGTACATTTCTCTCAATCATCAGGAAAAAACATTAAATTAAAAAAGATTCCAAAAATTGCTCCAGCCATCAGCTGGCTTTAAAAGTTCAAGGAGTTGAAGCAGAAGAAAGGCATTTAGCCAACATAGTTTTCTACATAATTTTGTTTCATTCAGATTCAATGGAGCTTTTCAAAAGAGCAAACACAACCCTACTGACAATAATTATCCAGCATCTGCAAACAACTTTGCCATCTTCACTGCAAGAGGAACACGCTCTGCATACAGGATTCCCATACATTCCCTCCGTATTGAGGCACAGTGAATAACTGTACTTGGAGTACAGGGGAGAGCTGTTAGTTTGGGTCATTCCTCCCACTTGAGGTTTGAAATCTTGAACCTTCATTATAAACCTCTAAAGATCATTTTGAGCAACAAACCACAGCAGGAAATTGCAAGGAATTGTATGGAAAAAAAAACAATATTGGACCGTTTGAAATTGTTTTTATTACCACACAAGTTAATCCATGGAGGGAAATAAATAAGAAATTTGATTTCAATGTTGCCTCCTTCTCCCTTACCACACAGAAGCATTATATATAACCAGGACATACAGAACTATCCATAAAGGGAAAAGGGGAATATTTAGTATTTCCTAGTCACTATCAAGGCTGTGTAGCCTCAAATTGGCATCCTGTGTGGCCACTGGAACAACTCTAGAGAAAACCACCATAATAGGGAAGTGTTTATGTTATCTGTGCTGAGAGCGGATAGCCAAGAAAACATCTTCCAAGTCAGGCATAAACGTTATTGTAGGTCATCAAAAGAAAAGGGCGGGTGGGGACAAAAGAAGAATTTAAATCAAGGACATCAGACTCTTCTGCTTTCCTGTGGTTGCACACTCCACTTTGTTCATGCTGGCCAAAAAAACAAAAACGTTGGGATGTGGAAACATTTCAGAGGTTCAACATTTGTTTCTGTTGCAATGGAGAACAAAATCAAGAACTTTTCAAATTTTTCATGGGATAAGATGCAGATAGAGAAGCTGACTCTGGAAACTTGGGAAGTCCTTGATTCACGAGGGCACTCACCTGGCATGAATAACACTCAAGTTCAAGGCCCTGCTGCTTTACCCCATGGAAATGAACCAAGCTTCTCCGAATAAGTGCCCCAAGCACTGAGCTACTGGCCATTTCCTAGGAGCTGGAAGAGGGATTCATTGCTTGCTCATTTTAACCAGAAATTCCACCCTAGACCAAGACACCTCCCAGCTGAGAGCTTTGTCAAAGCAGGTACATTTTTTGTGAGAAAAATCTTAGTTTCAACAAATATTTCAGTTTCAACACATATTTTCTGACATCCCCACCACCCCCCAAAAAAGTTAAAAATTGAGAAATACCCAACTATTGCAGTTTATTACCTATAAAGCTTCCAGGTTTGGCTGCAGAACTAGACATTTTCTAGTGACTTGCTTCTCCTTTTGTAACAATAAAACACTGCAGTTTGAATCCAAGTCATACTTCCAGATACTCCCAAACTCTGGAAAAGTTTGTATCGAGACCTTAACTCATAGCTGAATGCTGTTTCCTACAGGGGGTTCAACCAAAACCACAGATCTAAACACCCTTGAAGTAAGGGAGGGGTTGGATCTGGATCCATACTGCCACCAGAGTTTGTGGAAAATCCCTCTTATGGTTAAGAAAGGACAAAACTCTAATAATCAAATATTTAAACACAGGAATTGCTATTAATAAAGTCAGGCCAGCATCCAGTTTACCAGAGAAGATATCACTATTTAAGACCATGAGGAATGCAAAGACTGCTTGCTCCAAACACATCGTCTTCCCTAGGACATGGATCCTCCAGCTGACAAGCAGCAAGGAAAGGAAGCAGTTGAGCCAGCACCAACACAAGTTTAACTCCAACTGCAAAGTCAAGCTCCATTTAGCACTTTCAGAAAGTGCAGATGGTTCGTGCTCTGAGCTCCCAGGCCCTACAAGGGCACACCACATTCCCACAGGAGCTCCTCCTCAATGTCCTTGCTCCCCAACACAGACAAACCTGTTCTAACCAGGAGCATTACATTTCTCTCCAAATCTGTTTATTTTAATAAAACATTTTTGGATACAGTTCTCAGAGAATTATTCCTGATTGTCTTTTCTTAATTCTCTGCAAAGCTGATTAGCCCAGGCAGCGCCCTGTACTTGCAGCCCATTCTTACTCCAGTTCTGCAGCTAGCATGCACAGAGCCAACTCAGTGTGTAGAGGCATGATGCTGTCTTGCACTGTGCAGTCATCCCACAAGAATGGCCACTTTTCTTATTCTGGGCCTGTAAACCACTCCTCAACAGATTATAAAGAATTTAAGACAAGCCAAAATTTATGGGATGAGACCGTCTCAAAAGCTACAGGTCCCACACCCAACACATGGCTTCAACACTAAAACCTGTGGATCTGTTTGCAATCCCTTGGCAAGGTTAAGCTAGGAGTGCCTTCTGCCTTCAGTGGAGTTGCTTCTGTTTTGAAAAACAGGGTAACCTAATAGAAAAAAGACTTTGGATTGGAAGTTAGGAAGCCTGAACTCAAGCCTTGATTCTGCCAGTGACCTGCTACCTGTCTCCCCTGCCAGGAAAGTTGCTACACCACTTTGAGGTCCAATGCTCTTCCCACTCTGGATTCATCTCATCCATTCAGAGTCAAAGCGAGTGGTCCCCCACATCAATGCTGGTTCTTGCACAAATCCAGCTCTTCCAATTGAATTTCCATGCAGCTTGCAACTCCACTGGTAAGTGCTCAGACCTCTAATTTGGGATCTGTGGTTTTAATTGCCAATGATTCTCTCTTGGGCAGAAGCTGAAGTACTTGGCCTCTAAAGGTCCCTTCCAGCCCTATATTTCCTTTTTTACATGAGAGCATAAAAAGTTCCATTGTCCTCCCTCTCTCCCGCACAAATACACACACACACACACACACACACACACACAATGGCAACACTCTGATAACAGGTTCATTCCAAGGCTTGTTGCCCTAATTCATGGGTTTATGACAATAGCTGACCAAAATTGTGAAAAGTTTCAAAACTCAAGGAGGACATGTTTGATGGAAAACAAATGTCTGCTGCTTTTTACACCAGTTTTAGCCCTGTGGCCTACATAATTAAAGTGCCAGAATGCACATGCACCTTGCTCTCCTCCCTCTCCCAGCACACTGCAATCCTCATTGTAACAGCAGACTGAGAAAGATAAGGCCTCAGGAAGAAGCAGGAGCAGTCAACAGCCTGCTGCTCTGCTAACAGCAGCATGCAAATGCATGCACATACAACAGAGGTAATCTCTTAGTCAGGAAAGAGATGTAAATTTCCCAAGGGTTATTATGGAAAAAAGAAAATAATACTTAAAGGGCTTTGCATATGCCTCGGCTAAATCCTCTTACCTTCAAAACTTAAATGCAAAATTTGAGAGAGAAAAAAAAGCACCAAAGAGCTGTGTAAAACTGCAGCCACCATTACAAATGGTGGGGGGAGCTCAGAGTCGATATCAGGCCGTATTAAACACTGTGTTATACCAGTAGATGTTCCTCCTTCAAAAAAAGTTTGTTATGAAATATTCATTAAAATAGACGTGTTTTACTTGTGTTGATCTTTCAGTTCGGTGCATGGAAATGATCCATTTAGATAATCTTGAATCAGTGGGTTATTAGGAGCGTCTCACTGCACTGTATTCAAATTATATGAAAAGTTAAACGTGAGTAGATATAATCATGGCACCACATAGATTTTCCAGCCACAGGCACCAGCTGGCAAAGTTTGAAAAAACAAACCACAGTGGAAGGATATATTATTGAAGTACAGAATATTTGTCTTTAAGTCAGAAAGACAAAAAAACCCACAGAAAATTATTTGCATAAGAAGAGAGTTTTGTCACATCAGGAAAACATACAAAAAGCCCATATTTGCATTCAGGAAGCTGGATCATTTTGCAAGGGGGAGGGGACAAATTGCAGAAATACACAAGTTAATCATTAGCCTGAAAGTCCCATTGGGTTTCAAGCATTGCTTTCCTTGGACAAAACAGTATTTATGGTTCCTCTTTAGAGAACAGAAATGACACAAAGACAAAAGCCCCAATTAAAATAACAGCCTTGCCATCACTTTGTCTGCCTCTCTTTCCAGTGACTAGAAGTCCAGGAGATAAATCCCCTCTTGTTAAAATGCTGTACAGTGCCAAACCTGCCTCCAACCAGATATTCCTCATCATTTACCCCTCCCTAACAACGGCCACACAAAAGAAAAGTAAGACAGCAAAATTTTCTTCCTGTGAAACAGACTTTAGGAACTCCTGGCAGGAACCTGGAACAGTACACAAGCAGCTGTAGAGAAAGACGGGAGGGTCGGAGAGATTCCCTTACACCCCGAACCTTGAGAACCCAGAAGGAGACTCTAAGCTTTCCAGAGCTGCAAAGCCAGCATCATTTACCTCTTCTGTAACAACCCCCACCTGAGAATTTGAGAGCTCCACCAACTACATCTGGCTAAGCCTCAAAGACCTCTGTGAGGTAGACACGGTGAGAACACAAAACACCAGCAGACTCTCCCTATGCCTGAAGAAGAGTGTTTGTGCCCAAAAGCTTGCAAAGAACAGTTTTTCCAACTATTTAGTTGGTCTAATAAAAAATATCCTATTTACCCAAAGAACCTTGTCTGCCTACGTCTTTAGACCAACACAGCTACAACCAACAACCCTGAAAAAATTATTTGAAAACTTAAATATCTAACATTCAACCACCTTAGGGTTTGCAAAGCTAACACTAGCATGCTCCCTCTCCCCACATTTTACAAGGGGGACTCTCTCCCTGAATATGCATACTGTTACAATAAATTCTTCTAATAGCAGGGGCATCACGAGGCTCAAAAGTGTCTATTACAGTTTCTCCTCCTGTCATGGCAATGGAAGGAACAGAATTCTCAGGAATGTGTCTGTGGCCTACAGTTCCTGTGGTTGATGAAAAAAAGGAGGAGCAAAAACATCATGAATTTCAAACCAGGAATGGAAAGGCTCTGCTGAGATTTCAATATAACATTCTCTTGCTTTCCTAAAAAACACAAGGCATCAAACAATTCCTGTAAGCATGTCAGACATACGGTTACTTCAGAGGGTCCCACAGATCCCCACTCTCTCAAACAGGCCTCCCCCCTCTTTCTCCTAGCCCCCAAGTTGGAGACCCCATTTCTCACACACACACACTCCTTCCAGGTGAGAAAGGAACACACACAGCTACATTCCTTTTGTGGCTTCTGACTTCTCCTTTAATCAACCAAAAGGATCATTTCTTTGCACAGCAAGATACAGATTTTGCACAGATACAGAATTCTTCTTCCCTCTCCTCAAAAAGCTCTCAAAGGGCTGGGATGCACTACTTTTAAGGAACTTTCCCTCTGACCCATCCAGAGTGGGATACCAGATATCACACTAGGTCTGTCTTGTTCTTTAATGAAGATACCATTTTCAGATATTAATTAGAAAGAGCTACCATATAGGAAGGCAGTACACTCACTAAACCAACAGAGCTAGATAAGCTTGCTCAGAGGTTTGCCTAACATGAAGGCAAGGCTATGAATTTATCTGATCAATAAACTGCACTGAATGGAGAATACTGGATTTAGGAGCATACATTGATTTCTCACGATTCATGCCCCACAGATGAGAAAACTGTGACAGAACTGACAAGAGGTAATTATTCTTTTCCAATATCCTATGTTTAAAAGCACATTCCTTTGTGTGTGCTTCCTTGAAGCTTCTGTGAGTAAGACACTAACCAGCTTTTTCCTGAATTCTACATAAAGGTTCCAATAAGAGCATTGCCAATGGCACAGATACACTTCGGACTCTGGTTTACCCTTTCTTCTGCCTTCATTTCCTCTATATCCCTTCCACAATCCCCAGGATCCCCATCTACCTGACACCCTTGAAGCCCCTGCACAGCTGCCAACAGAAGAGTCCTACTTCCCTTCATAACCTATTAACTGCTGCCGTGTGCTGTAATTTAGCACTGTTTTCATTTACTGGCCACTGGGACTACTCAAGTGATTTGAAATAATCTCTTTTGACATTAAGCACATCTCTGTCACCAGGAGTACAAGGGATCAGTGATTAGTCCCAGTTCAAAAAGTTAAAACACTGGGTTGGTCTGAGCTAAACTTTTTTCAAGTGAAATTCTCTATTATTCTCTTCTACAATTTCACTGTTTTCTACGAGTAACTATCTTTACTAGAAGATAAAGATTAGAAACAGCAGACTGTCAGCCTGAGTCACCACATGAATCTACCTGTGCTCTTTTTACCAGGGGTCAGCAACCTTTGGCCATTAGAACCAGAGGGCTCTGGCAGCATTCAGTAGCATGAACTCTGCCCATGCCTCAAGCCAGGCAACAAGGAGAAGTGGTAGTGGCAGCAAATGGGTCCTAGCACCAGCCCATCTCAAATTCGAGATGGGTCTGTCTGGCCCACTGCCAAAAAACAGTGCCAACTGCAGATCTATAAGAATCACCCATCTGTGCCATAGCCCTCTGTAAAGCCTCCACAGAACTGCTAAAAGACTAATTCCCACAGGGGATGAAAATATGCAGCTCCAGATGAAGACTATAGGAGCTGCAGGTGGTCAGGGACTCTGAAAACCAGGCTCCCCCAGACTTGACTTGGAGGCAGTGTTTAAGTTGAAAACAGATTTAATTTTGCAATAGATGTTTCAGGAAAGAACCAGTCTGCTTCAAGCACGCTGCAGTGAATTCCCTGAAAGACAGATTGAGGTCTGTCATGTTTTCATAGAAAGCAACGGCTTGCAAACTAAAGAAGCAGGCAGACATCCAAGCCTTCAGCTCCCCTACCAGTGCACTCTGGCTGTAAACAAAAAAAGGAAAGGGGAAAGACAGCAA
>NW_005842271.1:1608341-1616725 GCF_000455745.1 Alligator sinensis | reverse complement strand
AAGAGAGGCTGAAGGGAGAAAAAAAATCAAAAGAATAATCATAAACAAGAAGAGCCATCAAAAGAATAAATGACCCATTTTTACTGCAAAACAATGCCTAAACCTCAGAACAGGAATGATATGAAGCTTTCATTCCTATTTCCCAATCAAGTTTCTGCCAAGACTTTTTCTTCTCAGAAGCCTTCTCGATATCCAGTTCTCCTACCCCCCCACCAAACACAGTGCCCATCAGATTCAGTGCTGCCTTCAGCTCAAACTGTTGAATTTTCACTTTTCTTCCTCATTAAGTTAAATGTCCTGAGAGAAAAGGCAAAGATATTAAAAAAAAGAGTAAGTCCCTTACAATTTCAAAAATAAAACAAACAAAAAACCCACAAATAAATATTTGAAAATATAAACATCTGTTAAATGCTTGAGGATTAGGAGAGACAGCTGACAAAATCCTGTTTAAATCCTTGAGGAAAGTTCAAGTAACCCCCGACTCCTGCTGGACTGAAGATCGAATTCTAGTTGCTTGATTTTATCACTCTGGTCTTCTGGGGTCAGTTTACTTTCACCCTATAAGGTCTGAGTTTGAAAGGCATAATAAATCATCGTTTTCAGTAGTGAGGAGAAGCCAATTTAAAACTTGTAGGATTCATGTATGGATAAGCATAAAAAAGTGACCTTGAACCCACTCCCCAATCTAAAAGAACATGACATTTTCTTTAGCAGGGTAACAAAAAGACACCAAACCCTCAACATCCCAAAGCAGCATCTCCTTTCTTCACAGAAACAGGACGACACATCAACTTTGTGCCAACTTCACATGCTTCAGACTCTCTCCTTTCAGACACTGTCCAATTCCACAATTATTCACACGTCTTGAATTTACATTCCAACAGAGTAGTCACTTGGCAAGGATTCAAAGACAGACTTAACAATGGGACTAAATATAGCCAGCATGTCTATCTGGGAGGAAGAAGAGCCCCACAGCTGCAGGATGCATCTGTCTAGGGCTGCACTAATTAGAAGGAAGCATACACTTGCCTGGCTTTCTCATTGTGAGCTGAAGAAGTCAATACAAATAAACCTCTGTTCATTTCACCAGCACCATGCACTTTTTTGTTCGTAAAACCCTTTCCCCCCGCCAGGCCCCATGTGAAGACTAGTCCAGATGGTATCCTGAGGGCTCTCCCACTGTGAAAACTGTTCTCTTCCCACCTTTCTCTCACCCAAGAGCCCTCTCTGCCCCTCTCCTCCCCTCTCCCCCGCCCCAAACACCTACACTCTTCTTCCTTTCCTTCTGCCCAAGGGAGACAGACTCAGTCACACTGCTCTTGCTCCTTTCTAATCCAGATGAACAGAGGAGCAGAGGACTCTGGTCCCTTTTGTAAAAGCATGACTGACAAGCTGACTATGAAACCAGTTTATATAAGAAGCCCTTGAGATAACAGTGCTGTGTCCAATTCACTGATTTCTCAGCTACCAAACACAATCCTCTAACAGCCCACACGTTGCATTACCAAGCCAATTGCTTGGTGGTATAGAAGATGAGCATCCAGAAGGGTAAGAAAAGCACTCTCCACAAGGTTTAAATAAAAAAATTGACCCTGCACAGGACAAAATGCATCCACACACATTAATGAGACAGTCAAGTATGACATTTCCCCTGTTGAAAAGTGCTAGAACCAGATACTAAGGCTGATGTGCACATCTCTATGCTTCTGCCTGATGCTGTTTGTTTGTGTAGGCTTGCTTAAAATTCACACCACAGAATGATTTTACACAGTGTTAAGAACTCTCTCATACTAAGGATCCAGTGGAGGTTTAAAGGGATAGCCTCAACTACAAGGGCAGGGGGAAAAAAAGTCACGCTTCTACTGGAAGTACTGTTCTAGCTGCAACCATAACTAGCATCTGCAGTTAATATAATAGTCAATGGGAGAGTGGAAGTGTGAACCTTTCATGTTTACCTGGGCATTTACAGCTCTGTTCCTCAACCTCTTTTGGCATAAAGCCTATTGTAAACATCCATAAAGGATGCTTAACAAACCACATTAATAACAATTCATTTAGAATTCTGTTTAGATCTGAATACCCTATTTAAAGGGTAATCAGTCAAACTTTTTCTTAGTCAGTTAGATACCATTTCTAATACACAGTACCCCTTTAAAAGCTGATGTTGGAATGGAGTACCTATCATCTCTGTTCCAATGAAAGCAAATTAGAACAATATGCTCACTTCTTAATCCCATGGCTCTCAATCACTTCTGAAATCACTAGCTTTGTGTGGCAGCTATCTATTCAATGCCTATGACTGAAGATGTTGTGCTGATGTTGTGATAATATGACTGAAGATGAAACTCAACTCAGGAAAGTCTCCATGCATTATATACAGTAAGTCCAAATTCCATATAACAGAAGACTCCAAATATAATCATGCAACATTTATCAATATCATAATAATACATTTTACAGTATATACCACATATAGTGCCCATGTAGTATGTAACATTTAGACTTTACTTTGAAAGGTTCTCTTATTTCATGGACCAGAATATCTTCTAAAATAACAATGCCAAATGTAATCCTTAATAGGCACTTCTGACCAAATATTTAAAATTTGCTTATAGATGTATTACTCGTGAAACTGCTGATCTCCAGTACCCAGCATTAATACCTTAGGCACAAGTTTCTTCTTACCATAGAACAGCAACAAATTAATGTGCCGCTAGGACTTTGATGGGGCCATATGTTTAACTAGGCTGCTACTAGTATTCCCCCCACCCATTTATGATCATTGCCAAATTGAAACCTAGAGCTCTGTTTCATCTCTGTCCCTAAACCCTACAGAAAATCCAAAGTACCATAATATTACTTGGATTCATAGCACAAATACTTACTCAAAGCTTAATCCTGCGAGGTGCTGACTACTCTGACTACAATCCAGCACAGTATTTTAACCCAAGTAGTCACATTTAACTGAAAGGCCCACTCACGTGCTTAAGTACTTGATGGATCATGGCAAGAATGGTCATCAACTAGCATGGTAAAAGCTTAAGTCTGTTAAATCATAGAGAAGAAGGGCTGGAAGGGACCTCCAGAAGACATCTAGTGACTAGTCCAATGCCTGAGGCAGGATCATTCTTATCCAAACCAACACTCCATAATCTAAACTCTTTGTAAAGCTACCAAAAAACCCTGAGACAACAAGACGTAGCTCAAACCTGCCACAGATTAAGCAGGGGAACCATGGTAGCCAATGTCCTACTTTTATAAAAGGTTGTTAATATAAGCTTGAGAGACCCCAGGTAGAGGCCACCTCCTACCCCCCACACTAAAGAGGAACACAAAAACCTCCACAGTCCATACCAATCTGAAGATGGAGCAAAATTCCTTCCTGACCTCAAATAAGGTGATCAATCTGACCCTAACAGGAATAGTGGCCCAGTTCAACAGTATGTGGGTATTTGGAGGGAAAAATAAGAAGAAAAAAAACCACTGCATTTGTCTTAGTGATAGGAGATGTAATAAAAATATGCAGAAGTTTAAGGGACTGGCAATCTTCACTGTGCTTGATAAACACTGGCCAATTAATCAGAGTTACCAGAATTACATAGGCAGCCAGGTAAATTTCTCTATTGACTGAAAAAAAGACAAAAATACTGTAAAATCAAGGTCAGTTGCAGAAAGACCTACTTGAATCAGATCACAATACTGGTTTCCAATTAAACAGCAGAACTTGGATTAGAATTTTGACATTTTGGAAACAAAATTCATTGCTTTAAACACAATTGTCCCTCAAAACTTTTTTACTTCTAATAACTATATTTGAGGTGTTCATTTTTCCCCATAACTCAATTCCTATTTCATTGGGAGCATTTTCTCAAAATTATCCTAGGTCTATTACATAGAATTAACGTCAGTGATATTAGTAACATCACAATAGTTGCTGAATAGAATTTTTTTAAAGAATTTTTTAATTTCTTGCTTTTATTTTAAAAAACCATTATACCAGGCTTGATGGCCCTCAAACAATAAATAAATAAATACATTTTGGGTTTACACTCATAAAAGTGTATAGAAATCACATAAATACCAACACATATTCCAGAGCTCTGGCAAATGGCATTTTTCTCATTATTTTCTATCTGTCCCACAACAAATGCCTTTAATTCATAATAAAATTAGCAGTGTAAACAAGTGTTACTTTAAACAAAATGTCCATAGTTTGTAGGTTATCAGGGAGATGGGCTTTCTATTCGCTATGGAGAAATGCAGATTTTCTTCTTTCAAGGAAAAAACATGAGAAACCATGAATTTCCCCTGGCAGGCTGGGAGAGTTCCAGCCTGCAAGGGGCTGCTTGGGGCTCAAGGGAATGGGACGTATGAGGTGCCACATCCATGTGTGCACATGCACACATGCATGTGGTCAGTAATACAGCCAGGCAGAGGTAGAGAATAGTTCCCCCAGGTAAGCTCTGCCCAGGTAAGTCTGGGAGGAAGGGGGAGCATAGGTGATGCGTGGGGGGGGCAGGAGATGGCATAGGTGATGTGGGGGCACGGGGGCAGATTAAGGCAGTCATGGAGGGGGAGTGATGCGGGATGGTGGCTGCGGCAGGGGGTGCTGCCCAGGACCTGGATGGGAATGCACAGCCCGGCAGGGGGAAGCAGGACAGAACCACAGGTAGCTCATCTAGGGGGACAGCAGGGAGGCTGGCTCAGGAGAGGGCATAGGGAGACACTCCCAGGGAGAGGGCGTGGGAGGGCACATGTCTCCCCGCTCCCCCCAGATTTGTGCGTGGATTTGGGGAGGAGGTTAAATCAGAAAATTTGGGATTTTTAAAACAGAGAAAACCAGGATCCCTGGTTATCATTCTTTAGGGCTTCTAAACTCTGCTTTATTGGGAGGTCACCTTACGTAAAAAACAAAGATTCTGTTCCCCTAGTACGGCACAGCAGGCAACAATAACAACTTTAAAAAATCCCTAAGCAGGAAAAGTTGGTTTAAACGTGACCGGAAGCAATCACACAAATGGACAAAAACATTTTCCATAAGAGAGGGCAACATTTAATGGAGTACAACACAGCTGCTTATGACCTAGGCAATGGAAGTAAATGGGATTGGAAATCTGTGGCAGTAAAACGGAAACATGTTATTGTGGAAGACGGCAGCAGTCAGGGGACTGAACACGGAAGGAAGTGACTTAACCAAGCATGCTGTCCTCTGCTATTTCCCACTGAACATCCTGTGCATCTTACGTGCCCTCTTTAACAGTCTCTCACAAAGCAGCCGCCACTTAAAATCTACCACACATCCTCCCTCCAGCAGGGAGGATTTGGATGGGGCCTTATCTCTGTGTTTCCAGCCATCAAGCTGTACTTCTTGTTTTGAACATGGTTAAGAAAACTGCTTGTAGGCCAAGAGGAGTGGATCAGCTCAGTAAGGGGTGTTTTATACCAGCAGGCTCCTATTCTCTCTGAAATGCCAACTGTAAACTCTACCCTTGCTATTTTCATTCTACCATACTACAGAACCTTTCTATAAAAAGCTGTAATACATACAACCTATATCTGCTACCTTGTGTGGTATAATTTTCCTCATGTCACTGTAAGAAAATAAAGGATCCTTTGGGAAATGGTTTAACCCTTTTTAGTGAAAGGCTTGTGATGTACTAATACTGTCAGGTAGAAGAAATTATATGAGATTAGTCACATACATATGACAGAGAAGTGATTTCCCAAAGTTATAAAAAAGGGGGAGAAATAGCTCAGGAAATTGGTAATGTGATGCAAAGATGAATCCTTCACCTTAGCTTCAGAGCACTGAGTCAATAATGACAGCTATTCTGTGATTTGAGGTTTTGTTTTTTGTTGGGGTTTTTTTTATAAGAGAATTATTCGTGCTCCAATCCAAATCAATTCCAAATCCAGGAGTCAGTCAAGAACCATAAGTGGCCCTACTACCAGCAAACACCCTCCAACCCACCTGGGGCTTCAGATTTTTCCAAATCCTTTGGCAGGCATCCTACGTGCAAGCCCAAGCCCACAGGCTCGGGGTTCAGATGCCTCCAAGTTTCGCTTGCCCTCAGCCATAAGGCCCCAGGGACAAGCTAGGGAGGCATCTCCCATTTCCATAAAGTGGGCATAAAGCCAAGATCTTCCCGCTTGAGCAGCAAGTGGGATGTTTATTATACATTACCTCTGCGGGTATTACCTCATGCCAGAAAAGCGGTCATCCCCAGGGGCGACTAGGAAAACTGCCTTAGTGATCATGGTATTTCTCCTGCCAGGTAAGTTGGTGGTCTCAGTACCACTAGCCTGCTAGGAACTGGCCTCGTTGAGGTGGATATTTGTGATATGGATGACAAATGCTTCAGGGTAGCAGCCTCAACCAAGTGTCCAAGAAATGAACAAAGCCAGAGCATATTTGCCTTTTGTCCTGCAGATGCATTTCCATCAGAAACGATATATGGCAGTAAGACAATGGAAAACAAGATGGCACTGCCCATACTGCATTTGTCCTGTGGATAAACTTCAGCGCTATCCATCTGTCTCTTTGCACCAGTACTAAGGTATCCATAAGAACTGTTTCAGTTGTGACAGAAACCTCTAAGAAAATTAAGACAGTGGCAATGACGTCTGTAGAAGTGGGAAACTAAGGATGGGGAGGCATTACGCATATAGCTCTTAGAAAGAAGCCCCTTTCATCTTCCTGTTTTTCTCTTAACTCAGCACAGTTAAGAGAAGCTGGATGATGGTTTAGCTCAGGAGGATCAGAGCCAAGAGAGACATCCTGTACAGCAGGAAAGTGGTGATAATCTATGATACCTCCAGCTAGTCTTCCAAACCTGTCTAGGACTGTTTGTTGCTTATCACTTCAGACTGCAATAAATCACAACTGCTGGCATTTCATACACAGAAAGGTTTTGATCCTAATTGGCTAACTATGCACAAGGCCATGATCTGACTGCATGTCTGAAAACAGAGCTAATAAATATTCAAAACTGAAAAGAAATATGCTGTATTATCAGTTGCCGGCAACAAATGCAGACACATTAAAAACCTCATCTTCTCCTGGATAATTCATTCTCCAAGTCTATGGCTAAGGTCCAAGAGATATGGAGCATCATGTTTCTCCCAGGTGATGAGGATCATCTATGTAAGAAAACATCCATAAACGGAGCGCAAAAACAAGACTTCCTGTATTTCAAGTAATCTTGGAAGGAAACATTTAAAAATTGCAGAGAAATAAGGTAAGAGGGACCAGAAATTCTGAAGCAAGATCATATACACACACATGCACATGTGCATGTGCATAAAACAAATAAACTTTCCTGGATGGCTCAATTTCAGGCTCTCAGGCTGGCTTCAATTTACCCTTCTTGACAACAAAATGGACAAACAACATCATTGAAACTGAAAATTGCAAGCATCCATTTAAATCCATCTTTCTAAAGTGGCCTGCACAATGAAGCAGGAAAACCACCACTGTCAGGAACATCACACAGCATATTCCCCAGTGAAATGGCATTATAACAATATTCACTTAACAGGTTATACTGAAAGTAGGAAAAAAGCAACCACCAGGAAATAAAGTAGGAAAGAAGCTGTAGAACCTTAAAATAAAAATAAATAAATAAATAAAATGACTAGGAATTTCATTTACAGAAGAAAACACTTAACCTTGTCAGAAGACATTTGATTGACTTTGGCTCACTTTGGTTGATAAGTAAAGAGGAACATTCTTTATTAGCTGGAACTAGTGATACCACAGCAGCGGGCAGAGGATGCGTCACTCAGCCAACCATCAACTACAACAGCCAGAACAATGACCCTGTTAAAAAAAGAAATTCCCAGTTTCCCACCTCCTGGGGCAAAACCAAACAGGAAAGTATGATCTTTAGCAAATCACAACAGAACAAGGACAGAGCTGAAACCAGAACCTAGGTTACAGCGTGCACAGGTGGAATTACCTTCATTAGCTAGAGCTTTGCTAGCAAAGCTCTAATTCCATTCCAAAAAGGATTTTGATATTTGAAATTTGGTTTTGTTCCAATTTGAAACAAAAACAAAGAAGTTTTGAAGTCACTAGGAAAAGGAAAGCATTGGGAAGCATCCCATTCCATGCTCCTGCTTCCCCATCAGGTGAGCTGCAGAAAAGCCAGAGAGCCTGACAGTTGGAGTTTTATAGCTGGAATTATTAGTTGTTCTCAGGCTTCTACTTTCCAAAGAGCCAAGATCCTGGTAACCTAATCTGCTTGGGATTCTGGGCAAGAACAGAAATGCATCTGAAGTACTCCAAATTCTGGAATGGTTCATATTCAGTGAGCTTCAGCATCACATAGACATGACCCTACCTCCACCCCCAGATCAACTATCTGTTCATGAAGGCATGTAGC
>NW_005842271.1:1602382-1608331 GCF_000455745.1 Alligator sinensis | reverse complement strand
CTACATGCATACTTCTTGACCTCCAATCTCTGGAGGTTCCCAAGGACAGCAAAATACAGCATTTACTGGCTGTCCACCCTGCTCCTCCTGCAGCGTGGGATGACAGAGGACTACAGTGTGCAGACGTTCCAGGACACACTTGAAAAAGACTTCAAAGATATCTATTGGGAGAGGGGGGCGAGGGAGCATTTTTTAAGTGCTTCCTCAGCCACGAATGTCTGCACACCCACTGTTTGGAGCATTCTGAAGGCACATGGAGAGCTTCAAACAGCATGTCTGTCCATGGCCTCAGGCAGGCAAGATGGAAAGAAACCAGACCTGACAAAATCCTTCCTTCTTTCTTGGGGCCTTCACTGCAAACCAAACCATCTCCAAGGAATGTTTCAATTTCAAAGAATCAGCATTCTCCAATGGAAAGAACATCCTGTCGAAATATATGTGACCGGCTTAACTCCCAGCACATAAATTAATTCCCCGAGTGGCAGTCACCAAACTCTTACGTGGCAATTTGAAAGATAATCTCTTGTGGGCACAACCACACAAACAAACCTTCATTTTGCTGTCAGTTCCTCATGATTGATCGAGTCTAACAATTCCTCTCTCTCCTCACCATCACAAAGTCTCTCACAAAGCCAGATTAAAACTTCCTATCAGCTTCTCTCTATGACCAAGAGATTGCTTCTATCGGAGGATATGAGGTGCAAATACTTCTTTCCAACTTCTGATGCACACTCCCAAGGTCTACTGACCCAGGAAGCCCAAAACCAGAACACAAACTCAGGCCAACTGAGCATCAGTGCTAAACATTCACTTTAAACTATCTAAGTGACTTTCTATCTACTCACTGTCTTCATGGATTTATTAAGAGTTAATCTACCAAGTCAGAAATGGGTTAATACTCAAATATTTTACATAATTCCATTTTATCTCATCTCCACTGAGAGATCTGATTATTCCAAAAGGAACGAAAAAACAAATGAACTACAAATGAGGACACTGTCCACACTGTACCTGCTCTCAGATCCTGGGAGTCAACACTGGAAAAACTAGATATAACCAGGGATCCCGGCTTTTTGTTTCCCATGGAAAAATGGACAAAACAGTGGATTTTTCCATTTAACCAAAAAAACCCACAGACTTCTCATTTTAATGGAGAAACACATGGACTTGCCACTTTTGCAGAGCTCTCTGCAGGCTGGCAAAATTCCAGCCTGCAAGGGGCTGGGGGCAGCAGGAGGAGGACAGTCAGGCAGGGGGTGCCATGTGCATGTGCGCGCTCACAAATGCACGTGGCCACCAGGCAGCCTGGAGAGCAGCTCTCACAGGCAGGTCTGATGGGGGGGGCGGGGGGGGGTGTGGGGGGGGGGGGGGGGGTATTGAGGCCCCCATAGGAAGGGAGAGAGGGAGTTGGGCAGGGCTGCGGCTGCTGCCCAGCTGGGGCAGTGCACATGGCTTGGGGCCTGTGAACAGAATGCACAGGGCCCCGGTGAGGAGCAGGACAGAGCTGCAGATGGGGGACAGGGGGGTTGGCTCCAGATTTGTGCACAGGGCAGGGACAGAGGCAGACTGCCCACTTCAGGCTCGGGCTTCCCACCCAGCTGCCTTCCCCCCTGGGGCCTCTGCAGCCCAGCAGGTGAGACCTGGCAGAGCAGGACAGAGCAGGGCCAGGTAGGGAAGCTCCTTCCTCCCTGCACCGCCCTGGCAAAGCGCCCCCTGCCCACCCAGCAGCAGCAGGGGTAGCAGTGCACAGTTGTGTCCCTTGCTGCTGCCAAGCTGGCAGGGGGCTCCTTGCCATGGCAGCACGGGGCTCCCAGTGGCAGCAATAAGCTTCCCATCCAGCCCCACTCTGCCCTGCCTCATTGGGTCCTGCCCACTGGGCCGTGGAGGCCCCAGGGGGAGGGCAACAGGGCAGAAAGCCTGAGCCCACAGCGGGCAGCACACCACACACCCCCACCCCCCCCAGGCTCTGCTTCAGCTGTGCTATCCATGGGGGAGGGGGAACCAGGCTCCGCTCCATCACAGCAGCCACTGCCACCTCCTACGGGCAACAGCTGGGTCTTGGGCGCTGTTGTGGGGTACAGGACTACAGACCCAGGTCCCTGGCCCTGTAGCCCTAGCAGCTGGAGGTTCCCTCCGACGGCGGGGCAAGTGGAGAGCGAGGGGTACCAGCAGGGCCAGGATGCTGTGGGTGGGCAGTAAGGGGCCTAGACCTGCATCTTGGTGAACTAAGGCGGCAGGGGGAGCTCTGATTTTCCATGATAAAAAACCCAAAATCAAATACCAAAATTTATAGGTAGTTAGAATTTATTCTATTATAGTGATTGAGACACTGGTAGGCTTCCAAACTGCTTTAAATTGTAACTATATCAATAAAACCTTGTGCTCATTTGATAACTATATATATACACACCTAGAGGGGGGGGGCGTGTTTCATTTTAATCATGAATTTTGGGGGTTTTAATCAGAGAATTTGTAATTTATCAGAGAATTTGTGATTTTTAAATAGAGAAAACCAGGATCCCTGGACAAAACAGAATATTAGCCATCATTTATATGCAAAATAAACCACTGCTAGCAGGAGCCAAGGGTCTGTTCTTGTTACATTCTAACTTTACGATATTTAAACACTCTAGCTGTAGATTATCTTGCTTTCCAAATCTATGAATGCTTCAATGCGCCACAAAAAGGGAAATGTGAGCGCTTGGACAACTGAATTTTAGAAGTTCCATTTTTCCAATATCTCCTTTAAATGCCCTTGTGTCCCATGTTAAAACACTGCCGAGTTCTACAGACACAACCTCACAAATACCTTTTCACCTTTATACCAGGGCATGCTTTATGTGGTTTACTTTTCTAATGTTTTCTTCCAGTGTAGTTGGCACATACCAAGCATTAAAGATGAACGACACAACTAGACTCCAGCTCTCCACATGCTGACACAAACGTGCCCTGCACTCAGAAAACTCAGAATGCAAAGTGATATGGAAAGGCAGGTGAGGAGCTGGAACAGCCAAACTGCATTGTATTATATTCCTAGTACAAGTCTGGCAAAATTATTTCCTGTGGCACTAGGAGAGAACACATTTTAAAGGAATGGAGGGGAAAAAGTGTGTTTTTGCTAAACAGTATTTGCTGTCATCTCAGACCCACTCCCTCATCATTTGTCTTGTGTCCATTTGTCCACCTACCACATCCATTTTTCCGAATCTGAACATTCTGTAGCAGGGACTGCCTTGTTTGCAAGTACAAAGCCCATCTAACGGGGTCATGATCCTTGATTAAAGTTTTTAGGGGCTGTCAAGATACAAATAACAATGCCACAGTTTGGTGTAGTGAAACTTGGGATGCATCAGCTCAGAAACAAATGAGATTCACCCTAATCAAATCTCAGCATACCTTCAGCGGCAGTCACAAGGAGAAAAGCCACATGGACACAGGGATCAAACATTGCTTATTATTATTTTCTGATCCTACTCTAAGCAAGGTGGTGCTAAGGTAGGTAAATCTGAAAGTGACACACACGGGTAAATGCTGGTAAAACCTGGCTGCCATCATTCAAAATATGGAAAGGCAAATTTTTGCACTGCACTGATTTCTCTCTCCTTTAAAAGGTAATGTATAACAGATTTACAATGGCTGACCTACCTACGTGATGGTAAACACTTGCCTGGGAAAGTGGGTCTTTGGGTTTTAACCATTCTCTCCGAGGTTCTCAAGCTGCTGTAGGAACTGGCGACAAAAAACTCCTACAATTCAAATACAACTTAATTTAGCAGATGCACACTGGGACCACATCAACAATGTCTTCCGTTAAGAGGGCAAGATGCCAGCCTCCTTTAAAACAAGCAAGCAACTGGAAGACTAATGCTCAAGAAAACAGGCCTTAATGCCTAAGGGGTTCCTAGTTGTCAGGTACTCTCTAGTCTTTGTGTTTTGAAAAGGCTGCAATAGGCTAGCTCTGCTATAATACAATGTTGGTAGCTGAAGATCTCCTGATAAACAAAAGGCAGGTCTCCATACTGATTCTCAAAAAGGAGTTAGCTGCCTTCGATGCCATCAGATGCTGGTATGCCCTGCAGATCACAGAAGAGAAAGCACTGTCCTCTTTGAGCAGCTTTGATCCTTTCTTTCATACAGGTCCCAGAAAGCAGCACTGGCCTTCATCTCCCCTGCACGCTCTAAAGCAAATACTACAGTATTTTCTCCAAGGACTGCCCTCTAATTCTAATAGTGGAAGTGGAACCGATTGGTTTGGGGAGGCTCAGTAAAGGATCTTGGTTTTTGTGAATTTGACATGAGTCCAAGAATTTCATCTGCTTCACAGAAGCAAACCAAGAGTGACCAGGACCTCTAACTGAGTAGGCACACATGGCATAATCATCAGCATATTGAAGATCAGTAATGGAGGTATTAGATATCTTGGATTTGGAATGTAACCAGTTGATGTAAAAGAGATTCCCATCCATACAGTGCTGGATGCTGACTCCAAGTGGAAGTCTATCAGCAACAAGATGCAGAATAGCTGTGAAATAAAATGCAAAAGAATGCAATTACATATCCTTGCTTGACTCCAGCTCTCATAGTGAAGAGGTCCGTTTCCAAGCCATTGCTTAAGACAGTTGCTGTGAAGAAGTCTGATGCTGGTAACACATTTTGAGGGGTATCCAAATCTCATCAAGGTCTTCCATAGGGCCTATCTGTTAGATTGAATCAAAGGCCTTAGGGCAATGAAAGTTACACCAATCTGTGTGTTGGTCATGGCACGTCTCCTGAAACTGTGTAGCAACAAAGATCATATTTATTGTACCTCTGAGTGGTTTGAAACCACACTGGAACAATCAGACGGCAATCCTAGGAGAATGCTAAGCATTTCCCCTACCTAGGTAACCACTTTTCCCAAAAAGTAAACATAGGTAACGATATTCAACACCAGATACAATCTGCCAGTGCTACCTTTAGACAGGTGAAACTGTTTTTGATCATTACATCAGAAAAGAAGTTTGGTTTGGGTCCTATCACGCTGTGATTATCCCTCCACTGTTGTATGGATGTGAAACCTTAATGTTATCAGAAACACCTGAAAGCTTTGGAATGTGACCATAAGTGATGTCTTCAGAAAATCCTCTATGTCAGCTAGGACAGAAGAATGAATGCCAGCCAGCATTCTAGCTCAAGGAAACACCACCAGCATTGGCCATGTTTATATGGCACCAGCTTCATTGAATAGGACATGTCATAAGAGCCAGTTGCCAAAACAGGCCCCATACAGAAAACCCACGCTATTCGTGGGTTTGGCATTCATGGTTTCAAATATTTGCGAATGCCAAACCCGCATCTTAAATACATTTTATACACTTACAGGAGCTCCTTGGTGTCACAACCCAAAGGGTGTGATTTTTGTTTTTGTGTGCTTCGGCACTGCTAAATTGTCCCCGCTAAATTATAGCTTCCTTGTATGGTGGAGTTTTCTGTTGCAAAAGAGAACCCCGGTACAAGGGAAAATTTCCCGCCAATTTGAAGCTTTCTTTGCAGGGTGCATTTCTTTGTTGCAGCACAGAAATGCTCATTGCAAAGAGTTCCCGCCATTTGTATGCTAATTTGAGTCCCATTACTGGCCAGTTCTAAATTATTCACATGTGGCGGCTAGTGATTGGCTTGCTAGCCGTATAAGAGGCTTGAGTGGTTTCCGCCCAAGTTGGACGACTCCATGAACAAGGGAGGAGGAGACTTCACGCTGTGTGAAGATCTCTAAGCGCTGCGGATCGTTATGGACCCAGTGCATTTAAAGCAGGCAACGGAGGTCTAATCAACCTCTAGCCTCTCCCCGTCGCCAATAGATTCCTAGACGTATCCCTCCCTGCGTGCAAAAGAACTGGACCCACGGAGCCTAGCAAACTTCGTGTGAGTTTATTCAGAGCTCTTCCGGACGAGTACTTTCTTCGGCTGACA
>NW_005842271.1:1599368-1602118 GCF_000455745.1 Alligator sinensis | reverse complement strand
GCGTGCCCGGGCTGCTGGCCACAGCCCGCGTGCAGCGCGGAAAAGGGCTCGGGTCACTCCCGGCCCGCACATGGCGACGAGGATGGGATCAAGAGAGGGCTCGCTAGAACTGGAATTAGTTAAGAACTGCCCTTGGTGCAGTAGAAAACGCCAAGTAGAATGCTTTGTGGAACTGGAGGCGCATATCGCTTACCACCAGGCGGGCGGAACGGGTGAGAGATTTGTCAGCGGACGCCTTTCACTAAAGAGAGAAAAGGGAGCCTCCGAGGACAGAGTCCCGAGAGAGAGAGGTGTGTTTGCTCCCTGCGGCGTTCGGGTGTGTTATGAGCGATGAGCGGGTCCTGTTTAGGCCCCTCAATGCTGTGTCCCTCGCCGGACCCAACTCGGCGGGCGAAGCAAAGCTTCCATCCGAGCTCCGCAAAGATCTGGAGACGGAGGAACGCGCCGCAGATGAGAGAGTGGCCCCGCGGTACGACAAGGGGGGAGAATTGAGTACAACTCTCCGTACTATTACTGATTTAATGATAAAAAATTTAAGTTTAACAGCCCAGCTGCGTATGGCCGTTCAAGCGGTCAAAGAAGCGGCTGAAAAAAAAGATCTCGGAGCGCCAGCCCAAGATGGCGCCGAGCCGAAGGAGAGCCGCGTGGAGAGGCCAAAAAAAAGGGTGGCGCTTCGGAGAAACCCGTGAGAGTTCGGCCAGCGACTCCGCCCATCGGCGCAGCGTCGTCTCCAACAACCCCGCCCAGCGACGCAGTGTCTCCTCTACCGACCACGCCTTTCTGCCGACGAAAGGGAGAATCGAGCGGAGGAGCGCATCCGCCCCTCCTGCCTAAAACAGTAACAGCAGCAGTGACTCCCGCAATAGTAGTCCAGCCTATAACAACATCGACTCCTAAAAAAACAGCTCGTCCTGTAACAACGATCAACCCAGTAACTGATGCACGAGACATCAGTCGTATTCGTGCTTGGACGGAGTTACAGCAGCTATGCAGAGAGTCTGAAATGGAGTCTGACGAGGCTAGGGTCTCATGGCTGGGACTCATGTCCACAGAGTTTGAGCTTAACTAACCGTCTAGTTGAGCGTATAAGAGAGGGTAGATTAGAGTAGCAAACACTTGTATTATATGTTTTAGAAATGATAGTATAGTTCCATAAAAATTTTATAAATATCTTTGAGATACGTTAACTTATTTTTTGAGAGTTTTGTTTACAGATCCGGAACTCAGAGTGCGTGGCGAAGAGAAGCCCCGAAAAGGACAACATCACCGAAAAGAGTGAGGGCCTGATACGCGACTTCGCCATGACGCCCACTGAAGCCCTGATCGTGCAGTTCTTTGTTATGAATCTGATTATGTATATATGTATTTGTGTTGGTTATTATTTCATTCGATCTCTAGAGGACAAACTTCTTATGTTAGCAAATTTTGTGTTTACTCGTTTGGTTCAACAACCCGTAGTAAGAGCTCTTAATAACTCGAGTGATGAGTGCGCGGTCTAATTTAGCTATGCCTTCAGCAAGGGGGGATGTCACAACCCAAAGGGTGTGATTTTTGTTTTTGTGTGCTTCGGCACTGCTAAATTGTCCCCGCTAAATTACAGCTTCCTTGCACGGTGGAGTTTTCTGCTGCAAAAGAGAACCCCGGTACAAGGGAAAATTTCCCGCCAATTTGAAGCTTTCTTTGCAGGGTGCATTTCTTTGTTGCAGCACAGAAATGCTCGTTGCAAAGAGTTCCCGCCATTTGTATGCTAATTTGAGTCCCATTATTGGCCAGTTCTAAATTATTCACACGTGGCGGCTAGTGATTGGCTTGCTAGCCGTATAAGAGGCTTGAGTGGTTTCCGCCCAAGTTGGACGACTCCACGAACAAGGGAGGAGGAGACCTCACGCTGTGTGAAGATCTCTAAACGCTGCGGATCGTTATGGACCCAGTGCATTTAAAGCAGGCAACAGAGGTCTGATCAACCTCTAGCCTCTCCCCATCGCCGATAGATTCCTAGACGTATCCCTCCCTGCGTGCAAAAGAACTGGACCCACGGAGCCTAGCAAACTTCGTGTGAGTTGGTTCAGAGCTCTTCCGGACGAGTACTTTCTTCAGCTGACATGACGGGCTCGTGTGTTCAGAGCCTTCAGCCGGATTTAGAGTTCACGAGTCTAGAACTCTTGTCCGCCTCTCTTCTTTCCTGTCTGTAACCGCAACTTAAGCAAGTTTTCAACCTGCACCACTGCCATCTCGGTATAAGTAAACAATCTTTTAAACTACCGCTACGCGTTTGTGCCTAATTCCAGCTCGACAGCCTTCCCTCTCCGACCCGGCGTGCCCGGGCTACTAGCCACAGCCCGCGTGCAGCACGAAAAAGGGCTCGGGTCGCTCCCAGCCCGCACACTTGGGAGCTCTACACTTGCTGCCACCACTCTCTCGCCGCCGCCGTGCCCCACCCCCAGCCGCTGGGGGCACTGTGCTCACAAACGCAGTGTCTTATTTACAGATTTTGCCATTCGCGGGGAAGGGCGAATAGCAAGGGTCGCCTGTACTCCCAACTCACTGATGGTCATTGCTCTAGAGCAGGGGTGGGCAAAATACAGCCTGCAGGCAAGATCCAGCCCATAGAGGGGCTTTGTCTGGCCCGTGGTGGGTCACTTAGTCCCACGTGGCTGAGGTGTCGCCCAGCCGTGGCATGCTCTGCCCCCCCCTGGGCATGCAGCAGGGCTGGGGCAGCTCTTCCGTGGGGCTGCCTTGCTAGCCAGCCC
>NW_005842271.1:1595075-1599349 GCF_000455745.1 Alligator sinensis | reverse complement strand
TGCCACTGCCACTGGCCCCAGCCCTGTGGTATCAGCGGACTAGCGCATGCAGCCCCCACCCTGTGCACCCTGCTCTGGCTCCAAGCTCACCTGCCTGGACTGAGCAGCAGCAACACAGGACAAACTGCTGCTCAGTGCAGGCCAAAAACAACCCCTCACTACCACCATGGCTTCCTGGGGCAACTGCCCAGAGCCCACGCAGGGCTGCCTTGCATCTCTGCTGCCTCTGGGCTGCCCTGCAGGGCAGCAGTGGCCGCACAGAGCAGACGCAAGGCAGCCCCTTGTGAGCTCTGGGGGGCTGCACCAGGAAGCAGTGGTGAGGTGGAGGGGCTGCTTTTGCCCCGTGCTGAGCAGCAGTTTCTCTCTTGCACTGCCACTGCTCAGCCTGAGCCCCAGCACCTGCTTCAGGCTCACCAGTCCCGGCAAAGCACCAGCAGCAGCCACAGCGGCAGTAGCAGTGGGCAGAAACTGTTGCTTGGCACAGGGGGGGAAGCAGCCCCCCCGCCTTGCTGCCCCCAGGCAGTTTTTGGTGCAGTCGCCTGAAGCCCATGCCATGCCATGCCAGGCTGTCCTGCAACTCCGTTACCACTGCCTCTGTGCTGCCCCACACTGTCTCCTATGCCACACTGGACAGCCCAGACGCAGCACTGATGGAGCTGCCCTGCAGCCCAGCACAGCACCAGCTCTGGGCAGCAGCACCAAAAAATGCCCAGTGGCAGCAAGGAGGAGGGGCCACTTTCCCCCATGCTGAGCAACAGTTTCTGCCCAGTGCTGCTGCTGCTCAGTCTTAATGCCCAGAGTCAGCGCAGGGTCAGGGCTGCATGAGCTGGTCCCTGTCGCTACCGTGGGGCTGGAGCCAGCAGTGGCAGTCGGAAGGAGCCACTATGGAAGGAGCCTGCATGCCCAGGTGTAGCAGGATGCTCCACAGCCAGGCAGTATGGAGCGGGCATGGGGTGCATTGAGGCAGCTCACTAGGGCAGTGGACTGGGGCTGCGCACTGTTGGTGGTGGCAGGGAGGTGCCGCAGGGCGCAGGCTCTGAGCTGTTGCAGGAGGCTCCCATGCACACCCTGCAATACCCTCAAACCCTTCCCCACAAACCCCACTCTCCCCCACACACAATCACACACCCCACAAATACCATACCCACACACATACCCATATGCCTGAGGGGAGCTCTGTTCACTGCTACACCCACACACCCCACCACACACATGCACCCACACACACCCCAAGCCACCCTTCCCCTCCCCATGCCCCACAGCTCCCCCCCACAAACTCCATACCCACCTACACACACATCCCCACAAACCCCCCCATATCCACACACACACACACCCACAACTCCCCACAAACCCCGTACCCAACCACCCATACCTGCTCCCCTCCCCCCCACCATACTAGGGGTGCACCAAATAGAGATTCTTTAGGGCCGATACCAATCCAATTGCCAATGTGCAGCCAGGCAGCATGGAGAGTGGTGACCGGCTGGTAAGTCTGTTGTGGGGAAAGGGGTGAGGGGAGGGAAGGGGCATGCAGGGGCAGATTGAGGCCCAAGCAGTGAGGGAAGGAATGAGACTTGGGCTGGTGGTGGGACAGGTGCTGCCAGGGGGTGCAAAGAGCTGCTCCCACCACTATGCGCATCCCAGGAGGGCAGAGGGGGCATAAGAACCTGGATCTGTGCAGGGCGAGGGCAGGCTGGGTCAGGGACAGCACTAGGCTCTACCCAACGGCAGGGGCTGGGCCAGGCTGAGCTCAGGACAGGCAGTGGTGGCGCTGGGAGTGGGGCTATATGAGGGGGCTGCAGCTACCCCAAAATTCACTGTAGCCCTCTAACCCTTGTTTGCGGCTCCATCCCATGCCCTGCCCCACCCCAGCTGGGCAGCACCTGCCCCTGTCCAGCCCCACTCTCTCCCTCACTGCAGGGGCCTCAGTCTGTCCCCACCATGCCCCTTCCCTCACAACAGATTTACTAGCCAGACCTAGCTGCTCACCACACTGAGGGCCTGTGCTCCTGGCCTCCTGTGTGCTGCGCACATGCATGGGGCATTTATCACCCACACTATTGGCCACTTCAGACAAAAAAAAGCCAATTGCCAATACACTTAATTTTCCTTATATCGGTGCACCTCTACCCCATACCCCTCCACACCCCACACAATATGAAGGAGTAAGACTTCATTTTGAGCTATTATGCAATCACTTCTATAGATACAGCACAAAACACACAAATCAGGACAAAAATATTTTAAAATTAAATTGTATTATTATGGATGTTTGATTTTTAGTATATAATTTGTTGGGATTTTTTCTGGTTAAGATGGCAAACCCTCTTCCCAAAAGGAGTACTTCCAGAGGCAAGGGGAGGGACTTCTAGTGAAAAAGGTCAGAGGTTAAGGGTGGGACTTCCCATCACAAGATGGCAACCAGGGGGCAGGGCTCTTGTCAAGGAGCGAGGCTACCCTTGCAGCCCTCGACACCTCACCAAAACTCATTAAGTGGCCCTTCATCCAAAATATAATTGCTTCAGCTCTAGAGGTAGGCAAAAGAAGAGATTCTAGGACATCTTGAAGCCCACCCTAAAGAACTGATATTAACATCAGTACCTGGGAGACTCACATACTGAATTGTACCCATGGTGCAGTGATGTACAATGAGGTATCAATCATTCTGAACAATCTCATCTCACTATGGAAGCATACAGATGAGAGAGACAAATGGAAAGAGCTGTGACCTGACATCATCAGTATCTACTCCTTCCTCCTGGAATTATTTGCAGTTCAATGTGCAGACCTCAGAAGAGCCTCCCTACTCATCTATGGACTCACCAATGACTTCCCTATTTACTGAAAGACTATCATCCATATTTTGAGGAGCTGCCACTGACACCACCACCAATACAGTACTTTATACTGTCACATCTCCCATTTAACTGACCCATGAGGCTGCAGAGAGAAGCAGTTTTAGCTGCATTGTTACTGATGTAATGACTCAGCTCTGTGTCTCCTTTCATTGCACCCAGATGTGTGCTTTATTGGGGGTTATGCTCAGATTCATGCTTGTTTCAGAGCCACTTGAGAACCTGTCCTTGAAGTTTAGTTTGGGAGCAGTTGATGGCTAAATAAAAAACATTCTTAGATATTTCTGTTCTTGAACTTCCAGGCAGTACTGGTGTTCAAAAACACTTTTTTTCCCCATCTTTGCCTGCTTTCCTATATGGGGTTTTCTGCAAATGCTGCACATGGAGACTGCTTAGTGTTGCATACGCAAGACATGACATAAGTGCTTTATAGATTGCACTCAATTAAAAATTGTTCCTGGGTACAACTGAAGGTGCAGGTTTTCATCAGGAAAGCTGTGCTTATTTTTAAGTTGGCTGCTTCAAAAATTGTACTGTCTTAACGAGTGAGATCAGCTGGGATGTACTGATTTGTAAAATTCAGTTTAAACTTTAGGGCCTGGATGAGGTACATTCTGCACATGGGATTTAACTACAGGATTTGCTTCCCCTTGCTCCTACAAAGTCTGAGTTCACTGTAGATTCTATCCATCATATTTTCTTCAGACAACACACCCCAGAATAAAACACACACTTTATTTTTGAAAGGCAGAACAAAGGAAAACCATCTTTCCTTGTAGTAAGTAACTGAGTAGCAGCAGGTAGGGAGCCAATGTTAGTTCTGTTTTCACATAGCAACCAGTAGAAATTGTTCTTACCATATTTCTCAGGTATAATGTGCACTGCAATCCCCAACAGCTGATATTTGGAAACAAGGTGTGTGGTATATGCAAGACAATATGGTATTAACTCAAGCATCTACTGTAGAATAGCTTGGCAGAGAGGGAGGCTTGCTATGATTTGTTACAGTCTGAGTACAGATACTTTTTATTCAAGATGTGGCTATTTAGTTCCAGTTTAATTGTTTATGCTTTGTGTAGATCAGGGGTCAGCAACCCCCGGGATACCTGCCGAGCATGGCACGCAAGGCCATTTTCTTTGGCACACGTTGAAGCCGGGGAGGCAGTAGCTAGCCCCAGCTCTGGGTAGCTGCTGCCAGCTGGGAGCCCAGGCTGCTCCCAGCAGGCAGCTGGGATGCTGCAAGTCCTGCTGGGAGCAGCCCGGGCATCGGGGCAATCAGCAGCTACCCAGAGCCAGGGCCAGCTGCAGCCAGGAGGCTACAAACAGCTGCTGCCTCCCTGGCCCCAACGGGCACACTGCTGGCACCTGCTGCCTTCCCGGAGCCCAGGGCCAGGGCTGGAGCAGGAGGGTAGCAGA
>NW_005842271.1:1560300-1595047 GCF_000455745.1 Alligator sinensis | reverse complement strand
GGGTAGCTGCTGGTAGCCACGGATCCCGGGTTACTCCCATGGAAGCCCTGCTGCAAGCAGCCTGGGTTCTGTGGCTATCAGCAGCTACTCAGACCCTGGGCCAGCTGCAAACAGCTGCTGCTACTCCGCCTCAGCCCCAGACCTGGCCTCGGGCTCTGGGGAGGCAGCACATACCGGCAATGCTTCCTGCTGTGCTGCCCTCACCGCTTCTGCAGATCAGCGTTGGAACCTGGCACGGCAGGGCACAGCGGGGGGCGCAGAAAGCTGCCTGTTCCCAGCTCCCTGCTGCCCTGCCACACTTTCCCTGCAGGTGAGGGCAGCAGTGAGGGCCACAAAACAGCCCTGTGCTGCTGCCCACGCTGCTCCCATGCACACAGGGGAAGTATGGCTGGGCAGCTGGAAGCAGGCAGCTTTCTGCGCCCCCTCACTGTGCCCTGCCACGCCAGGTTCCAATGCTGATCTGCAGAAGCGGTGAGGGCAGCACAGCGGGAAGCACTGCCCGTATGTGCTGCCTCCCCAGACCCCAGAGCCGGGGCTGGGAGGCAGCATATGTTTGCAGCTGGCCCAGGTTCTGGGTAGCTGCTGACAGCCACAGAGCCCAGGCTGGGGGGCAGGGGACAAGGGTCATGAGCAGGGGTGGGGGGCAAGGGCCATAAGCAGGTCTGGGGGGGCAGGAGCTTTGGGTGCGGGGCACAGGGCAGCAGGGCTGGGGGGTAAGGGGCACAAGCAAGGCATCCTGCCATGTATCCCCTGCCCTCATTTTGTTTTTCTAGCATGGTGGCACTCAGGCACCTTCCAAGGTAGGCATTGTAGGGGTTTTTGGCACTCTGGCCAAAAAAACATTTTGCCTACCCCTGGTGTAGATGCTCCTGATGTTATTAGTAGATATTCTTCTTTCTTGTCCTAATTTATGAAGTATAAAGGCTAACAGCCCCTTCTCCCTTTGACATATATGCTGACAGCAGACAAGGAAACAGCTAGACAAGTCAAGGGAAGACATTTTGTTTCATGCTTCTGCCACCATTAACCAGGGAAGCTGGGTATGTGAAAGAAAGGAAGAGGGTCAAAGGGGAGGGCAACCTCAAAGCAATTAAAAAGAGGAGGGAGCACAACTTAAGAGAGGTCTAATGAGATTACAGGAAGAGTTAAAATTGTAAATCTACATGTACGCATCAGATTTTCTTAAAGAAGGTTTTACCATGATTACAATTCATGCATCAATTATAATTATTATAAGTACACTAATCTTGACCTGCCAGCTGATTCTTCTATTGACAACAGCAATGAAAAAAAAATCTCTCTCCAGGAAAACACTTAATCAGTTTAAATCACAGCCGCTGCAAACACAAACGTACATTCATGTTGAACACACACACACAAATATGATATAAAAATTACATTTTAATAGTTGTGGTGATAGCAATTACAGAAGGTGTTTGTACAACTTCCTTCATCCAAGGATTGAAGAAAAACCTACTCAACAAACTAGCATTCCTAAAATGTTAACTGTAAATATCTCTAAATTGTTTTCTGCAGTTTAGCTTTCATGTTGAAACATGCTAAGTATTACCATTAAAACTAATGAGAGAGTTGGCAACAGAAATGCATTATTACAGGGCTTTCCTCCCTAAAATGATAGGAGTTTGAGACTCCTGTCGCTCAAAATTGTTATGCCAGTTTGATCCACTGCGGATTTCAGTGAAATGGCTCTTAGATTACATGGATTTAACTAAGATCAGAATCAGGCCCACAAATGTATCTCAGATACTCAAAATGGCTTAAGACTTAGAACTAATGGAGCTACCAAGGACAAATGGTAATATAATGTTCTATCATATGTGCAAATATGCTGTATTTTACTTTAGAAATACCTTATTGTCAACGCCAAATTTTATGGGGAGTCAATGCCAATTTTATTGGCACTCAATAAAATCACCTTAGTACTAACAGCAAAATCCACCCCACCTGCATAAAGCCTGACTCTCCATACCAAGTAACAATCCCATCCTTGGGATCTTCTGTTCTGCATGTGCTGCATTCCTGGCAACTTGTATAGTTCCAGGCTACTGTGACTAAATTGTTCTTTCAAGACTGTTGTATTTGTAAAGTATGGCATTTATCCATTTCAAATTTTCCTTGTTAAGCAAAGGTCTGGTCTAGCAATGTACCAGAGATAGGAAAAAAAAGGTTCTAGAAAGAAAATTGGAATATCCTTGAAATAGAACATAAAAATCAAACCTTTTCTTTATTATTTTCCTTCACTGAATCGCTACACATACACAAAAGAAAAGAAAGAGAAAATGCAGCCACTAACCACTATCACACCCCCTCCACCCCCGCACCAGCATGCCCTAATGTTATTTTACTACTTTCTAGTTAAAAGAAAAGGAACACAACATTTTTAAAAACTAATCACATGCTGATTTCTCTTTGTTGGTTTGCTGCAGAGCTTCCTCTTTCTACAATGAGGCTTAGAAGGGACGCAACCTTAAATTTCTGCTGCTTATGTTGTTTGTTTACTTGCACAATGAAAAGAGAATACCAAATTCCAATGAATTGTTTTCCCATGTGCTGACAGTATTGCAGTAAGCGGGCTGGGAACATACTACAAGAGAATATATTTCTTTTAAAACCTCTCACTATCCATGTATACACATGGATACAAATGGGTACAAACATATAATATATAGTATTAAAACAAAACCTAAAGCCTAACAAAATATTTCCATATCACATATGCGTGCCCACACGTGTGTGTCTGCGCACACATGTTTATATATAGAAATATTTTGTTAGGCTTTCATTCCATCCAGGAAGAACACACACCAACTGCAGATGCTTCCTCAGCCTGACAAAGGGTATTTAAACCTGAAAGCTTGCTAAGCAGAATTTTTTCAACTATTTGAGTTAGTCTAATGAAAGATATCAGATTTATCCAAAGAACAATGTCTGCCTATGTCCTTAGACCAACACGGCTACAACCTACACCCTTGTTAGGCTTTAGATTTTGTTTTAATAATATAATATAGATACATAGATATGAAATACAAATTGCCAATGGATAGTGAGAGATTTTAAAAGAAATATATCCCCTTGTAGTATTTATGCCCAATTAAGGTCTAAATTTTGTCTTCATAAAAGTTCAGCCTACAAGCAAATTGACAGTCCCTTTCAACCTTGCCCCTTGGAATTTCACGGCCAAATTTGAATGTTCCTCAAGGTATAAAAGTGTATATATCTTTTGCCCCAAACAAAAGTACATCTACTTCCTTGTCCTCTGAGCCACCAAAAAACAACTTTGGGATGCAATTTATTGCTTCCCGCTCAAACTCTGAACTAGCAGGAGAGAGCGCTTCATGCTTCCAGAATGCTCACCCAAGGTGACAGATACTATCTAGACTGGAAAAGAGAATAAGCATTTAAAGGGCATTTAAAAATGCTTAAAAAACAATACTAGGATCCTTTTCTACACTCTCTCTCTGCACAAGGGCAGCCTCTCCTTTTGTCTCACTACACCAGTAAATCAAGATCCAGTGCAATACCTCTCCACCCCTCTACATTGGTTCCTCCACTGAATCCAGAGTACAGTTTGAATTCTCTATCCTGATATACAAAGTCCTCCCAGGATCTGACTTGTGTCACCTGAGAAATCCCCACATGAGCATGGCCTATCATGACAGCTACATTCCACTGGAACAAGCAGGGCAGTCAGTCAATCTGGGAAGCTGATGAGTACAGAGAGTGTTCACAGGACCTGGACCCAGACTGTGGAATTCAGAGATAACAATGATCCACTTTCAAAGCTAAAGGCAAAGCTCCTCCCCGAGTTTTAGGTCTCCCTCAGTAAATGCTTCACATGAACACACACAAATAAAGAAGCCCACTAAATTAATCAAGTTATATTGTTTTCCATGCATGGAAGGAAGAAAGAAATGGCTGGTGTTAAAAACTTTAGAGGTACTCAGTTACTGTGGCAAAGAGGCCATATGAGCACCTACATAAATAGATCAGACATTACTGTGGTTGACTATAACTGTGGTTCTTAACATTTTTAACTTCAAGAGATGCATTGGAAAATACCAGCTCTTAGTTTTCACTTGTTTTTTCACTACAGAGAAATAATAGAAGCAATTCTTCTACTGTAAAGCTCTCAGAAAGACCACAACAGGCCAGAATGTTTTTAACAGTATGAATCCCTATTTGAAATCTCTGGATTTTTTTATGAGACATCTTTGCACACCTAACAGGGCTAACATTGAATGGCACCCCACAGCACCCATAATAGGATCTCAAGGCACCACAGGGTGCCATGGAATCCTTGTTGAGAATTACTGGACTAAGAGGGGAAAAATGGTAAACAGTGCTCCTTACAAAGGGGATAAGGCAAAAGCAAAATTCTGTGGAGCAGGAGGAGTTAGATACCTTAGAACAAATATCGGGCCTATTACATCATACACAATTTAACTGAAGAAAATGGCATTTGCTGAAAGGGATTAATTTTGGTAGCAAATTAAGTGCTCTTTTCTTTTTTGTGCTCAGATATGTACCTTCTATTAATGCCACTCAGCCAGGTGGTTGCAGGTTGAAAATTATGGCTTTGTGCTTCACAGACCACCACCACCACCCCCCGATTCAAAAGGATGCAAGCACGTTATGACTATTGTGCCATCTGCCTCTAGCTAAAATATAAAATAAGGAAGAAATAAATTTCCTCTACCACTAGGACATCTACATAGAGCACAGCAAGAACCCTCCAATTCAGTGGTTCAGGGGTGCCTTCAGAGCCTTTTAAGGGTACTGCAGGGTGCCATGCAATGCTGGGTGTGCAAACATGATTCACAAGGTAGACAAAGAGGGTGCCTATACATGTGCATAGAGGCTGCTCTGACACTGCAATTGCTGCACTTCAGCAGACTCCAGTGTCACATGGATCGGCATCCCCGTGATGGGGGTGCTTTAACTAAAGCTTGTTCAATGAGCTTTAGTTAAAGCCTCCCCAAAACCAGTTTTTCAGCATGGGGACACTGATACACATGATGCTTCAGGCACTTTAATTAGAGTGGCTCTCTGAGCTCATGTAATTAAAGCACCCCACCCTGCCTCCTGGAGAATATGTATAAACACCCAGAGGTTTCAAATAAGACTTAATAGTGTTAAAACCATTCTGACCTACAATGGAGCTCTTTACAAAAGGAGAACTGCTCTATTATTTGTCTTACTCATTTTCCAACTAAGAGCTGGCACTTTCTGGGGGACGCCTTGAGGCTAAAAAGGGGTGTTTTAAAGCTAAAAGTGTTGAAAGCCACTTCTCTGAGTAATACTGCAGCCACTGGTGCCACATTCCCCACTACATTTTTACCCAAGAAAGGTAGAAATTATTTTGTAACTCCCACTTTATCATATCATCTCAGCTGCTTGCTACACTAGCATTTTTCTCTACTCCCAAAACTCCCATTGTTGCACAACCATCACAAACCTACTACAGACTGGTCCCTGTTTTTAAACTGCTTACTTAACAGCAAGCCTAGCCAATGTAGCGATTCCAGCACTGGGAATCCGCCTGCACGAGGGCTCCCATGGTGGCTGCTGCAGAGAGTAAATGGGATGGGAAAAGTTCAAGGAGACAAGGCTTAGAAGAGTATTGGCCATGGACGCAGGAATAGTCACCCGTGGCAAGTTAGCCCATTATTAAAAAAAAAGAAAAGAAAAAGCGATGAACACCTGATGCAGGCCCATCCCAAGAAAGGCACATTTAGCCCCAGACACCCATCACGGACAATCTTCTCATGCTTTCAAGCACCTGCCTTTCAGTACACAGTCTGCTCATTTCTCACACCTTCAAATGCTCTGCCTGTTCTTTTGCGAATAGCTGCCAGAGGGCAATTTGCTCCAACTTTATGCCTCAAGCTCGGTCTGCGGGCTGTGTGATAAACCAGGGTAAGAATTTACAGCACATCAGCTGCTCTGCAGCAACTGTCTATGTGCACATTCTTACCCAGTGATAAATGCAAGTAGCTTGTTTGTCAACAAAAGTGGGGGCTATCTTGCATTTACAGTGGGGTAAGAGTTTGCATATGTAATGTTACCACAGGGGAGCTGATTTACCATGAGTTTACACTCTAGCTCCCCTAGAAGTAATTTGTACATATAGTCAAATCACTAATCTATAAAACTATTCCCAATGATGCTCACTATTCTAGGATCGTATCAGCTTTTCTCCCCAACATCAGCGTCTCACTCCCTCCTCCCCCAATGCTATTCACTGGTGTGAAAAGGCAATTTACTCCACGTAAAGGAGAAGGCCTCTTCCGCAGTTACAAAATCACAAGGAAAGCACTAGCACTATAACAGTGCTTCTGCCATGGAATATGACAAAAAGAAATCTTCTCCTCAGCAAATCCCCCTGGCCCTTCATCTCTCATGTTCTCCACTGGTTGTTCCGAGTTGCAGATATGGTATTAAAAAAATGCATTAGAAAATAGCTCCTATTGTTGCTAGCTTTTGTTTTTGAAACTAGGTATTCTAAAAACTTGCCCTGAATGCACTCTGCAGAACAACCATTTTCCACCCGTTCTTTCCCTCTCCCCCCACCAGTGTAAGAACAGGCATCTGCCAAACTAAAGCCATCATTTAGAGAAACTGCAGGAGCTTTCATAAAGACAAGAACAGGAACTGCATCTGCAATAGCGACAGCCACATCAAACCTCCAACACAAACATGATGAGAGACTGCACAAATGTCTGAGACAGCTTCAGTCAATCATACACAGCAACCTTTTTGAAAACTGATGCACACTGGTTTTGCAGCAATAAAAAGGCAGAGAAGTTAATCTAGCTCATTCCCTTGTCAACGAAAAAATTCCCCAGGCGATGCTGCACCAAACTCTCTAATCTATTTTATAACAACTACAACACCAGGGACTGCATGAAATTCAGGGGCCAGTGACTAGAGTCCAGAAAGAAAGAATCAGCAGCTCCCAATCTGTTGCTGTCTGTTCCACTGACTACCAGTAATTCCACTGACTGTGGCACGCTTTATAATCCATATCAGTCTTCCCAGTTGTGCAACTACATTTTCATATCTGAACATGAAAAGTACCAAGTACTGTCACTGGTGGGAGGGCAGATCCAGGGGAGACAATGACTATTCCATAGTTTCCTCAAGTTTTAGACACCTGCTGTCAACAGAACCAGTATGGTAGGGAGTCTAGTAATTGGATTATAAATCATGACTCTTCTTTTCCCAGCATCAGCTCTGTGTGACTGTGGGTAACTCCTTTCTGCTGCATTCTGGTCTATAAATTAATACTTCTGTATGTCACAGGGACATTTTACAAACCTGTTCAAGTTTTCAGAATGGCACACTATATATTGGTACAAAATATTACTGCCCTCAGATCTCATTTAATTGGAGCTACACTGATTTGCATCAACCAAGGACCTGACTCATCTCTCAATAGCAGAAACCTATACCAACAAGATATTAAGGGGGGAAATGCAACATAATGAATTGTTTTCATTAGACAATTTTTTTATTTTTTTTTAAAACACCACCCCCACTACTACCACCACCATCTGGTCTTTGGGGAGTGAAAGAACAGAGCAACAGCTTTTTGTAAGTGCTGTTTCAACCCTCAGTAAATCTGTGCCTATCTAGTTCTCATCTGCCAGAAATAAATCACTCTCTTCAGAATTACATAGTGCAACATCCCCAAGGACCTTCTGTTTCTATTGTCTCAATATGCTCTGGATCCCATTATCTCAATCTAGCTCCACTCAACTACAGTTCTCAATGGGGTGGATCTTTTCCCTACTTGGTACACGGCAGCAATAACAACCATGTTACGTGAACTGCAGTCCATCTGTTGTTGGACAGATGTCCAGTTGTAGATTTGCTCTCCAAAATTCCTCTGCAGGGTTTTCTTGTACTGGGACAAAAAAAAGTAGTGTAAATCCTTAGAATTTCCCCCTTATATCAAAGGAGACCAACATATGATGGATCCTGGCCACCTGAAGCTACAAACCTCCGGCAACTATTTGTGCAGAAGCACCCGAAGACCCTAGTCAGGAGAAGGGTCTTGTTATGATACAAGAGCCTTAGAGGTAAAAGATCCTTAGACCCAAGAGTTCCCCATGTAAATTAAACCACAACCTAGTAGGAGATGTAACAAAAATCTTGGAGGGGGGTCAAGAACAGCAGTGATGGGATTTGACCATCATATGTCAAGCCCTGCGCACAACTTAGGAACACATTTTTAAAGAGAACAAGTGTGTGTTTAATTAAAACAGACGTGCATTAGCAAACAGCACTGGCCCTGCTGCTTTTCCTATAAGCATCATGAGAGGTTGAAATAATTTTTTTTAGGTCTGCAAGATCCAAACTGCTTCACAGCAAAAGTTTCAAAGTCCATCAGACAGACCAGCACAGTTATCAAATGTTTTGATATGATATTATGCCATGCAGTCTTCAGGACCAGGGAAGATACTCAAGTTCCAACATCTAATGGATCCTAACCATCTCAAAGCCTATTTAACAGAACACCTCTTTTGATTATATTGATTTGTATGGATGTCTAGAAAGTTCTGACCACAAGTGGGACTCCATTATACTAGGTGCAGAACTGATAGAGTGAACCATGGTGTCCCCAAACTGACGCTTACACTGTGCAAGCTTTGGCAAAAGCAAATTATGCTATACTATTTGGGGCCTTTTACTGTATTTTTCATGTATTAAAATCCTTTGGCTATAGACCAGCAATACCTCAAAATATACTTATTGTTGCATCTGCTTTTCAATAGGGCACTGTAAATATCTGGAATGTCTTGCGTTCGGTCAGCTGAGATGTGTGATGGTCCCATGAAACAAGATGTACGAATGTGTAGCCTGCTGTAAATGCCTCAAACCCTGTGCCCAATACCTTGAATTCTATCAGTCTAAAGAGAACATGGAAATATTAAAAGATTACAAAGAAAATGACTTCAGAGCTTCTGAAGCTGCAAGGAGTAGGTTAGATATGCACTTCCCTGGCAGCACTGTAAGGAAATATATGACACTTTCGATCACAATCTTGAAGTTACTGAAGTTATCATCAGTAAAAGTCTCAGTGATGTCCTTCGTTATGAAATACTAGAGCTTCTTAGAGTTAAGCTTTTAGTCTTTTATGAATGACTTTTAAAACAGTGGGGCACTGGAGTGGTGTTGCTGTAGCCATGATTGTCCTGGAAATATGAGTCAAGAATTTATGTGGGTCACACCTCTTACGGGACCAACTGCCTGATTTGTAGTCCAGGGCTAAGTACAGACAGTCAAAAAGCCTGAGGCTGAATCGATTCAATCTTCACAGGTTAGTCTAAGCTGCAGAGATTGAATCAATAAACAAGCAAATAGACATTCACTTTTGATTTCAGAAATGCAGCCACTAGGGGTGCATGGATAGATATTTTTTGGATACTGATACTGATTTTTAACGAGCTAGATAGGCCAATACCGTTCCGATTGCCAATATGCAGCCAGGCACCTTGAAGAGCAGCATCTAGCTGGTAAGTCTGCTAAGGTAGAAGAGGTGGGGGGAGGGAAGGAGCACAGGGGGACAAAGGGAATCTCCCACAGTAAGGGAAGGAGTGGGGCTGGGGCAGGGGCTGCACAGCCAGAGCAGGATACAGGACGGAGCTATGAGCAGCTGCCTCGTCCCCAGCCCGCAGCTGCAGCCCAGCCCACACAGATCCAGGGGGTACACGCCCCCCGACACCTGGATGAGGCATTTGCAGCTCTGTCCTGTGCTCCTCCCCATCCCGGCTGGTCAGCACCTGACCACATTTCCTAATGAAATTAACTTTACTTTTAACTTCTCACTGAAAACACTAAGGCATTAGATAACCCTACTTATCCAAAAGCAATGTTAATCTAGATGGCCAGAGAACAGGGTAAGACCAGCTTCCTCTTGGGCATGAAGCAGACTATTTTCAGGGAAGACCATGTCTCATCATGGCTCTGGCTCTACTGGAATACCAACAAAATAAGCCTAAACAAAATGTTACATACCAGAAACAACCCTTCAATAAACTGGGTCTTTTTTGACCTAGAGATGAGGAAACACCCAAGCAAAACCTAACTGCTAAGTGCCAGTTAAAGCAACATGAAAAGCTCGTCTATATAATATTTGGCCCAGAGAGCACATAGTGTATGAAAAAATGCATTTTTGGAAACTGAAAGCTATGATTTTGTTCTATTCCTAGCTAACCACCATGTCCTCTCCTGATTAGAAAGTTCTGAAAGCAACACGATGGATCAATTTACAAGCCATGCATGGTCTTTCCACATTACTGCTGTGCATGCAAAAGACGGTTGTTTTTAAACAAGGTTTTAAAAAACCACACCTTCTGCAAAGCAAATAAGCTTCCTTTCTTCCTCTTTATGGTTTTTGTATTCAGTAATGGGAGAACAAAAATCTGACTCTCTCTCCATCTCTGTGAACATTCAAAACAAGCTTGTTAGGTGCATTAAAACAAGGGCTGTGTTTGCATGAATGACACAGACTAAAATAGACCAAGGAACAACAAGGACAAGTTTCCTCGCTTCCAGGAAGGCTAGCCCACCACCACCTGGCTCCTATGGCTACACAATCATCCAGGAGAGGGAAGGGGGGGGGAAAAAAACAAAAACAAAAACCAATTTCATCCAATACTCTTAACTTTACAATGCACTCATGAAAGAACTATAACGAGACAGTTAAGGAAATGCATCTTTCTCTGTTCGTTCCACTTGGTGCCTAGCAGCTATGGTACATATAACATCTCTCGTGAGTTACACATGACAAATCATAACATGGCAGGAGTTAAACCATTTTACCCCGGATAAAAATGGCAGATCATCCATGAAGCTGCCCACCAAACTTCTCTGTGGGGCAGTAGCATCCCACAATAATTTTAATGTATGGCCAACTGGCACAATACAATGCAACATCTGCCAAGGGTCTTTACACAGTGCCTTTCATTTGGCCCATTTCACTGTTTTATCAACGGCTGCCTCAGGCACTGCACTTCCACACAGTCTCAAACCCAGTTACTCACCATTAAGAGCAACAGAGCTAAAACTAAAACTGAAGTGGCAGAAGCAGGTGACTGCATAGAAAAAAAAGGAAGAGGCACCAGTAGGGTACCAGGAGGTACAGCAAGGAACAAGGTACTGCAAAACCCTTGTATATATAGCTTCGTTACAGAATAAGTCTTCTGAACCTTTACATTTTTTTTAAAAAGGCAACAAATAATGCACCACTTAAAGTATATTCCCCTTTCTCCCTTCCCTCCACAGAGAAGTACTCTACAGCCCACTATGCTAGACTGTGTTGTGCAACAGAGACCATGTTCTTTACATAGGAACAAATTTAGTGGACTGTTTATCTATCACAGGCATTACATGTATATCCTAGGACCACAGAAGAACAGGTATGGTATTCTACTGCACTGCTTAGAAATAGTAGGCGACCATACAATTAAATACAAAGAGTCAATGTATGTCTTTAAAGGGGGGATGCATAATCTTGACTTTACCATTTGCTGACTTGAGTGCTTAACTTCACGATTGGCAGGTAAGATTCTTTGAGTAGATGTGATATCTTTTATTAGACCAACTGAGTAGTTGGCAAAAAAAAGTTCTTAGCAAGCTTTTGGGTGCAATCACCCTTCTTCAGGCATAGGGAGTCTCTCAGTTGCTGTACTCAGTTAATTACTCAGTTGGTCTAATAAAAGATATCACATCTACTCAAAAAACCTTGCCTGCCTATGCCATTAGACCAACAAGGCTGCAACCAAAAACCCAGTAACTCCACGATTTGAGCATGAGAGGCTGCAGATCAGCAGTGGTTGTCAACCTGTTCCAATTCAAAGCCCTGCTTCTCTTACCCATAATGTTTTTGGAATGGGTTGCTTCAGAAGCTCATTTCACTCCTTTTTGACTGCAGAAAAAATAATAAAGAAATTCTTCTGCTGCAAAAAACTCAGAAAGACCACAGTAAGTCAGAATATCATTTATACTAGGGGCTCCTATTTGAAATCTCTGGGTTTGTCTTGTGAATCACATGTAGGTGTTTGCCCATCTCACAGTGCTAATATCATGCACCAGCCTTAAAAGCACTTTACAGCACCCCATTTGGAAATTACTGCTTTACAGCATCAGAACACCACACTGGAGCTTTTAGCATGCAATTTCCTTTCTTTACGTTAGATGCAGTTCCTTCTTGAGGAATGGGGGGGAAGGAGGAAAGTGGGCTTAAAGCTCTTCTTTTTATTCTCTCTCTTTCTTCACTACTTGAATAGGAAAACATTACAAAAGTTTTCCATTTCCACCCAAGGTGTAGTTCTAGCAAGACTATTTCTGGCATTACTACATGAGCATGTGGCAGGAATGGTGTTCAAAGGGACACCATCAACCTAAACATACCGCTTCTGTCTAAAAATGTCCTGGCTGCTGTCAAGACAATCAGGACTTAAGATCACCATAACTACAATTGAAGATTTTTTTTTCTATTTTTCTTTTTTGTTTCGAGCACAGGCAGTCTTCGGACTTACAACACAATTGGTTCCTGAAAACCATGTCTTAAGTCAAAACATTGTAACTTGGAACCAATTTTCTCGTAAGAAACAATGTTATAAGTGGGGGATTGGATCCTGAACCAAGGCCCGATATTTTTTTTTCACCAAAAATACCTCGGAATTTTGTACTCAATCAATTATAGATGAGTAATATAGCTACATTAAGAGGCAGACAAGGTTCCTTGGGTGAATAAAAGATATCAGATTCACCCAAGGAACCTTGTCTGCCTATGTCCTTAAACCAACACGGCTACAACCTACACCCCTGCATAGCTACATTAAGGTATTTATATTGTAGATAACAATCATATTGATTTGGAAGGACTTCTTTGAGGTGACTTTGCTGGACTTTTTGAAGGGTTCTTGGCTGGAGTCTTCTCAGGAGCCTTGGCTGCAGGTTTTTCTGGACTCTTGTCTGCTTTCTTAAAGAAAGTATCCAAGGAAGTTTGGTCAGATGTTCTCCAGAGAAATGAGCAACGCAGCAAATTGGTTTGCTGGCGTGGCATCACATCGGATCAAGTGTTGTAAAGTTGAAACTGACTTCATAAAGTTGAAACAGGGTGTCAATTTATAAACGTAAGCGCGAAACGTTGTAACTTGAAACGTTGTAAATTGAGGACTGCCTGTACTTGACAGTGCTTTGCTTCCAGTCAGTCATTTACATTCTTCCCTTCTATGGTCAATTTCCCCTTTTGTCTCTGTCCCCAGCACAGGAGAGAACAACATATGTAAAACAGAAAATGTGATAACAAAACTGCAGAAGTAGGAAAACATAGGTCCTGAAAATCCCTGCGGCTCCTTTGTTAAAAACGACTAGATTTCAAGTCAAGTCAACTCTGACCCTTTCAAGGAGCAAAACTGGGACTCTGAGATGTGGTTCCAGTCCAGGCTCTGTAACAGGCCAGCCACATAAATGTGGACAAGTCATTTTTCAGAGGGTCCAAATCTCAACAGTTCAAACTTCCATTAAGCGAAGGCAGTTAAACACACACACACACACACAACCCCCTCCAACCCCTCCTCCCCCGCCCAAAAAACCAACCTGTTTTCCTACTGGCAAAATGGAGACTCACTTACTTGCTAAGGGATATAATCACACCACGTTATGGTTTATAAAATACTGAAACATCCATGTTTGAGATACACTTAAGCAATGCAAGATATTACCATCATAATTATCATCCCTATATGCAGATCTATAGGCAAGGCTCCATAAAACAAAGATCTCAGGCTGCACAAGTTGAACCCTTCTGTCAAAAATCAAAGCCACCTTGCTGGCCTAAACCTAAGACCAACACACCTCAATGGATTACTTTGCTTTGTCATGTCATGGACAAAGACACCTGTGGCAGTAAACTTCCCAAGCAGATCACACTTAACATACCGGGTGTCTGTACCACAAAAACCTCTACCCACACTAACCATTAATCTTGCCAGGGTCCCACACTCTTCTGTCAGAGACAAATGCATACTAGATATCACATGCATTATTAAAAAAACACAAATAAACTTAAACAAGCTACACTGTGCTATTTAAAGGCCCAAGAAGCACAAATTCAAGTCAGTTTCTGCACATCAGACCTTGATTTCACTGAAAACAGACTCAAAGTCAGTCTAAAGAAAGAAAATGACAGATTAATAAGTATCCTGTGTAGGACATTTTGATCTGATGCTTTTTAACAGCAGCTCTCGTCTTCAGCCCAAAAAACAGAGCACTTTTTCTCTCTTATCCACGGACCACTAATCCCAGAACAGGCAGAGCCGAGTCATCCTGGAAAGCGGAAAATATTTTCTAGCAATTCTTGCCATGTTGGAGAACAGTAAAAAAAATATGGTAGATCCAGGATGCAAGAGAGCAGCACATATGCCCATGTTATTTCTAACAGCACGTTAAAGCAGGGAATGTTTACAATGAACTTCAGTCCAACACATTTAGGAGCAGGGATGGTGTTGTTAAACAGTGCAGATTTACAACAGCGCCTGCCGTTCAATGGAGAGTTTCTCTCTTGCAGGCAGGATAGGTAGCACTCCCTTTAATATTTAAGAAGCCAGGCTGTGTACTGCCCTCAGCAAAGCAAAAGCTCCTATGGGGCTGTCATTTGATTTTGCCTTAAAGTAAGTTTACAAAGGATGTACCTTTTAGAGCAGAGCAGTTCTGTACACATGCTGGTGTCATACAGATGTGCAGTGCTTATTTGTGTGAGTGGGTGTGCCTTAGACTGCGTGTCTTCAAATGGCAGTGAATGTCTATGCCAACTGCAGAGGTTAAAACCACACTTCCTATCTGGCCGAGCAATTTTAATCAACATGCAGTAGCCTGTTCAGAGACTCATTTTTCAAAGGCATTGGGCAATCACAGCTCCCACTGACTTTCAACTGGTGCTGCAGGTGCTTAACACGTCTGAAAAATCAGACCCTTGCATTTGGGCATCTTAAATTTCTGCTGTAAACATAAATGAAAGGTGTCAGTTTCCTAGTCATGCGGCGTATCTGTCAGCCCTGTTTAGTTTAATGGAAGTGACACATGCTCTTTGGGGACCACAAGAATGGAAAAATTCCAAGCCATCCAAGTTAACATTTAACTGGCAAGGATCTTTAAAGGCAAAGCCAGGCAAGTGACTAAATACTGCACCCCAGTTTTCAACCCTGCACACCCAAACATCAACTTTAGGTACTGAGCACTCAGTACAGGATTCAGCTGCCATAAAATTGAGCTTGCAGCATAACATATTTTCCATCTGTACCCAAGTATGGGTTCAGAAGAACAACAACAACACTCATTCAGTGCATATTTCTAGCATGAAATTCTTGTTCTGAGCCATCCCTACTGCTGAGGTAGCATCCCTCCTTGCTCAGTACCACACCAATTTATTCTTGTGCTGTCTGGTACTTAAATCATGAAGGAGCTGGGAGAGGAGGGAGGTGAGAGTATTTTTCCCTTTGGGGCAGAAGATATACAAATACCTTTCTTCATCTTCCAATTTGCTAATTTCCATTCTGGCTTCTCTCTCTTTTTGCTGGCTAGGTCATTACTTCCAGCTAAGTGAACAGGACACTCTCTTCAAATCTAAGGCCAAAAAAACTTTGCTAATTGTTCAGCAGTGTCAAGTCTTGCTATAACTTGTTCATGCTCACTCCAAAGTATAGGGTCTAGGACACATAACAGGGCAGTTCCACTTCCATTTAATACAGCTAAGCAAGACAAAACCTGACAGGCGATTAAAAATTTACTCCCCCCCCAGACACATGCATCCCCTATTCTTAGGGATGTCTAAGACTGATGAAGGCAACAGGTAGAAGAACAGAGGGTCAAGCTCTTTCAGGTCATAGAGGTAAATTCCAGCTGTTTCATCACTATTGCTTTTCTGACTGAGTCATAGAAAATGCCCTCAGCCACTAGCAGAATGGCAAAACAAGAAAGGTAACTAGGACTTGGACCAAATCAAAGGTCTTGGGTCCCCAGAATGTTGGCCCTTAGAAGCTGTTTTATTTCATGTAGCCTATTTGATACTATACACCTACCCCAATAAGGAAATACTGCCCACAGAAAAGCCAATATTAGACTGCTTATAGCTAAAATACAGTTGACACAAACACCTACTTAAGACAGAAGTGGTCAAAATAAGTATAAAACTATTATTCTGTTTGCATTTATACAGTACCTTTCATCAGCCTCTACAACTCGCTACATAAGTGCATGCATAACACACATGCGTGCACACTTCTTTTCTGTAAAGATTTCTAAACTTTTGAGTCTTGTTCTCAGAGGCACAGAGGATCCTCTCCTCCACCACTGCTTTCTCTCATTCACTGCCTGAATTGCCACTGCCACTCTCAAGGCACTTGTTTCACAACCACTGTCCTTTTGTCTGAAAAAGACTAGATGCAATTCCCTTCCCAGCCTGTCACAGCGGGTCCTTAAATCATTCAGCAAGGTCAGTCTTGGGCAATGCCAGATATCCTCTGCCCACTCTTCACCTCCATGACAGGATTTTATTTTACATATCACAAAGTACATTGAGCCCAATGGTCTTCCTCAAAACTAGCAGAGACATTAAGGCTTTGCATTTTATTAGGCCACCTTTTTCAAAAAGAATCTTACACACTGCAAGTTTTTCTGCTCCACCACAAAGAAAGGAAATATTCAGATTCTCAAAAATACTAGGACAAGTTCTTAAGAAAAGAAGAATGGGAAAATTCCTCAGTCCCAGGCATAAGAGTGGAAGCCCTGTGGTTGGCATCACTCAGCTATGCTGAGAAAGCTGGGAAGAAATCCTTCCACCACCACAGACTACAGAAATAAACTGGGAAGCAAGAGTGGGGAGAGTGGGAATTTTCTTGAAGAAAAGGCACAGTAAGAAAGCAGGCAAAGCAAGATGTTAAGCCCCAAGCCCCATTGAAAGCAGAACAGCAGACAGAGCTGCAGCATTGTACAAAACCACAAGGAGGAAACAAAAACCCGAGGAGATAGGGGTCCAAATATATGCAACAGAAACAACAAAAGCATGCACAGAGCCACAACCGTACCTGAATTCCAGCAGCTCCAGAGGTCATTCAGTTTCCTCTCTGCTGTACTGGAGAGACACAAAAAAAACGAAACAAAAAAAACCGTAAAAGTTCAAAACTTCAGACAACAGCTTCCCGGCACAGGTTTAAGAAGTTCCTCTTGCTCTCCTTATAACTTTTCCGGACAATCCATTGAAGGCTCCTAGGGCAACAAAGCAGTTAAACCCATTATTTGAGGCTGATTCAGGAGCCAGCAGCAGAAGCAAAATCTGTAAGAGTTTGTTGTCAGTGATCAAGCCCTACTCATTGCCAGCAAAAATAGCCGGGTGGAGCAACAGGAGCTCGCTCTGCTCACGCACTCTCTCCCACTCTGAGCAGCACAGCCTTGACTGTCTGTATGCAGAGGATGTGGGGGCGGACTTTAAAGAGGGCCAACTCTGTGGGCCTCTCTCTGCCAATCAAAGGCCTGCGACTCCTGGCAACCGCAGCACACAACCTAAGCTCAGTAAGTGGGGACTGCCACAGAAGGACTAATTCAATATAAACCATGCAGACGAAAGGCTTGCAAACAAGGACCTCCTTTTCTTTCCTGCCCTTACTCCCACCTACTGGGCAAGACAGCACTGTACCTTTCTGAGAGAAGGAGCACAGGGAAATTTTAAAAGCTTGTTTAGTAAAAAGTGTTGAGCCTATAATTTCTTACGTCTGGGCTGTTTGATATTACCTGCTTTTCGTGCTGCTCATTGGAGGGGTCCTCAACTTCTCTGCAAATGGAGCAGAGAAGTCACACTGGAGAGCAAGAACTGCTTATTTCTCCTCCCGACTCAAAATGCACAATAAAACAGCCCAAGAAAGCAGGTCCAGGATGCAGAACCAACACGTTCCTGACCTAAAACCAGGCTCCAATGTATATGTTTAAAAAGGGCAAGAGACCACCAACTTTCTGGACTCCTGCAATATCAAAGACAGCAAAATCTAAGCACCTTGCAACTGTACAACTGAGTTACACACTGCAATTTCTTAAGCATTTAAGCAGAAAGGACGAGATGAGTGATCAGAGCCTAGCCATTCATGCCAGAGGCTCTGGAAGCAACCCAGCAGTGGGAAAAATATGGTTGTTAAGCAAAGAGATCTTCCCCACTGATTATACAGGAAAAAATTATTCCTGCCCCCATACTCAAACAACTTCTGCCAATAAGAGGAACTGACTATACTGAATAAGTAGTGAGGTATCCAGGTTGTAGTTGTATTGGTCTAGAGGAAAAAGCAATCAGGGCACATAGTAGAGATTATACCTTTTATTAGACCAAAAAGATTTTTTGCAAGATTTTTTGTTGGTCTAATAAAAGATCTCTCTACTACGCATCCTAATTGCCTTTTCCTCTAAACCAACATGGCTACAACCTGGATAGCCAACACATGGAAGATATCGAATTTTAGCCAATTTTTTAAAATTAAATCTTCATAGTTTCCCAAGCAGGAAGCAGCTGGGACCACCCGAAACCTGAGATCCTGCTCCTGCCTTTGTTTCAAGGTAATTTGCATCATTACAAATCCTCACAGGAGGTGAGAAGCTCCATACCAGCTATGAACCGACTACCCAGAGGAGTTTTTCATCTATATTGACTCCTCTGTGAAATCCTATGAAATATGAACTTTCATTTCTACCCAGGAGAACTTTTACAATCTTTTCTCCAATGCCTGATGAAGGGTGTTTGTGCCCAAAAGCTTGCAATTAAAGACATTTTTTTGCAAAAATCTTGTTTGTCTAATAAAAGATATCTCTACTATAAGTCTTGATAGCCTTTTTTAAGAGTAGTGAAGATTTTGAGAAGTTAGCACTATGTATGCTTTCTGCTAATTTTATAGCATTTCTCTGGGCACTTCTCACTGACTTTGAAGAAAGCTAACATGATGTCCTCTGGCCCTCTCAGAGTTCATTTTTAATGCATGTTATATACCTTTTCCCTCCCCTTTGCCTGCCTTGTTTCTTTAATTTATCAATTCTTCAGAGCCTGGAGTGCTTCTCCTCCTCTGTTCAGTCCCTAGCATGCTAAAAATATGATCTCAATTGATCTCTAGGAATTTCTGTTACACAAATCACTAATAAATTGCTCATAAATATGTTTATACATTCTTGCTTATCTATAAAACAAAGTAGTTATTTCTGTCACATCTTCCTTTTCTACCAAGGAATCTTACAAAGGCATGTAAGTAAGAGAGGGAAATACATCTTATTACAATGAATTCAATGCAAAATGTGTCTAGCTATAGCTGCAGCCAAATTTTAAAGGGTCAAAGATAAGACAGGGTCTATCCATCTCCCTATTCCCCACTACTTGTGCATCATTCACTGCAGCCATATCCTCTTTTCTAGAGAACTTGCCTCCCTCTTTCTGCCACCACTCCTCAGAAGCTTTTTTAATGTCCCCAACCAGCCAGCCACCTATTCTCAAGTTATTTCACTTTAATACAACATATTACAGACTCTACATGTGCTGCCAAAGGCTGAAATATAAAGTACTCAGATGTTTTTCAGAGGTAGATATGATTTGCCCAGAATGGGCAGGACCCTTAGAAGACAGCCTGCCTTCAGAGTCTCTCCTGCTCTCATTAAGGAAGTTTAATTAAGTTCAGTTACCCCATTAAATAATTACCTGTTTTAGTTCCCAATCAGAACTTTCGCTGCAGTACTGCACAGGCATGCAGTAGGCAAAGGACAGTTCTGTACAGTGACTGTTTTGAGACATTCTAGTCAATGGGGATCCCTCATGTGTCCTGTGAGTGTATGATCTGGCTTTTTGGAAAAGCCACATCCACTGGGATTATGTCCATGCCTTATGCCCTCACATAGGAGCACAAGGAGGCACAGGACACAGAACAGGTATGAACCTCCCCCATTTTTTTTCACAATTCAATGCCTGTGACAGCTTAGAACTTCTAAAAACCAAGGAGGGCAAAGCATGGCATGCACACTGATAACACTTTGAGAAACTACAGTTACTGCCGTGTGTGTGACCTTTCTTCTTTAAAGTGTTTTGTGTGGGTCCCACCATAGATTACTGGCAAGCAATGCCTCCTCAGGATGATGGGAATGAGGAGCTATAGGTGCATCCTCTCCCAAATCCAGCATCTCATCTAACCACTGTGTCAAATATGATGCTTTGGACTAAGTTACTGGTTGCTTTGTTGATATCCAATCATGGCACATCAGAATGTGTCTTTTAAACCCTAGGAGAGCAAGCATTGATTTTCAGTGGGAGAGGTTCGGTGACTGACTGGTAACCAAGAGATGAATTGTGGGATATGTCAATGCTATTTGCAACAAGCCATCCTGGTCTTAAACACCCAGTCATAAACCAGAAATTGATAGGGCCCCTAGTTTGAATGGATGATTAGGTTCTACCAGTGTAAAAAAGCAGAGACTAGAATGCATCTATTGTATATAATTTTTTATCTTTTGGTGTTAACACAATTCCAAGACAATGACATAATTGAGTGGCTTGGTTAAGCTAAAAACCTGAGATTACTTTTGGGGATGTATTTTGGATGTGCTCTTAGCACCACCTTGTCCTTAAAGAATATCATACAGTAAGTTTAAGCTGCCATTACTTGAATCTCACTCTCTCTTCCCACTGAAATATTAGCAATTAAGCAGATCAACTTCAGAGAGATATGGAACATGGAGAAACCCAAGAAAGGCCCATGAGTCTCAGAAGCCTTATACTGAGGTCCCGGGTACAAGCAGATCTTCCTGGAAATGTTGTTGTAGCCCTGTAACAAAAACTTTGATATTGCAGTGTGAGAGAAGATGAAGCATGACTGCACAGGTAGCTGACAAGCTGAAAGCAGTGCAAGGTGGACCTTAATAGAGCTGGATGAAAGACCCGACTGTCTGAGAAGCTGTAAGTAGCCAAGTAACTGGTATAAAAGCCTAATCTAGGCCCAGGCTATTTGGGTGAATCTGCTATCTTTTATTAGACCAACTTAAATAGTTGGAAAACAACTATTAAGCAAGCTTTCGGGTTCAAAAACCCTTCATCAGGCTAAGGAAGTTTCAGCGGTTGGTGTGTGCTCTTCCAGGAGCACACACACCAACTGCTTGCTTAATAATTCTTTTCCAACTATTTAAGTTGGTCTAATAAAAGATATCAGATTCACCCAAAGAACCTTGTCTGCCTATGTCCTTAGACCAACACGGCTACAACCTTACACCCCTGTAATCTAGGCCCAGGCATTTTTAGAAAACTATACTAAATAAGAACCTCTTCCATTCTGAAGAATACTTCTTCCTGGTAATATTTTCTTACTCTGTATCGGGATTTCCAAACCCAAAAAGGAACAGTCCCTGTCCATGGTGCTCAGCCATTCCACAGTGATGCTGACAGTTATAATGGCTCTGGATTTTTGATGAATATATGTCCACAACTTCCAGGGTGTCCCTCAAGAGCTTCCCCTCCAACAGGAGGTCTTCATTGTCATCCTGTACCTTCTTCCACATCCCAAAACCCAAGAGCCATGAGACACACCTCATGGCTATGACTGTGATCACTGACCTTGCAACTGTGTATTGGGAATGCATAGTTGCCTGTAGGGCTGCCCTGGCAAACATATGGCCTGCTTTAACAGTTGCCTTCAGCTCACATCTAAGGCAATTGGGAAAAAAAAGGAGTCCCCTCCTCCACTGCTAGGAAACAGAACTTGACACTTTTTCAAGCAGTATTTGCCACTCAGAGTTGCAATAAGTCCAACAAGTTCACTTTGAGCCTGAAAAGATATAACTTTGGGAGGGCAGGGGACCCTTCTCTTCGGATGTGCCTTTTGTTGACTTATATTTTTCTTGTGTCATTGCAATAACCGCAGGTTAGGGTGGAAGTGTCCCCAGTTTTTACAGAGCACTTGACAGGCCTCTCGTCACCCATCTCAAATTAGGACCAGTGATGGCCAAGGCTTGCAAATGAAATGACAGGCCTTGGAAACAGCTGACAGTACATCAAAGAATTAATAGAATTCCTCCTATAAAACTATTGTTTATATTCATAATACATGGATCTCCATGATCCACATTCAAAAATCCTGGAAGGCCAGGTCAACCACCGGAGCAAGGGTTGTATGGAAAGCATTAGTGGGTAACAATGAGGATTTTCTCTCCGGAGATTGGTTTTTACAGTTCCACCCCTAGCTCCTGGCCACTGGCCTTGGGCTGAAACACTGGGAATCTAGGTTCTGACTGACACCTGTGAGCCTGTTTTACTCCTGCTCCTGGATCTGCAGGAAGGAGACCTGCTACAGGACACGTGAAATTACGTGCATAGTCAGTGTGGCAAGTTAACTGGATGCTGGTCTGGCTTTAAGTGATCATTAGCCCATGTCACTTCCACCTGTGGCGAGTGAGTGCCCTGTTTGCAGGGTCTCTATACAGTCTCTAAAGTCATTGTCAAAAAAGCATCCATGTTTAATGTGGAAGATAAATGTGGGGTTCAGCAACAGTGAGGGGTGGTGGTCACTCAGAGGCAACATCTGGACTCCAGCCTAGTACTTGATTCTGTGCTGGTGTCAACTATGTCCAAGAGAAGATCCAAACATATCTGGGTAGATATACCTCAGACCCACACTCAGTAAGAGTAGCAATGCCAGAAGTGTTGGTAAGCTCAGGAGGAGGGATGTCTATTCTTCTTTCTGTGGAACTATACCTGGGTTCCACTTTTTCTCTTGGATTTCTATCAGCTCTGATAATAAGTTTGCTGATAGGGCCAGTATTATTTATTTAGCAAATGCAAATCCATGAAGCCAAGCAATGGCCTCCTCATTATCTGAGTTCAAAGTTAATAACCCACCTCTCAGTTTGCAGAGGGACACTCCTCAGTGGTATGCAGCATTGTTCATCTCTCTACAAGCACACAATGGGTTAGCACTGAGACCTTAGTGATGAAGGTTGGCTGCACAGGGGCCTTGGCCTGTCCTGAACCTGTTTGGCAGGGACCACTCTCACCATGATAGTTCAAAGCCAGCAAGTTGACAAGTGGAGGTTGTCACAAGGAACTTGTTTATGACTTCCTGTGATTCCCATTCCTTGACCCAGAGAGCATCATCATATTCTCATCTGGGAGGTTGCTCCGTAAGGGGCGCTGCGAAGGAAAGCAGGCCGTGGGTGGATTGGGGCCAGTGCCAAATCAGTACAGATTAATTCTCTCAGAGCCTTTTTTTTTTTTTTTTTAAACCAACAACAAAAAGAGCAAGTGAGCAAGATGGGTTTTGTTTTGTTTTTTACAAGATCTAGTTGAGAAATTGAGTTCAGTTGTAAAATAGCAGGTTAGATACTCGCCACAAATTGTATCACTGGCATAGGCAACAAGTAACTAACTGAGTCACAGCCACTTCATCCCTTACCTCCTTATGCTCCCATGTAAAAGCATATGTGGCACATGCATGGGCCGGAGAGGCACTAGTCTTCAAAAGAAAATCCAGTTGCATGCTGAAGAGATTCCTGCTCCCTTGCAAGGTGATGCATGCTGACAAACACTTTTAGAATCTGTGATTAAACTCAGTTGCTGAACTATCCTGTCTACTTTATTTATGGGTGCAAATAAAGATAATGGCTCATTGGACTACTGTACTGTGTTCTCACCAGTTCATTCACCGTTATCCTTTTCCCTGGCTTACTCCCAAGCTTCCTTGAATACTATTCCAGATATTTGTTACAATATTAGTGCCTCAGATCAGCTGCCCCATTGGCTTGGTGACAGCAAAGAACTTAGTTTTCATACCAAGGGATGGACTTTCTACACCCCCGTCTTGGTGTGGATGACCTAGTGTGCTGCCACATGGGACACTGCATTATTCCAAGAGATTCAGTGATGAGAGCTGTTCTGCAAGCAGTCTCTGCCAACTGACTGGAAGATGCTATCATAACAGGGGTCTAACAATAAAAATAGAGGGGAAACAGCATGATAGCTCTCAGAATAAAAAAATACAAGAGATCCACATGACTCAGTCTGGACTGAAACAACAAGTCAAGGGCTCAAGATAATACCCCCACCCCTGACACACACATACACCATTCCCAAGTTTGTGAGCCAACAAAGGAATGATGCCAACCCACAGTTTACAGGCAATGTGCTGCCCATAACACTCTCCAATACTGCTCAGAGCCACCACAAATTTTGCTTTCCACATTTTACATTCCTTCGGTTTTGGCTGGGGGCACAAAGTATGATGTTGCCTGCAGCTTATATCTGCCCAGCACTTTTGCTCACAGGCCAAAGGTGGGCACAACTTCTGCAAGCATACCGTAGTTACAGGGAATTTTCACACAGAAAGAAAACCAAGTGCCCTGGCCAATTACAGTTCTCTCTTCTTTTTTCTCTGCTTCCCATATTAAGAAAAAGTAAATAGTAAAGATGCTCCAGGTCCGTAGCTGCAACTTATCTATCTTGAACAGTACTGAGAAATTTCATTTCTGGGGAACCAATTTCCTCCCTGTTTCCTGACAAGTCCTGGCATGGCATCACTCATGTATCAAACAGTTTCCTAACGTGACCAGTGTTAGTTGACCCATCAAAAAATATTTAAGAATTTATTTGTTCCCAATTACTTTTTTCTTCTCACTTTTCCTCCTCCTCTGGACATACATTTCATGCCCAATATTTTATTCAGATGAGAGTACACAGTTCCAGAAAGATATTTAAGTACCTAATTCTCATTAATATCAACAATTCCTATCTACTCTTGTAATTGATCACACACTTAAGTCCTCTGCCTTAAAAGATGAGATGAATTAGATCCATCTCCCTCTGAATCACATCATTGTTGCTCCTAAAACATCCAGGGCAGACCATGGCAACTGACACTTCACAAGAAGCACTCTCAGCACCTCATGCCACAGGAGTACCAAGGCAAAGCCTAGATCTAGGCTGACCTCCCAGAACTACCAAAACAGTCTGAGAGCAGATAGGATGCCACTTTGAAACACTTTGTTTCCTTTCTGCACTGTGTCAGAGATTTTTCATCATAGGAATTATTACAGGTATTTTCATAGCCGACAAATTATGTATATACTAAATATCCTCTGTGGATATTATGCTTCTTTTGAGGACACCATCAACTCACATTACAGTTGCTGAGTAGAAGCCAAATAAATATTTATAGAATACCAACAGCCTGAAGGAAAAGAAAAATCGTATTAACACATTAAATGTCAGTGGAAGTGAGGGAGAGGAATGTAAACTGAGCCCAAATGCAGTCCGAAAATGGTAAGGCTGGAAGACATGGCTTGAAAGTTTGTTAATGATGAAGCTGCCAAGGTTACTAGATAATAGCCAGACACCCTACTTTACAGGCTGATGTAGGAGTTACTTGACTTTAGCCAGGCCTGAAAACACCTTGCTGGGCCATAAGAGGACACTGAGCATTGTAACATCTTCCTTATCACAGCTGCTTCAGCCCAGGCAGTTAGGTCAGAAGGTCCAGGGTGTTCACAAGCAAAGGGATAAAAACTAAGAATTCACAGTTCCAGTCTGGATTCTACCAAGCACCCCAACCTACTGATTAACTGGAGTCAAGTCATCTACATTATTTGTGCCTAATTAACTCATTACAGTTTAGAAAACAAGAAGCCAACAACACACAACACTGGGTGTTGTTTATTTCTTATGAAAGCTCAATTCAGAAGCAGCAAAAAAAAAACAAACCACCAGCAAGAGAACAAAACAAAAAATAAAATCTTGAGCTTTCATGGAGTTTTCCATAGGAAACACTCTCTGGCTAATAAAATCCACCCTTTGCACAGAAAGCAATAGACAAGAATTGGAGAGAAAGGATAAATTATGAGACAATCTAATATGAAATAAGCAACACATAGGTGACAAGCTGCAAATAATATACATACCATAAGGGCAGCATAGAATGCAACCAAAAGGAAAATGTAAGAATGCATCTAACAAAAGTAAAAAAATTGCATCTGTAGTCTACTGGTGGTAACTGCAGCTGCATAGCAGCATGAGCAGAATCCAAGAGGATTCATGAAAAAGTTCAGCTACAGTATAAAAATAAAAATATATAATTATTGCAGCTGCATCATATCCCAGGCCTAGCTGCAGTTTTTTGGGAGTGGTGGAGGTTTAGGGGAGAAGAAGCATATGAAACAATTCATATCCAATTCCATATGGTACAGTCTGTAAAGTGTTTTTTTCTATCTTTCTCCCTCCCTCCCTACATCTCCTTGCCCTTCCTTTCCCTCCCACTCACACTTCACACACACATACATGCTTCTGCTTTCCTAATAAAGGTCATGAATTAGTTACTTTGAAATAAAACAAAGTAATGTAAGCATTAAAATGCAGAAACTGACCAAAATCAAGCAAACCTAATTAATTCCCCACTCTGGTTTCACCCCAGCTTTTTTTATTTATATTGTGGCAGCACTTAGACATGTCAGTCATAGATTGAACCTCATTGCGCCAAGTTTTGAATGTAGAACATGAATAATTCCCACCCCAAGAGTTCTAAATCCAAGCAAAAACATTTGATGTTTCACCCCTATAGTTGGAAGATCACTTTTCACCTTTCCCTTTTAAAACAACAGAAACAAGAATCCTGAGAGAGTATGCAGTTGTCACAACATTTGCTCCCCACTTACATGCAGTGTGCAGCTGTTCAAAAAACAACAGTAATCTATTTTGGTTAGAGAAGTACAGAAAATATCAATCCCTGAGGAAATTTTAGCATTAGAAATGGTCATAAAAGAGAGGAAATGTACTGTTTTGCTTTGCTTAGAAGAAAAGTTGATCAAGTTTATAGTTAGCTAAAAATTAATAGGGGGGAGAAGGGAAGCAGGGAATGTTGTGACCAAAACGTCATTAAAATTTCCCTGTTTGTTTCATCACCACCCCCAAAAAAAAATCAAATTTAGTTCAATTTAGCAACAGGAGGAATGCAGTTGTTCTCCTTTATTTTCCCACCTCTCTTTTTGCTTTTTAAAAAGGATCTGCTGCTGGGCTGTTTCTAAGCAACAGAGCTTTCTTCTTATAGATTGTTTAGCCACAACACTATATACAAAGCTTAAGTGATGAGGAGAAAGGAAGATAGCTTCACATTAAGCAGTGTTTCTCAACCACAGTGCTGTGGCACCCTAGGGTGCCATAAGGTCCTTTTAAGGGTACCATGGGATACCATGAATATTAATACTGTTAGGTGTGCAAACAATAAACATCTACACGATTCACAAGATAAACCTAAAGTTTTCAAGTAGTTTTTAAAAGATTTTCATAGTATTGAAGCTATTCTAGACTGCTGTGGTCCAAGTTGTTTGCAACAGAAAACAACTGTGTAGCTGCCTACTGAAAACAGAAAAGCAGGGTCTTATAAAGTTCAAATTCTCTAAAAGACAAATAAAAGACTTATAAAATACTAAAAGAGTATGTCTACAGAATCAAATCTCTACTTGGTGTTTCCCCTCTTGCATTCCATCTTTTTTTTTTTCTTTGTGAGGGGTGTGGATCAACATAGCCAGAAAAAAATCCTTATGGAGAAAAACTGGAGGAGCTCTACCAATAAAAAAAAAATAAAGTGTAACACTAGGAACTGCAAATTTAGAAGATTAATTTAATCAGCAATTGTTAAGAAAAAGGAACCTTAACTATTAGGCCTCCATTCAGGCAAGCATGGCTAAACGTAAGTTACCTTTACATAACGCAACTCTAGTGCTCAGCAATGACACTCAACAGTGTCAGGTTTCATAGTTTCATAGTTGTTAAGGTCAGAAGGGACCTCAATAGATCATTGAGTCTGACCCCCTGCCCTGGGCAGGAAAGAGCGCTGGGGTCATATGACCCCAGCCAGATGCTTGTCCAGTCTTCTCTTAAAAACCCCCAAGGTAGGGGAGAGCACCACCTCCCCTGGAAGCCCATTCCAGATTCTGGCAACCCTTACCATAAAGTTCTTCCTTATGTCCAACCTAAACCTGATCTCTCTCAGTTTGTGGCCATTGTTTCTGGTTATTCCAAGGGCTGCCCTGGTAAACAGAGCATCTCCTATTTCTTGCTGCCCTCCCCTGATGAATTTGTAAATGGCCATAAGATCACCTCTCAGCCTTCTCTTGAAGAAGCTGAAGAGATTCAGGTCCCTCAGTCTCTCCTCGTAGGGCCTTACCTGCGGGCCCCTAACCATATGAGTGGCCCTCCTCTGTGTTGGGGCCGAGGGGCTGTGGCCAGCAGCCCGAGCACGTGGGCCGGGGAAAGTGGTCGGCACGGCAAACTAGAATTAGGCACTGACATGTAGTGGTTGATTAAAGATTATTTTACTTACACCGCAGGTGGTCGCGGTGCAGGCAGGAAAACTTTCTTGAGTTGCAGTTAAAAAACGAAAACAAAACTCAAACAAGACCCGCAGAAAACTCAAGCCTCTTGAAACACCCCGGACAGAGCTCTGGATACACACACGGAGTTTGCTAGGCTCCATGGACCAACCGAAATGAGAGTCTGAAAGGTGACTCTCCATGAGCGCGCAGGGTGGGGTACGTTGAGGGAATCAGGCGGCGACGGGGAGAGGCTAGAGGTTGATCAGGCCCCTGTATCCTCCTTTAAGGCACACGTGGAGTTTGTTAGGCTCCACAGTGCGCTTAGAGATCTTCACGAGATGGATGTGAAGTTCTCCTCCTCCAACTCGGGCGGAAACTGCTCAAGCCTCTTATACAGCTAGCAAGCCAATCGCTAGTCACCACGTGGGAATAATTTAGAAACAGCCAATAGTGGGAAACAAATTTACATACGGGTGGCGGGAACTCCTTTGCACCGGGGTTTTCTCTATGCAACTGAGAATTGCACCGTGCAAAGAAAGCTCCATGTGGCGGGAAATAATTCTGCAGTGCCGAAGCGTACACACAATCATACCCTTTGGAGCATGACACTCCGAACCCTCTCAAGGTTATCCACAGCCCTTTTGAAGTGCGGCACCCAGAGCTGGATGCAGTACTCCAACTGCGGCCTAACCAATGCCGCGTGGAGAGGCACCTCCCTCGACCTGTTCATGGTGCACCTGCTAATGCATGACAGAGTGTGGTTAGCTATACTGGTTACTTTGTCACATTTATGGCTCATATTAATCTTGGAGTCAGTAAACTATGACTCCAAAATCCCTTTCTACCATTGTTCGGCTGAGGTCATCCCCTAGCCTATAGGTGTGTTGGCGATTCCTTCTCCCTAGATGCAGCACTTTGCACTTGTCTTTGTTGAACTGCATACTATTGCTTTCTGCCCACTCTTCCAACCTGTCCAGGTCCACCTGGATTTGATCCCTTCCCACTAGTGTGTTTACTGTACCCCATAATTTTGTGTCATCTGCCAAATTTGGACAGAGTGCTCTCCACACCCTCATCCAAGTCGCTGATGAAGACACTGAATAGCACAGGTCCAAGGACTGAGCCTTGGGGGACCCCACTACCCACACCTTTCCAGGTCAATACCAACCCGTCCATCACCACTCTCTGGGTGTGACCCTTAAGCCAATTTGCCACCCACCTGACCGTGTAATCATCTATGTCACAGCCACTCAGTTTGTTTATGAGAATAGGATGAGATACTGTATTGAAGACCTTCTTACATATACCTTGGCTCCTGCATCTAAGCATTTTGTGACCTGGTCATAAAAAGAAACAAGGTTAATCAGGCACAATCTACCTGCTATGAAGCCATGCCAGTTGCCCTTCAGCATTATTTTTCCTGCTGGGCTCCCACAAATGTGATCCTTGATAATTTTCTTCAAAGGTTTTCCCAAGGATAGAGATGAGACTAACCAGCCTATAATTACCCGGATCCTCCTTCCTCCCCTTCTTGAAAATAGGGACCACTTTGGCCCTTTTTCAGTCCTCTGGGACCCAACCTGAGCACCAAGAGTGCTCAAACAGCCATGCCAGTGGCTCTGCTATGACAGTGGCCAACTCCTTCAGCACCCTTGGATGAAGATCATCTGGGCCTGCTGACTTAAACATATCCAGCCCCTCCAAGTGTCCCTTTACTAGGTCAGTGCTGACCATTGGTGGGCTGGTGTTCCTCCTGTGTCTATCTATAATGCAACTGAGAGATGTGTCTTAATCCGTGTTCAGAAATACAGAGACAAAAAACTCATTGAAGAGTTCAGCCTTGCCCCTCCTATCTGTCACAAATTGCCCTAGCCTGTCTTGTAGGAGGCCTATGTTACCCTGAGTCTTCTTTTCACTCCCTATATACCAGAAGGACTTTTTGTTGTCTTTAATTTTTGTCACCAGCCTGAGCTCCATTGCTGCTTTGGCCTTCCTAATTGACTCCCTGCAAGTGTGAGCCAAGGAGGTATACTCCTCCTTGGTAGCTACCCTGTTTCCCCAGCCTGTATGCCTCTTTCTTTGCTCCTAGGCTTTCCTGGATTGCCCTGTTCAGCCAAGAGGGTTTCTTGGTCCCTTTGCCCCCTTTTGTGCACAATGGAATCGTCTCCTTCTGCACCTGAAGGATTGCTCGCTTGAGGAACAACCACCCTTCCTGGACTCCCATCTCGCCAATCCTCTTGATCTTTAATGCCCCAGTAACAAATCTCTTGAGCACAATGAAGTTAACCTTTCTGAAGTCTAATACTTCTGCCCTGCTGGTTATTTTTCCCACCCTATGCCAGAGAGTGAATTCAATCAATTGATGGTCACTATCCCCTAGGTTACCTTGTACCTGTAGATCCCCCACCAGGTCATCCCCTGTAGCTAGCACCAAGTTCAGTAAGGAGTTTCCCCTAGTGGGACGGTATACCTCCTGTGTTAGGCAGAGGTCCTGTATGCAGGTTAAGAACCTACATGAGCAGTTACATCTGGCTGACTGCTCCTCCCAGCAGATGTCAGAGTAGTTTAGGTCACCCATGACAACCGTGTCCCTTGACCAAACAGCCTCTGCAAGCTGCCTTGAGAATTCCAGGTCTAGTTCATCCTCCTGGTGTGGCAGTCTGTAGTAGGCCCCCACTACCAAGTCTCTTATCCCCTGACCCCCTTGTATCCTAACCCACAGTACCTCAATTTGCTCCTCCTCTGATCCCATCTTGATTGTAGAAGATGTGTATTGCTCCTTAACACAAAGAGCAACACCCCCACTTTTTCCCCACTCTATCACGTCTGTATAACCTATGGCTCTCAATGCTTACTGCCCAATCATGAATAGGGTCACACTAGGTTAGCCCAACCAAGTCGAAGTTATTGCTTGCAAGCAGGAGTGCGAGTTCCTCCTGCTTGTTCCCCATGCTCCTAGCATTAGTGTAGAGACATTTAAGGCCTCCAATGCGTGCCCTTGGTACTCCTATGTCCGGATGTCTATCAGGCCCCTTAGTACTTACCTGGGCTGATCCAGTGCGTGGCTCATGGTTCGCTGATTCTAGGTTCTGTCCTCTGCATCCCCGTCCCCCAACAAACCTAGTTTAAAGGTTCAATTGACAAGCCTTCACTCACAAAACTACCTGCACTCCAGTCTCCCAGTGGATGAAGGGAAATCAGCTCATCCCTTTAGCTGATTAAACAACTGAATTACATTCCAGAAGGTACTGATACCATTGTACAGTACAAGACCATAATAGGGTAACTCAGTGGTGGTGTATGACTAGGGTCCCAATGTAGAGAGAGTCTCTCTCTTCCCCCCACATCCCCCACATATGGAAAGAAAATCTCTCTTTTAGAAGAATGCATGTTCTCCTGTTCTAAAAGGCTTCTGTTCCTCATCACATTATACATCTTTTTCCATATACTCCTTTTTATCTTTCAACTTGGCATTAGTGAAAGCATGTGACAATATCACATTCATTCAGTTTCCAAAAAATACAATGGTTATATGATGAGCTGTTCCAGAATGACATGAATCCATCTGACTCCAGCTGAGATTTGAACATTATTTTTTTCATCAGAAGCAGCAAAGATAGGATTGTAGTATTTGGGGGTGGGGACTTAGTCTGGTGGAATTTCTTTGGGGGAAAATAAAGGAAGCAACAGGTTTTCAGTGGTGAAATTCGCACTATCCCCATTTACAAGAGACCTAATGGAATCCCTGAATTAAAATCCATAAACTGATCTCAACAGTTCTATTAGCAGAATGGAGAAAGCAAACAAGTGACATGTGGAACTATGTCAAGACATCTCAGAATTCCAGATCAGAGATTATGAGGAATTCCTGGGCAGCTCCGGTGTAAGAATGTCTTGACTGCTCTCTTATTTCATTTTTAAGAGAGATTTTTTAATTTAATGGTGCAAAAAATAAAGGACCAACAACAAACTAGCTAGAGCCAAGGGTAGTATATACCCCAGAGTCTACCCAGAGACTGATAATTCTTATCTGTAGCAGCAGTGCTAATCTACTCCAGAGAGCCCATATAACACTGTTAACAGTTCTGACCTAAAAGATTTCCTGCTATTTCCACTCCGGACCTAAATCTTCCCTCAGGAGAAGCTAAGGACACCTAGACACGTGACGGAGCTCTTCACATCAGAGGAGACTCGATTAATTGAATCTGCCGTGAGTCTGCTGCAGCGTGCTAGTGTCATGTGTATTCAGTGTCCCCATGTTTCAAAATGGCAGCTTTAACTAAATCTCATCAAATGAGGTTTAGTAAAAGCGCTCCTGCTGCCATTTTGAAACACAGGACACTGAATACACATGACGCTGAGAGCAGCTCTAATTAAAGCACCACCCGCCACCTCCACCCTGGAGCATGTATATAGAAAATGCCCTAATATTCATCAAGGCAGATCATGAGGCAATTCTGTAATGTGCACAAGTAACCACTGGAGGTCAGACTAAGTCCAGTTCATCTGTATGTATGATTTAAGACCTGAATGTAAATCTTAATACCACTTGGCATGCCTAAGGAAAACTGTCACAAAACTCAAAAACAAAGACTTCACTAATACCACTGATATTGAAACACATGATGTTTTGATTTGTGATCTTGATTTAAAACAATTCTATTCAGCTGTCAGAACTACCATGATATAGTGTCCTATAGTGTCCTCTGCTGGAGCAATTAGTTAATAGCAGGATTCTTCAGCACACACGGGTATGTCTACACAAGACTTTACTGCGGAGTTTCCTAATTAGCTCGGCAGTAAACATCTCAGCATCTATACATGCAGTGCTATTAGGCCTCAGGAAACTAATTAACTCCACAGCAGGATAGTACTTGTAAACACAAATTTTTTTACTCCACAGCAACACATATGTAGATGTTGATGGGACTGGCTAGGGCACAAGGGTGTGGGGGCTGCCTACCAGCTAGCACCCAAACTGAAGCACCCTTGTGTCCCAGCCAGCCCCTCTGCAGGCCATTGAGCTGGGTCAGAGCAGCCCCATGCTGGCAGGCTGACCTCCCAGACCTCCGGCTAGCCAGAGCTACTCCAACCTGGCTCAATGTGCTGCAGTCCTGGGCGCACATTCAAACAGGGTGCCCAAGACCAATAAACTCCTGTGCAATATCACCAGACTTTACTGCTGTGCATTAATACCACATGTAAATGTGCCCATTAAGTAGCAGATATAAATACCCCTCCTTGGCCTGTCAGCCCAACAGGAACATGTTCCAGTTTGTCTATGAGTCCAACTGCTGAAAATGTTTTCATTAAGAAAAACACTCCATGCCATCAACAAAAAAAATCAATATTGTAGATTAATGTGTTCCCTTTGCTCAAAGAAATAGCTTTGTATTTTACGATTTGTTTTAAAACAGCATAAGGATTCCCTTTATTTACTGAACCCATAGTTTGTACATGTTTAAACAGTGTATCTGGGGCCTACTTCGAGTGGGTACCTGAATACTTGTGTATCCCCCCAAATAGCTCCCCTCATCAACCCTCGAACCTGCATTATAAACATGCATGAACAGAAAACGGAATCCCTGGAATGACATAGCTCTTAACACTAACCCACAATCTTTCTTCCTCCATTCTGCCAAATAGGTTGATGGAGTAAAAATGCTGAGGGGAAGGATAGTAATTGCCTCCTAAAGCTTCCTTTATTCTTTGGATCCACAACTAGGATTGGGGCTTCATTGTGCTAAGTCTTACAGAAAGACAGGGCTCCTGGCCCAAAAGAGCTAAACTATCTATTCTGAAACAAGACCCAAGCAAACACCAGGAGGGAAGGAGCGGAGGAACCATTACCCAACACCGCCTCCCCCCGAGGCTACGGTTCCAGGACATCCTGCTTTACCCAAGAATAAGATGACACAGCAGAACTGCGCCATGCCATCTTCCCCTCATCTTAAATACCTGACTGCAGCCCAGGTCCTAGTGCACTGCAGCGCCCCAGCACCCGGGAGGGCTAGTGGAGTCGCCAACGACCAGAGAAGGCAGAAGAGGAATGACCCTGCCCGTGTAGGGGTGCCGGGGAGGGGACAGCCTAGGGCAGCGGCCACGTCCCAGGGCGCGGAGCAGCGGGACAAGCGGCGCCCGGCGATGGCTGTTCCCGGGCAGCAGCGGGCCGGGCCGCTCCTGCAGCGAGCCAAGGGGTCGCTGGACCCCGCGCACCTCCGCCGGCCGCGTCACCGACACCCCAGCACCGACCGCGAAGCAGCCCGGGGAGGCGGGATGTCGCCCGGGCTTGCAGGTCCCCACAGCCAAAGGCTTTGCCCGGGACGGATCCGCCCAGCAAACGCCACCGCCGGGA
>NW_005842271.1:1559331-1560264 GCF_000455745.1 Alligator sinensis | reverse complement strand
ATGCGCCGCCGTCCGCCGCCCCCCGCGCCCTGCACCCGGGCTGCGGCACAGGGGCCCCGCGCCTGACCCCCTGCCCGGGGGGGGCGGCTCCTGCCACCGCCGCCCGCCCAGGGCTTGCTTTTTCCCGCTCAAGCGGAGCCCCAGCCTGCCGCCTCCTGGGCTCTGCCCTCAGGCTGGGGGGGCCCAGCCAGCAAAAGCTTCGTCTTCCCACGGTTTGTGCATTTATTCGAGTTACAAGCTGCCCCGTCCCGGCACAGGCCCAGGGCGGCTGGTGCTAGGTGAACCCAGCAACTTATAACTGGGGAAAAAAAGGTCTTTTAAACCAAGAGAACCACCCCCCAACCGTACTGAACAATCCTTTCGCGCCTGGCACATTCAGCCTGGGCCTGTCCTTCGTTAAATGCCTCCACACCACTGTAAGTGGCTGGATGCCAGCGCAGGAATGGCACCCTGGCAGTGTTTGGTTTGTCCTCCACAGCATCCTGACCCCTACCCTACTGTACAGGTGTGAAACTTGGACAACATATTGGAAACACCTGAAAGCTTTGGAGCATTACCATCTTTGGAAAATGTTCCATATCACGGGAAGGACAGAAGAAAACATGCAGGGTGAAGGCTGGCTCAATCAAACACGAAGCCATGTTTACACGGCACCAGTTCCATTGAACAGGACAGGTCATAAGGATGCCTGACAACTGGCTCCCAAAACAGGTTTTTATATCCTCAGCTCACTGATAGTCACCACTCTAGAGGTGGGAAAAAGAAGAGGTTCAGTGACACCTGAAGACCAATCTGAAGAAATTAGATACTATCATCAATATCTGGGAGATACAAGCACAAAATCATCTCCAATGGTACTGTGATGTACAAGGCATCAGTCATTTCAAACAAACTCCTCTCAAGGTGGAGGCAGATAGATGAGAGAGACAAAGG
>NW_005842271.1:1518683-1559300 GCF_000455745.1 Alligator sinensis | reverse complement strand
GGAAAGAGCTGTGACCCAGCATCATCAGGATCTACTCCTTCCTCCCAGAATTATTTGCCGTGCCTGCAGTTAAACATAAACATCAAAGGAATGCTGACAATACACTGTCTTCTGGATAAAATGCAAAAGCAAACTCCTGGCTACCAGTGATAATTAAAGATCTTGCAGTATTTTTCTGTAGAGAGCAGGGACACGAACTATGGTCCTGGCCAAATTCTAATGCAAGCAAATACATTCAACCTTTCTAAAATTTCTCCTGCAGGTAATTGAATGTACTATTCCACCGCCCCCATCTTCCCCACCCTAGTATTTTTGCCCCATGTAGTGCTACCATGTACTGTTAAACAGTTGAGATAATCTCTTCCAGAGGTCCCTGAGATTCTCTGCATTTTCCTTACCTGCCTCATAGAGTTATTGTAAGAATTAGCTCTTTGAGAAAAATAGTTCTGGAAGTGCAAGACATAACCTTATCATAAACAGATTGATGAAAACCTAAAGAGAAAAAAATAAATCAGTGAAAATAATTTGCAGAAAATTGTTGCCAGTATTTCAACATTTGGAGATTCAGCAGAGGTATTTCACATTCAGTGTCCAGTTTTCAACCTTGGCTGTCTGAAGTTTAGTATCTAAATCCACCAAGGAACTGAAAGTTATTTGTGTCAGTCCCTTAACAGTGAAGGCCCAATGAAGGAGAAGATCAAGTCAAATTTTAAAGTATGTTTTTAGCTCTGCTGTATTGGGATCAGCTTGAAAACAAACTACTAAAACTGAATTAAACTGATTGTTGGACTAGAAAAGAACAAGCAGCTGAACTCTGCTTATGTAGCTGAAGGTGATAGGGACCCTAAAGATCTCCTTCTCCCCATGTAAAATAAGTCAGATACATGAATCCCGACTAACCATATCACTAGCCTTCCCCAAAAGCTTTGCATCAAATCAGCCTTGTGAATCTGATGTGATCATGGATGGAGACCCCTGAGCTTGGCAGTGCACCCCCTGCAAAAAGCACCACTGACACTGCCAGAGGTGCCTGCGGGCATTCACCACTCATCCGTCCTGTCCCCTTGCCACCAGCACTGCTGGCAGCATCTGCGGGGAGTCCTCAATCGCCGCTGGCCGCCACTGATGCTGCCAGCAGCATCTGCAGGTAGTCATCCCCCCTCCTCCTCCCCAACACCGCTGCAACCGCCTGCAGGAGCTCCCCGCTGCTAAAACCACCACCAACACCTGTGGGCAGTCACTGTGCCCTCCCAGCCTCTGGGGGCATGCAGCCTTCATGATGAAGAGAACTAGCTATGTTTCAGGTAGGGTCCTAGAGCTCCTAGGTTTACAAGTTCACTACTAGTAGAATCATGTTAGTCTTAAATCAAATCAGAAGTCCAAGCTCCCTACTTTGTGAACTGTGCTGCCAGGGGAGAAGGCACATAGAACAGCTTTTGTTTCCCCCTGAGTGCTGGGAACACAGCTCTGTACGGCTCTTTACACAAGTAGTGCAAAAGAGAAAAAGTCCTTAAGCCAGTGGTTCTCAACCTCCTTAGACTCAAGATATCCCCTTAGAAAATGCCAATTCTTAGCCTTCACTGGTTTCTAGACTACGGAAAAATACTAGAGCAAGTCCCACATTGCACTGAATACAAAGAGACCACAACAGGTCAGAATGGTTTTGATGCTATGGCTTTTTATGTGAAACCTCTGGGTTTCAAACCTCTTGTGAATCACATGTAGGTGTTTGCACACCTACCACTGCTGATATTGCATTACACTTAGAAGGATCTTGTGGTACCCTGCTTAAAGAAGTCACTGCATTAAGCCCTTCTTCATGAGAAATCCCTTTTTAAAAGTACAACTAATTTATTTTCTTTATCTACTTCAGTTATACCAAAGGTGTGCTTGGTGCTTTACAGACCTTTGCACAAAAAAAAAAAAAAAAAAAAGCATCCCACATCATAAAAGAGCTTCCTGAAAATATGTAAATAAGATAACAGAAGTGCTGGGAAGGAATGCAAATAAAGTAAACAAATGGTTATGTCTGGCACTTACCCAGTGTGTTTCTTTCCGTCTCATCTTTCTAGCCTGTGTGAAAGGTGTTATGTACAAGTAAGATCATCTTTGTTATTTGAAGGCTGTAGACAAGGAGGAATAGGATGAAATTAAGCAAAGATAAATTTAGGCTGACCTTCTTCATGGTTTTATGCAAGATTGAATGGTCTTCCCAAAGAAATGTCAGAAAGTCTCAGCAATTAATCCCAAACTGGATAAAGGCCTAAAAGTAACCAATGCAGTTTGGCAAAACTAGAGATTAGGCACTAAATAGATCTTCTGCATTTTGTTGGTGTGTTCACTGTCCTGCAAGAGACTCCCACTCCTGGCTAACAGGGATATGGAGAAAACAATTGTTTCCTCTTCAGTCATGTTAACAGGAAATATTTTCAAAAAAATAATTTGTTTTAAAAAAGAACCTGGGCCAGAATCCTGACAATCGCTGGCTGCTTTACACTTCTCCAATGACCCAGGCAACCACAAGCCTCTTTAACTGGGCAATTAAGGTGGATTTATGGCAGATTTGCATTACTGAGGTAGCATAATTTTGTAATGTTAACAAAAAGTCTTAGCTCAATTACTCAGCTATTGCATCCTTTCCTTGGGGCTTCTTCTGCACAAAATATCCTGTTTCTGTTGATCCCAGGAAGCCAAAGATCAGGAACTGGAATCTCATCCAGCTCTCCTTCCCAACAATACAAAGTCTAGATTCCTGGTCTTGAGCACAGTGGATCTTTCCAAATAAATGTAGAAAATATCAATCAAATGTCTCTGGACATGAACACAAAGACCTATTTTGTCCCCGCTACATAAAAGTCCTAAATGAAAACATTTTATATTTATTAACTGTTTTTGTTCCCATTTCACACAGATCATTGATGTGAAACATGCCTAGGAAGGCAGACAATGAAGAACTAAGTAAACTTTAGTGTGGTACTAAAACACTGGAGAGCATATTCAATAAAATTATGTGTATGGGGAAAAGGATTCCCTAGATATTCACGGAGCTTAATTGTTACAAATAGCTGTTCCTTCTGTTCGACATATGGAGTGATACTGGGTTTTCTTTTTCAGTTGTTTTAAGAATAATTTCCTTTACTCAGAGCAGTGAAACAGAGCAGCAAGCTATTTAGGGGCTGTTTATTTGTTTATCTATAATAACAGGTAAATAAAATGTGAATGGTAAGTCTTGATTATCTACCTATTTATTTTGGCTAGATGCCTTTAATACCTTTTCTCTGGTACAATCATAAAGGTCCCAGCCTTGCAATCAGATCTGTACAAGTGGACCACATAAAGCTCTACTGAAGTTAGTGGAGCTCTATCTAGATGGGCATAAGGGTTCACCCATTTGTATCAGATAGCAAGACAGGGTCAGAATTGATAAGGATCTGCTCCTTCCTAAAGTCTACTAACAAGCATATATTTTATATCACTATTTATACTACTTATTTCACTGAACTGTATGTATTATACAGCAAATTATATTAATACAAAGAAATGCAACAAAATGCCCCAGATGTTGAAAAGATATCTTAACAACTAGGTAGCATTAGAAGAGTACTTACCCTCACTGAGTTTAGAAGGTATTGTTACCCTGAAGAGAGTTATTTCAAGCAGCATTTACTTCCTATGGATTCCTTCAGCTGCCACTGCTTTGCAGTACCTAGAATATTCAGCCAGTAGCAAAATGGTGGATGGGAGCCCAGTATGGCTATATGTACATCTCTCCTTGAATTTGCTGGAGGATTGAGTGTTTCCCCTTTCCTGAGGATGCCTAGGGTCCATGCTATAAGGCCTTTGTGCCTTACGCTACACTTCCCCAAAGCCCCAGCTCTTAAAAAAATGTTTATAGGAAGTTTCCTTAAGTAATTCTTGCAGAGTTGTCCTGGCTTTCTGATCACCCTCTGTAGGTTGTTTTGTAGTCAAGATAATGCTCTTTCCTCTTATTTCCTTTACTTCCTCCCTCCTAGGAAGAAGATATCAAGGCTCCTGCCCAGAAAAATCCACTAACAAGGTCAAACTTCAAAAGGTATTTCTTGAATGGCATTTTTGCCACATTTGTCTACTACCAAAAGTAGATTTAACTGTTACTTGCAAGCCATGCATTTAATTCTGAAAGACTCTGAAATATCGTTTAAAACTATCCCTCAGCCAAGGTTAAACTGCAGCCATCTCTGCAAGTATTACTGCACGCACCAATAATTCTAGGAGATGCAAGCTTTTCTAGAAGAAGATGATTCAATAGAAGATACTTCCCAAAATTAAGTACTATCTGGACATCAATGTACACCACACCTTGTAAGAGTGACATGGAAATTGCATGTCTCCATGTATTTAGGTTTTACTTGTAAGTTCAATGTGCCATCTTCAATAGTATGCTGCCTGCTGGCATTAAACTAAGCAACATTTCAGTATTGACTCTAGGAAAGAATGAAAGAACAACTTATGAAACACAAATATGGCTTCCTGTGGCATGCAGGATTCTTGGGAGGTCTATAGATCCAGTGAAGTCAACTTGTGAAAGTTAACTGAATAAAACTCAAGATCCTGTGGTTGTAAGATATGCTACTATGTCACGGACATGACCAGGATATAGGTAGTCAGGGCTTGGCTCTAGAGCAGTGATTTTCAGCTAGGGTGCCACACTACCAGCACTGGTAAGATCACATGATTACTAAGATTACCCCAGACATTTCAAATAGGAACCATAGTGTCAGAACTATGCTTCAGAACTACCTCTTAGAGCAATTCTTCTGTTAGATTAAATTCAGAATGACTACATCATTTTTAAGCACAAAAAAGAAAAAAGAAGTACTCCATACATCAAGTAAGAGCTAAGAGCTGGCATTTTCCAAGGGATGCCTTGAATCTAATAAGGTTGAGACCCACTGACCTAAAGGGTCACAACACAGGGGATCAGGAACAGACAGGGTCAGGGAAGCAAGGATCCCAAGTACAGCTAGGAGATCAGAAGCAGGTGAGTATGGAGGATGAGGCCTGTAAGCAACTAGGATCCAGAACAAGCCACTGGAGCTATACAGAATTAAGGTACAGACAATCACCAAGCTAAGCCACAAGCTCAGAGCCAGCAAAGGAGTCTAAAGGTGTCAAGGCTAGAGCTAGGACTAGGAGATAAGAGTTAGCAAGCAAGACCCAGGAAACAGGAAACCAGGCCAAAGGAGGAAAAAAAAAACAGGACAAAGAACACAGTGAGCAAACAGTCAAGAATTGGGAACTGAAAAACTAAGACTCAAGAAGATAAGAAACAAGAAGCTAAAAACATAGTATCAAAACCCCCTGTCTTTTCTGAAAAGACAGAAAAATACCCTTTTAAATGAGTAGGTTGTAGAATACTGCAAGAGCTGTTTATATGCAGGCAGCCGTATAAGCCACTGGGGCCAGCTGGGGGTAGTTAGGCCAATGGCAGCTAGACCCATTCAATAACCAGGCCTAGTTGGGGGCAACTTAGCCTGACTGTTGCCCTTGCCCCTGACACTGTGTAGAATAGATTTTTACAGAATCTAGCGAGGCAAGTATGTCTACCAAATATAGCACATGCACAGGTATGCTCAGATGGTATATCCAGTGCTATGGATCGATTGTGAGATGGTTGCCTGGCCAAGAAGCTGGAGTTTAGTTGTGCTAGAACCTGACACGGTTTTACAGTGTCAGCAGGATAATTTGTAAATGTGCATCTTGGTTCTCTACTGTCTTGCACTCCCATGGAGAGCTGTGCCACATGAGCGCAAGAGAAGTGAAAAGTGCTGCTGTTTTCATTTGGTAACACTTTATACTCCCTTTGCAGAGTCATAGTGGATAATAAGTGTCAGCCAAGAGAGAACCAAGTTCACTTGTTTTTGGATGTTTCACATTTTGGACGTTTCACATTTTGGACATCATGACCTCAGCCATGTCATCTCAAAGGAGGAAATTTTCAAGACACCAGCAAGTAGAAGGCAGCATGAGACAAGGCATGTGAGGGTGTAAAAGGAAAGAGGGGAGAATAGGTTTGTGTGCAACTGTAGAGAGACGGTGTGAATGGCTGTGAAGGAAAAAGAGATGAATGGCTGTACAGGATAAGAAGGTGTAGAGGCCTACATGGTAGCAGCAAACCTGCTAGAGCAGCAACCAAGCAGCTTGGAATGTGGAGCCTATTATACCCAGCTGTGCCTATGGGGCTGGGAGGGGGAGAGGAAAAATTGGCTTCCTCATTGTATTCCTGGGGCTTCTCCCCACTACCCTCACTGGGACCATTAAAACACACATACAAAACTCTCCCCCATGCATCCTCATCTCCCTCACTCCAAAACTTACTTTGCACACCTTTCTCTACCCCTCACTCTTCCTCACCCTCACGCAATCCCTCCCCTCCTGTGCTGGGCACTGGGACTACTTCCCCTCCTGCTCTGGGCAGACATCAAGGGCAGCTGCCACAGAACAAAAAAGTTAGTATCCTTTCCTCCACAGAAATCTACCCCCAGCCCTGAGCACTGTGCACGGGGATGGGCATTGTCCAGCTTCTCAAGATAGTGAGGGCTGTGCCCAGGTGCCACTGGTTCTTCCCTAGTGAGGGCACTGTTCAGTCTGACTTAGGTGGGATAGGCACTACCCAAAGTCCCTAGGTTTATCTGCACATGCACCAGCCTGCAGCATTGGGCCCTGTGCTGTGTTATTCCAGTACCATGATTTCTGGGTTTATTATTTGCATTTCTAATAAGGGCATATATACTAACAGAATTGTGTTCACCTACTTACCACAGTTCTGCTCTGTTACAGTTAGCTGTTAGTGGAGCCGATTTGACACGTGCTTGCATCATATTCATGTCACCTTTTCCATGATCTGCATTTTGTGGTAGGTGCACATGTTCAAGTTTTGTGCTAATATAAAATGTCATGTGTATGCATGTGCACATATATGATCTGTCCATACCTATGTATCTCACATAAATATAACTGCATTCAGGAACAGTTTGGGTCATTGTTTGTAGGTTCAGTAAAGGAGTCATAGTCAGTTTTCAGGAACAGGTTAGCTTTATTAATAAACAAACTAAAGGAGAGGGACAGAATTAGGAGACATATGTATTACATTACTGCTTGGAGCCCTTGTTCCTAACCAGCTACTCACAGCCACCTTTATCCAGCCAGCATGATTATATTCAGACAAGCCTCTTAAAGGGCCTTACAGGTGAGTCAGTATACATTTGCTGGTGCATACTACTGGTGTTAGCAGCAGGATTTTCTGTAGCAGCTAGTACTGATGAGAAACTGTCTATGAAGCTGTTTACAAAGTACCATTTAAATATCTCTGGTTTCCAGATAGTTGCCTGTCTCGAACCAGTTATGTGGGTATTAGCAGTGTAGATAAATAAACCAGTCCTGTGTTCTCCAGATACAGCCCTCTCAGGGGTGCATTTAGGGCCTGACCATAAAAGCCACTGCCCCCTAGTTTTGAAGTGATATTGTAGCCATAATGGTCCTGGAAATATGCAAGGCCTAAGCGGTTTTTGTGGATGATATTTTTTATTGGATCAACTACATTGTTGAGATAGACCTAGACATGCTTTCAGGTATCACATACTTTTCCTTGGATGTTTGGGAGAGAAGCTGACACATTCTCTCCTTGCCAGACAATTCCAGCTGTGTGAATCTACATCCCTGCAGCTGGATGAGCAAACAATGCAAGTACCTAACAAAGAGCCTTGCTTTAAAGACTGCCTCACTTAATCTCCATTGGCTTTTTTGTTGCTTTCCCCTACAACAAAGAATGTAGATCCATGCCACTTCCACACGTTACCACACAAATCTAAATAGATCTGCCACCTGCATCCTGCTATGCTCCTTTCAAGAGGGGGGGGGGTGAGGAGAGGTGATTAAATTATCTCCAGTGATCTTCATCTAAATTAAGAGTCCTGCCCCAACTTCCTCAATCTATTTTAGATTTTAATCTTGTTTAATCTTGAGAGAAACAATTTATAAATTCCCCTAAATAACGAAAGGTTGTTTTTAATCCCTTGTTGTTCTGTAGGGAATCCCCATCCAAAACACCCCATGAGACTCTCTCTCAGGCTGAGGACACATGAAGAGACAATTGTGAGAGACAAAGCTAAAAGCATAAACCAGAGCAATCCACATTGTATCTGCTTTTCCACAAATGAGCAAGGATTGGGGGGGGGGGGGAAAAGGGTGGGATACCCAATCTCTGCTCTTCACCACAAACGGGAGGGGTGGGGGGGGGGGGGGGAAATAGGTTGGTATCCCAAAGTCCTTTTGCAGTGCTGCCTCCCCCTGTGCTATGGGTGATATTTGCTGCAAGGAATGATGGGCTGCATGGGAAAATGTACCTGGAAGTTTCCAAGTTCACATTCTAGGGGTCAACTGAGAAAAAAATTCCAGAATTCATGAAGGTTTAGGATTACCATACATCTGGGTTTTCCCAGATGTGTCCTTTCTGGACCCCTGTGCTGCATCTGGGCGGGTTTTTAAAATAAGGGCAAATGTCTGGGTGTTTTGCTCCCCCAGGCTGGCTGTTTCGGGTTGGGAGCAGCAAGCAAAGTGATTGCCTGTTGGGGATCACGTGCTTCCTGTGAGGGCTCTGGCAATCCAGCTACAGAGAGAGAGAGAGAGAGAGAGAGAGAGAGTGAGTGAGTATGTGTGCACAATGCAGGAGCTGCTTGGGCAGCAGGGCTGGGAGGCAGAGGCTGCAGGTGTGAGGGACACCAGCCAGACTGGGGAGAAGGGCAGGGGGCTTCAGGTTGGGAGTGAGGGCCACTGGCAGGGCTGGGAGGGGCACAGGGGGCTGTGGGTTAGGAGTGAGGGGCACTGACGGGGGCAGGGGCTGTGGGTAGGGAGTGAGGGGAAGTGGCAGGGCTGAGAGGGGGGCAGGGGGCTGTGGATCAGGAGTGAAGGGCACAGGGGATGTGGGTGCCTGCAGAGCACTGGCAGCACCAGGGGGCTATGAGGCAGGAGTGAGGGGCACCAGCAAAGGGTGGAGGGCAGGGTACTGTTGTTTGGGAGTGAGGGATAGCAGCAAGGCTGGGCGGGGTGTGGCTTTTCGGTCAGGGGAGGCACCTGCAAGGGGTGGAGGGCGGGGTAGTATTTTTTGGGAGTGAGGGATAGCAGCAAGGCTGGGGGGGGTGTGGCTTGTCAGTGAGGGGTAACAGAATGGGCAGGGACAGGGCACTGGCATGTCACTGCCCCCACAACCCCTGCCCCCCCCCCAGGTGTCCTCTTTTTTGGTCCTAGAAATATGGTAACCCTATAAGTAGGCTAGGGACAGAAGTTACACATACACTGGTTTAAATGATCAGAACCTGGTTTAAACCTGTAACAGGACATAAGTTCAGTGCACATAAATCAGTTTCAAAATGGCTGAAACTGGTTTAAGATAAAGCTCGTTGAATGTAGTATCAAACTTAACTGATTTGGGTCAAACCAATTTATGGAATTGCGTCTCAGACCCCTTCCTAGTTTAAGTTAAATCGGCATTTCAGCTGGTTTTTCAGCCCTGGGCTGGGCTGTCTGCACCACAGAGCATGGCTAGCCCCACCCCTACCCTCCCTAGCTGGAGCTCCAACTGGCTGAGGAGGTAGAGACTGCAGGCACAGCAGCATCTGCCTGGCTTCTCCCTGCCCCATCCCCTCTCACCGCTCAAGCAAGGAAACCCCTACACACAAACACACCCACACACCCACCCACCAGTCAGCCTCTGGTCATGGTCATACCACCCCCATGCTAGCTGTCTCCAATTTCACTGGAACAAAGGCAGACAGAACAGTGTCTACTTAGGGCTTTTTGGAATTAATCAGCAGGCCAGATGGTAATGTCCCTCCATTCTTCCTTACAAATGCCTTGGAAAAAGCTGATACTTGTTTCCTTGATGGGCTGATTAGCTTTGTGTTCTGATAAGCTCCCTGCTAGCTTGCTTCAAAAGCTGCAATCTGACAGGGTTCAAGATGGGACAGAGAGAGGTGTGAGAAGTGACCTGGTTTGCAATGCATGGGACCTGTGAAAGCCATCAGTTTGCTGCAGACAGTATAAAGAAGCATGGAAAGGGAGCTTGAAAAGCTCAGTATCATCAACAGATGCATGTACTCCACACAAGCAGTCCTCCCTCTGCCCTTTGCCTTGGAGTACTAGCCAGGGGCTGGAAACTGGCAACACTCCCTGCCCTTTGAGCAGTGAGCAGGAAGAGGGGGTTAATACAGCCTGGTGAGGGCTGCTTCCCCCTCCACCTCCAGGCACACCCCAGCTGGGGACTATGCAGGCCAGGGTGGGGGTTTAAATCGCTCCCTAATCATAGTGTCCTGCCAAGGCCAGGGCCAGGCCACATCCCCCCTCAGCTCAGCAGTGGAGACAGGAAGGGAGGGCTCCCTTTAGTGGCCCCCTTTTTCCAGCCTGAGCCACTGCAGGCATGTGCCTAAATTTCCTGAATTTTAAGTGAATGTCTATCCACTTACAAATTGGTTCAAACTCTGCAGGTTAGATTAACCTGCAAAGATTGAATCAATTCAGGTTTGGGCTTCTTGAGTGTCTGTCCCTAGCTGTAGTGACTTTTTCCTGCAGCACTATTTGCAGACCACAGAGGCAGTTGCATAGATATGCACCACCCTCATTCAGCAAGCACCAGATTACAATTATATATCAGGCTTCCTACCTCCAACTATGTACTGTACTGCAAATTTTCAGCCATGTCCATGAGAACTTGTACCTCATGGTGTGCCAGAAATAATGCAAAGGGGCTAAGACGGACAGTTCTGTTATGCAACACTTAAGAGATCACAGCAGGCTGCATGTAGCGTAATGGCAGCAAACCACCTCAAGGCTAGGATATCCAGTGATAAATGATGACTTGCTCTAGGACCATCTTCTTTCTGTGGACTGCTGGTTCTGCATGCAGGAAACAAGTATGGACTGGTGGAGATAACCATGAATGGATCACCAATGGTGCAAAAACCTGAGGAAGAAGGCCTCTTTCTTGGTGAATTTTGTGGAGCTAGGCAGTTTACCTTTGTACAGGGGCAGCCCAACAGCAACAGGTTCTCCTTGTTCAAGAAGCAGCATATGCCATATACCTGGAAGCTAGCAACCTCCAACCACAACTGGTTTACTAAGAATCAGTTTGGCATGGGCAAATTTCTTGCTGGTGCTGCCGAGTGCAAAGTAATATCCCATATGTCATAAGATTTACTAAGGTTCTGGAGGTCACTGATGGATTCACATGCAACTATAGGGAAGTGATAAATGGAGGATGGGAAGAATGTGAATGCTTGTTCCATCAGGCAGCCAAACTCATATATAGGAAAAGGATTGTTTTTCTCCTACTGCACTGCAGGTCCTACCTGACCACCATGGGAGAGGTATCCATGTTAATACATGCTGGTTCAAAAAAAGCATATGATATTAGAGAATCCAGAAACTCTAACTTGTTTTCCCTTATGAAAAAAGGGAGGCACACCAGAATTGCTCATGGTACAGAGGTCATTAAGATAAGTATCAGGGTTGCTGAGATTTGGCCATCCTTCCTGTCTGTTGCTGCCATGGCTCATAAAAATTTAAACTGAGCCTCTTGATTGCAGAAGGGGATTGTCTATCCAGGCTGCTGCAGGGCGATACTGGAATGCACCTCTGAGCAGCTACAGGCTGTATGGCATGCACTGCTGTTGGACAGCAGAGCAGTATCAGCTAGGGAAAGGGAAAAAGCCTGGGTTCAGGCTAGGCAATGAAGACAGAAGGCACGTCTGGATGAGCCTGCGCATGCCTCTTGCCGTGTCTCAAAGCCATTTCAGACACATCAAGAGGCACACTGGGAACAAAAAAACATTCCCATAGCTGCTTATTTGCAGCGCACGCTCAAAATTTGATACATTGATATACAGGTATATTAAAAAAAAAACAAAACAACAAACCCTGCATAAAAAAGGCCTGACTGAACTGGAGGCTTGGGTCTTCCAAGGAGACGCTCTGGTAGCCGGCCAGAGCATCTCTATGGCTGCCCTCTGCCCCGGTGCTGCAGCAGGCTGCAACATTTGCAGGGCAAGGAGTGGTGCAGGCTGCAGCAACCTGGACCCGGGCTCCAACCCCAGGTAAACAGGAACTGGGCCAGGGCAGGACTGGAGCTGAGGCTATGTGGGTGCAAGGGACTGCTGGGGGTGGGGGGGGGAGTCCCCCAGCTGCCCCCTGCAGGGCCCACAGCCCTCCCACTGAGGCTACAGGCTGCATGCTAGGCCCACAGCTCACCCCTGGAGCAGCAGCAGTTGTTGGGGTGCTCAGGGCCCTCTTGACACAGTCCCTGCATGGTGTGGGGCAGCGCAGCTTGGCCTGGCCCAGATCTATGCTGCATCATGTGGGCCCGGCTCAACACAGCACCGTGCAGCTTCAGGAAATTCTGCACTGCTCGGGCTGTCACCTGGGGCCCCACACCACTCACAAGTACCGTGTGTCGCACCAGGTCATGTCCTCCCTACATGGAGCCTGGGCAGGCACGACCCAGCCCGGCGTGACAGTCCCCGCAAGCAGCACAAGGTGCCGGGTGACAGCCCAAGAGGCACAGAGCTGCCTGAAGCCACATGGCGCTGTGACGAGCCTGCATGATGCAGCACAGACAGCACTGGGTGCCAGGCGGCCAGGAGTGAGCCATGCTGCCCCACGCCACATGCAGGCTATGCCAGGAGTGCCCCAAACACCCCGATGGCCGCTGCTGCTGTGGGCCCTGTGGTGAGCTGTGGGCCCTGTGGGGGGGCTGTAGCCCCAGCAGGAGAGCATATGGGCTCTGCAAGGGGGCATGTGGGCCCTGTGGGGGGAGTTGTGCCCTCTGTAGGGGGGTTGTGGCCACCGCAGGGGGTACCTGTTGCCCTGTGGGGGGGGAGGAGCAGTCTATGCACCCTGTGGGGGGCTGCACCCTGTGGGGGCAAGGGACCCACCCTTCCTGAGCAGGCCCGCCACACAATCCCCCCACACCCACAGTGCCCCCACAGTCCCCACACCTACCCACATCCCTTCCAACCCCACTCCTGCAAACCCATATCCCCCCCTTTACACACCCATCGTATGATAAGAAAATCAGAAGCAAACATCAAAACATAGATATTTAGAATTTATTTTATTAGGATGATAGAGACACTGGTAGGCTTCCAAACTGCTTCAACATTGTACATACAGCAATAAAACACTGCCCAACTGATATCTCCGTCTCTCTCTCTCTCTCTCTCATTGTGGAAGAACATGGATTTTGGGGTATTTTAAAGAGTACATTTGGGATTTTTTTTTTAAGTCAGAGATTTTGCAGTTTTTAAATAAAGAACACCAGAATTCCTGCTAGTGAGGCCGGTGGCAGGACCCAGGCAGAGAAGCCTGCTTGGGGCTGGCACCCAGCACCCAGCTGGAGGTGGCTGACATCCTGGCCACTTGGGGCCAGGAGGACATGCTTTGACAGTTCCATGCAGGCCACCACACTGAGAACATGTTCTGGGCAATAGCTGCCCAGATGGCAGGGCAATGGCACATATGGCAGTAGTGCCGCACAAAGGCCAACTGTGCAGCTACAGCCCACTGGCAGTTAGCCCAGAGGTGCAGATGCCTCTGCTGCAGCCATATAGTCCCTGTCCAGGTCTGGCAGACAGCCTTGGGGCCACATGCTGTCACAGATGGCAGCAGGTCATAGCCAGGCAGCACCCCCACTGCCAGACTGCTGCAATGGGTAAAGGGTGCAGGGGACTCTAGGTTAGGGTTGCTTCAGCAGCCTAGCTGGCACAAGGGGTAGTGTCCCCAGATACCAATTTGCTGGGCCCTGTCACAACCCAAAGGGTGTGATTTTTGTTTGTGCACGCTTCGGCACTGCTAAATTGTCCCCGCTAAATTGCAGCTTCCTTGCACGGTGGTTTTCTGCTGCAAAAGAGAACCCCGGTGCAAGGGAGAATTTCCCGCCAATTTGAAGCTTTCTTTGCAGGGTGCATTTCTTTGTTGCAGCACAGAAATGCTCGTTGCAAAGAGTTCCCGCCATTTGTATGCTAATTCGAGTCCCATTATTGGCCAGTTCTAAATTATTCACACGTGGCGGCTAGTGATTGGCTTGCTAGCCGTATAAGAGGCTTGAGTGGTTTCCGCCCAAGTTGGAGGACTCCACGAACAAGGGAGGAGGAGACTTCACGCTGTGTGAAGATCTCTAAGCGCTGCGGATCCTTACAGACCCAGCGCATTGGAAGCAGGCAACAGAGGTCTGATCAACCTCTAGCCTCTCCCCGTCGCCGATAGATTCCCAGACGTATCCCTCCCGCGCGCGATGAACCGGACCCATGGAGCCTAGCAAACTTTGTGTGAGTCCTTGCCGGACGACTCCAGAGCTCTTCTACCCGGGTTCGAGTCCTGCAGGTTTACTTTCCCGTCGCTGAAACCCTTTGCGACGTACCCTCGTGCCCTGCAGGTTCGAGTTTTCTTTTCTTTTCCCTCTGTAACTGCAACTTAAGCAAGCTTTCCAGCCTACACCACTGCCATCTCGGAGTAAGTAAACAATCTTTTAAACTACTGCTACGCGTCCGTGCCTAATTCCAGCTCGAAGGCCTTCCCTCTCCGCCCCGGCATGCCCGGGCTGCTGGCCACAGCCCGCGTGCAGCGCGAAAAGGGCTCGGGTCGCTCCCGGCCCGCACAGGCCCCAGAAGCTCCTATTTGTATCTTCCAGTTAGCATGGGCCTTAAGGCCCACCTATCTAACTAATAGCCCCCACTGTGTGGGGCCAAAGGGTGAATGATGCAACTAACTTTTTTGGGAGGTCAACTAAGGAAAAAGCAGGATATGAGTGACATGGGGGTTAAGGGTCAAAATGTGAAAAAAGCGCCCCAGAAACTCCTGAGAGCAAGTAGCCCTGAGCTGCTTGCCAGGGCAGCTTTTTATACTGTTGGGGCCAGCACAGGGCAGGTTTTTATACTGACCCCAGGCTCTAGCTCCCCCTGACTGCAAATCCAGGAGGAGCTGGGCAGGGTTATTTTGCCCCAAGTGGCACAATTTGTCCCGCATCAAAGTGCATGTCTGGGCATGGGCACTGAGGCAAAAATCCCCAGCTCAAATTTATGCTGCTCTTATCTGAGCTGCTGCAACCACATGTGCCTACATGTGTGGATGTGCCCAGAAAGACTAGCATACCAGTTCAAGCAGCCAAAGCTCTGACTGGTGTGCAGTGACAACCAACAGGGATATCTCTTTCAGGGGATACTAAGTACTACTTAGAAAAAAAGTGTATGAATGGACTTGTAGGCAGCTGGGGCAGTCATCAGATAAAGCCTTTACCTCTCCCCAGTTTCTGGGATGCTATATTCAGAGACTCTTTCCACTCATGGGAGATGAATGCTAATGGTGAGGCTTCTTCCAGCCTAGCCCCTGGCAGGCAGGATAGGTGGTTGGTCAGCTGGGCAACAAAGTTGCTTCGCTGTGCTTGCAGAGCTGGGCTGTAGCAGCACATGGTTTGCAAGGGCAACCTGTTGTTGTGAATCCTGGCTTGGCTGCTCACTTCAGCACTGAACTTTGACAACTCAGCTGTTAACCCCAAAGACATAAATCATAAATTCACAATTTTCTCTCTGAACTGAGCCAGCCTGGGTTTCTGTGGGTTAACCTGTTCATGCATCCATAGATTTAATCTTAATCTGTTTTCTATAGCTTTCTGTGGTGTGAACTGTACCCACCTCTGCTAATATATAGTCTTTCATCATTTTTCCCATAGTGTGTGTATGGAAATACAGAGATATCTAAAGTTTTTGAAACAAGGCTTAAAGGAGGTTTGTCATTTCCTTTCTAAAGTTGGGACTGGATAGGTAAAGTGAGGTCTTTAAAGTACACTTTCCCACGCAGTCCTCCAAGAAATCTCAGGTGGCTACTAGCCATTTTCTACGGAAAATCCCAGAGAGATTTGTGCTAGTTTCTCTGTTTCCATTGCCCAATGGAAACCCAGGCTTTTATTCTTCCTTAGCTGATACTGCTTTGCTGCCCAATAGTAGTGCAAGCTATACAACAACCTGCAGCTGCCCAGAAGTGCATTCCAGTGTAATCCTACAGCATTTCTCCCAGAGAGAGCAGGGCTGCTTGAAATATGCCAAATTTCAAGATGTTGACATTTTAGAAGTAGGGAGTGAACACTGGGGTTATGACTTTGCCAGATGTTGCTGGAATTTTGAAATCTGAAAATTGTGGAGAAAATAGAAACTTTAGGAAAAAAGGTTTTGTACTTTCCCCCGCTATTTTTGACCAGCTGTGCTGGGGGGGTGGGGATCAGAAAATTCCCATGTGTTGCCCTTTCCCAACTGACAAAATTAGGTATTGGAGAACAATGGCTGTGCTACAGTTCAGCTATGTGAATCATGCTTGTTATATCATCTTAGATTTGCACTGCACAGTCTACTGAAAATAGGAATAAAATAGTTCATCAGTGTAAAATGCAGTAAATGCTATTTTTAGAGCATGATTTCAATACAAAACTAGGGAAGTGAAAAAAAAACACAAAACTGATCATGTAATACATTATATATTAGAGCACATGAGAATACATTTCTCTTTAAAGATAAATGTATCTTCCTTGGTTTCAGAAGTAGTTTTTTCGGTCTACTGTAATATATCTTGCATAGCTCATAATGTTATCATCCTCTTTCTTGTCTTTTGAGTAGAATCGTGTTTAGAAAAAAGCCCTCCCTTATTAAAACAAAATAAAACCTAAGAGCCTGTTTAAAACTTTACAGCTTGATTCTGTTATTCCTTTTCAGTCAATGGAGTTACATCAGTGTTAAGAGAGTATTGGAATAGCCCCTCTAAATGTAACCTTCACTGGAAAATGCTTTTTAAAAAAAGCAACCACTTAACTGTAGTCATGCAGGGCTAGAACACTTCCATTCCTTACAACTGCTCAGTCTTGGAAGTGGTTTTAATGGGTACTCAATCAGAATAATATGCTGTGGGTCTCATACTACCAGTAGAGGTGGACTGCAAATACAATATACCATTCCAACTACTTTAATGAATACCAGCTAAGTGCCTCTTTTAGTTAAGCTAAAAGGTGCATTGTTACCTAAACATTTCGTTTTGTATTTCCTTTCAAGTTTCTACTACAGCCTCCCCTCCACTTGACCTGTTGGCTCCCAACAGCCTAAATATGAAGTAAATGTCCTAGCATTTACTGTGCTAGTGGTTCTGCAGTTAGCACACATTACTTTTTTTGACGATTACAATTTAAAGATTAATTTACATCCTTTACGTTTTTCCTGTTAGTTCAAAGGATAGTAAACCAACACAAAAATGATTATAATGCAGTGCTTCTTCCCTTCAATCATCTGAGCTGTGCATCTTATTGTTTGCTACAATACAGACTGACTGCCTGGCTAACTGGATAGTAAGACTAAGGATTCCTTTTGAGTTAATGGAGGACCTCTGATAATTAGGAAGAGTCCAAGGCTCCAAGCAGGTTGCCTGGCCTGCTGGCTTCTTAAGGCAGGTTTTGCTCCCAAGAGACCTTCTCAGTCAGTCCCCACAACTAAAACAGTCTTTAAAGTACCAAGCAAGCCAACCAAACCCTTCTGGTCCATCCCTGGAGGACCTCCTTGGCACTAAACCTTCCATGTAACCAGGATCTGGAGAAACTCCCTCAAGGGGTGGTGCAAGCACCTACTCTGGTCTCCTTCAAAAAACAGCTGGATATATTTCTTGCTGGAGTCACTTGATCCCAGATGCCTTCCTGCCTATGGCAGAGCAGCTGGACCCGATGATCTCATGAGGTCCCTTCTGGCCACTAACATCTATGAAATCTATAATGATGGGCAGGGCTCCTTCTTAGGGATACCATCAGCTATTGCTGAAGCAGATGGAATTTTCATATTTTATTTGTAGATCCCTCTTAAAATTCTGAAATAATTACAGGTTAAGTTACTTGGTATATTTTCCATGGAAAACATTATAGATAGAAGACCTGCAGACATTATGAGCCCTGTTCAAACGTTCATGAGCATTCTTCCCTGGCTGCTGCCTCCACATAACAATTCCTGACACCATATGGACATGTCTATAACCTGATCAGAGGAAAAGTATTTCAGGCTCCCAGGGGTAAATAGTGAAGGAAGGAAAAGTAGAAATGCAAGGGCTAATTTTTAAATGCTACATACCTGACAATGTTCTTTGGCATGTTCTGCTGAAGAAGTTGTGACTTGAGTAGAAATGAACTTCCTTGAATAGTTATAGCTGAAAATTCAATCACTTCTCAGGTTAGCAGTCATATAGCTCTTTCAGTCTGCATAACAACTTCAGCTTGTGAACACTGTTATCCCAATCTGAGGAAAAAGCTTCTTAGCAAAATAATGAACAGTATGTTACATTATTCACTACCATCACATATTCCACTGGAACAATGTTATTGATTTCAAAGGCTGTATACTGTATTTTCTATTGGCTAAATTTCATGTCCTACAAAAATTTGGTGAACCACACTGCAGCCCATCCTCCCCTCCCACCTCTTCTCCCCCATCCAAATAATGTATCAGCATTCTTCCTTCAGTATCCAAACAAGCAAAAATCTTACACAGTACAAAAGTCCTGTAGAGAACTACAACCAAAACAAAAGTCAACTAGAAAAAATCCCTTTGCACAACATTTGAATTTTTTCCCCTTCCAGAGTTTGCTGAAATAACAACAGGATAATCAAGCCCCTACCTCCTACTGCAGTCCAGTCAGAATGAGTCCACTTAAGATGCTCTATTATAAGAAAAGACAGGTTTTACTACAGGAGGCCACCATGAGGAAGACATGGTTATAGGAGGCTATGGCTGCCAACTGGGGAAACTTTGGAGCTCTCTGCGACTATCAGTCCTCCAAAGATAGGGTCTGGAGATCATTCAGCATCTGCAAGGGAAGTTATAAGGGACAAGACAGCACTTTTGCCCTTACTTTCTAAACCTACAAGATCCATCATAAAATGTAATGGAAGTGTTCCTTTGGACCCTTGTCAGGCCATATCAGGATGAGATTCTCATCTTTTCATCCAAGGCTACTCAATGCCTAAGTCATCTGTACTTAAAGAATAGTAAATGTCCCAAAGAACTTTCTATAAGATTGCTAGCATGCTTTTTTGTTCCCTGCAACTCCTCTAAATTTGAATTCCTGGGAACAGCTTTCTAAAGACTGACTTTTTTCATATCTGAGAGATTTCTTCCCATCTTAAAATTTCTCTCACAATTTTCAATTTCTTTTTTTGCCTTATGAAGGACATGCATGTCTGAAAGCTTGCAAAGAACAACTTTTTTGCAACTATTTAGGTGGTGTAATAAAAAGATATCACATCTACTCAAAGAGTTTATCTGCCAGCATGCTCTGATTCACTGGCCAATATTTCTTCCCCCCTTGATATGATGCACAGCATGGGGAGAACTTACTGATACCCTTCTCCGCTAGAGCCATCCATGACAGTGTACGTGCAACTGTAAAGAACCTGAGGATAAAGAGGAATTTTCAGAAATGTAATGCATTACCTTACATTGTATCACTATATTTACTAGAGTGTAGTTGGTGTGAATCATTGCTGTATCATCAGCCTGTGTGTATGTGCGCACAGTTAAGGGGATGACAGAAAGCTGGTGATCACCTCTGAACCAAGAGTTTTATAGAGTTTTGTATTTCTTTCAGTCTCAGACCAACACGGCTACAAAATAGATCCCCAAAAAATGGAAGGTATCATATTTTAGTCACTTTGGGGAAAATAAACTTCATTGTTAAGCCAGAAAGAAAGATTTCTGTACCTCCCTGCCTGCTTTTGACATTTGACACCTCCAGGGAAGATCAGCCTCTTCTGCACATCAAAGAGCAACTCACACAGACTCTCAGGGACTCAGGGGAACATATATCCAGCCTCAGCTTCCCCTGTGCAAAATTAAGTTTATTTTCTAGCTAAGAAGATTTTTACATCTTTGATTTCTCCTCTGCCTGAAGAAGGGTGTGTGCCTGAAAGTTTGCAAAGAAAGATTTTTTGTTTTACTATTTTTTTTAGTTAGTCTAATAAAAGGTACCACCTCTGAACCAAGCATTTTAGAGTTTTGCATTTCTTTTCATCTCAGATCAACATGCTACAAAATAGATCCCTGGTGTCCCTTTTACACATTTGCGGTGATACCAAGTAGAGAGAACTAGAAGGCGCCAAGTTAACCCTGAGAGTGCATTAATCATGAAGCAAAATTGTATGAAAGTCTTACTGAACACAGCAAAACTAAACAAGCTGTTTCTTAAATGTAGTGCTGCTAATAAGTAATTGGAGCGCAAGGTAAGCTCTAGTGCTACACTCCTAACCTACATTTTGAAGCCCAAAAGTTATTTTGACTCACTGTGCCCTACACCATTTGCTATGCAGTCTGACTGGCATGGGTGATCAACTGATCAACTTCTTTTGTAGAAGAGAACAAGGAGAACCTAAGGAAGCAAGGGCTGGGAAGCTCTAAGATGCATTTCAGCCTGTTGTGTTATGAACCTTTCAAGGTAAATTCTGCCCAAGAGCAGCCTCCCCCACCTGATTAGAATGAATGTGGACTTGTTAAGGAGGCAGCTAGAAGGTCCAGGAAATAAGATGGCAAAATGGGCAGGTATAAATCTCCCTGCCTGCCAGGGAAATATATAGTACTGGCCCCATAATAACTTAAGGGTTTTCATGTGGACTTTCAAACCAAAGTAAGTTTAGGACCAGTTTAAAGTGGTCAGTCCATATAACTGCAACCCCAGCTGTTCTTTCACAGACTAGAAACTCACCACAGCTAAAAGAAAACTCAACAATACAGCTTAATATAATCAAGATCTTTATTGATCTCATTGTAACAGCAACCATCAGTGAGAGCTTTTGGTTTGTTTGTTTTTTTTCCAAATACCTGTTTCAAAGGACATTAAAAAAAAAAAAAACTGAATTGTATAGAGGTTGCCCAAAGACTTCTCAGGCAGTTTCTGCTTTTCACCCAGAATCGCATTTAAAAGGAAAAAAAAAACAAACTGAAGAGGGCTGATGGGGTAGGACAGGAAAGGGTGAAGAGGCGGAGCTAGGAGCAGGTCATTTTGAAGAAGTTATTTGTTTTTAAATCACTAGATTTTAAAATGTATCAAGAATATCTATAAGTCATTATATTATTGGCCTTGCTCTCCAAAGACACCTTCACAGACCAAGAAACAGCTGCTTCACATTGCTGCAAAAGTTGTCTTCCTGTCTGAGGTGAAGAAAGGCACTGGATCACCATCTCACAGCAATGCCCTGGGAAAAAAGGTGGGGAATTCCTGTGCTATCCCCAGCAGCAATTGGGCCTAGGTTCTCACTGCCCTTGAGTTTTCACTCCTTGCATGATTAGAACAACGGTTAAAGCTCACTCCTGCTGCATGTTCCACATGGCTCCTGTTTTAAGTTAATTATCCTTGGATTTTGGCTTTTAGAACAGGTCTTGCAAAGAGTCACTCTGCTAAAACAGATGCTGTGCACAGCAGCAGCTGGCTCTTCTTGCTTAGCAAAGTAAGCCTTCCCTGTGGTACTTCTATCCAAGAATCTAACAGACTTCCTCGGGTTAAGTAAAATATATTTATTTTGTATCTCTATTTGTGTGCGTTATAATCACCCGCCCACACACATATACGTATTTATATTTGCACTCACTCACACACACGCTTTTAGTATCCGAGGCAGAGATTTCTTATTTAATGACTATGAAAGTATACCTCTCAACCCCTGGTGTTATATCACAATGCTGGGGGCAAAGGACAAGTTTAAAATCACATGGCATTTGTGCATTAAGTATCTCTTTCCACAATCACAATATTATAAGCTGGCATTCTTAGGTCATTTTACAAACATAAATGAAAATGTCATGCCAATTCATGTGCAAAGGAGGCAGGGCAGGGGGTTTAGTCTAAAGTACAGGGCATTGTGAGAGGTGTGCTATAAAGCCTTACAAGAAATCTCAACTTTACCACATCAGAGCTCCCCCTGCCAAAGCATAACAAAGACCTCCAGCAGGAGTTCATAAGGGACTCCTTTCATGACATGGAAGAGAGAGGGAAGCAGAGATAGGCACTGACAACTAGAGGCTGCAGCATACATTCCTAGGGGCATGTAGGTTACTAGAAGAAAGTGCACAAGCCATGTGTCTGTGATGCCATTTGAGTCCCACCACAAAAGAAAGAGAGTATTTTAACACTGTGTTGAGATCATGATTCATGGAAAATTAATACTGAGTAGGCAGATAAGGCTAATAATCACTTTGTCAAAGACTGATTTTTAAAAATTTACTTAGGAGCAGAATTGTTACAGATAATAGGCACTAAGAGTTCTGGGACAGAAATACTAGATCCTAAAAGGGAAGGCTCAGGGAAGAAGGGGCAGTGAACAAAAGAACAGTTAGGCACCTCATGCTGATGTGTACCAACAAAAACCCTAAGCACCTCCTTTGAATGGGGAAGGTTTGGGGACTAATGAGAAAAGCTTCCAGTTGAACCTGATAAAGCTAACTCAGTCACGGATGCAAGAGAAATTGAATTAACGTTATCTGGATGCCATACTCTCTTCCCAAAGATGTAGTACTCCTTTCTTTAACCAAAGTGTTTTAATTTTTTCATCTCTTGATGACTGAATTCTGCTTATGGACACAAGGTCCACATTTTCCAGGGTCATTTAGAAGTTTCCTACAAAACTATGAAATCAGGAAATTATCAGACTGGCCTGTAAGCCAGGTAGGAGGTTTGGTTTCTTTAAACATGAGCCAATTCCATGCTGGATCACACTGCCCCCTGAAGATTAAAATGGGGAACTGAAAATACTATACTACAAGATACACATGCAAAAATAATTAAATTACATACGTTATTTTACTGGTATGGAACCAAGCCTAGCGCTTTCACATCCAATTTACTGGAGTCTGACTGCAAACTGCTGAGGTTCCTAAAACTGGGGGCATTTTAAGTTTGCCAACAGCTAGGGAAGAAAGGACAGCTTCACTTTTGCTTCCTGACATCTTTTCTGCCTTGTGGTAGGAAGGAGAACACAGATACAGAAGATTTGACAGCCACTTTCAGAAAGTTGATAACACCAGCCAGGTGTGAGAGAGACAAGAGCAACAGTCAGGAAGATGCTTTGCAAGTAATTCCAAACACATCTAATTTATAGCAACAGTGACTGACAGTACAGCTACCTATTCCTCAGGCCTCCCCTGACATGCTGCCAGTCACAATGTAGTGTAGGAGCCTAGATCAGCCACCAGATCAAACTCATTTACTGGTAATTGGCATTTTACTCTTAGTGCCCAGAGATGAAAGGGGAATTGCAAAAGGGATGCCCGCTGTGCAGAGCAGGTGTAAATGGAAATTGTTTTATCCTTCCCTCGGAAGCTGATCTAGGACAGAGGAGTGGTACCAGGTCCAGAGCACGCAGGCAGATTAACCAGATCATAGAACAGAGTAATTCACAATAGAAATGCACATTTGAGCTGTCACCAAGTCATATCTGTTACCAAAACTTGCAAAGAAAACAAGTGTCTTTTTGGAGCTGTGAACACCCTGGAGTCTTGGGACTGTCACAAAGGCTTATTGCTAATTGTTCTGCCACTCTCTCTCAGCACTACAAAGCGGCTGGCAAGTATTTTCAGAAGCATACTTTCCTTTCAGATAAGAAAAGGAAACAATGCTACCAGTGCAACCAATTCAGCAGAAGCTGGAAAGAGCTTAACAGTAGTTGATGCAATACTATTTAAAAGTCTAAGAGATTGCTTTGGGTTGAATCTCATTCCCTAGCATATCCCTATGAAATAAAATCCCATTACAGAAACTCGTTCCCCAAAGGTACTCAGTCCCTCACTCCTTCCACCCTCAGCACTGCTTCTGCAATCAGTTCCACTAGCGTGGACCCCTCCACCTGTGCCAAGGCTCTTTGCTTTCAGGGAGTCTGTCAGAGATCCTTGCTTCTAACCTCATAGCAGGACTGAGACTCATCTTTTAATCAAAGAGTACCACATTCAAAATAATGAAACAAATTGACAATGGTTAGATGAACAATGATGAGGAGACAGGTGGCACTCAGGTCTGAAGTCTCCTTAAAAGTTTCTTTCTACAACATAAGTGACTGTTGCTCAACATAAATATGCAGTCACTTGCTTATATCAGTCTGGTCATTCTTTCAAAGCTATGCAAACCGCCCTCAGCACAAATACAAGGAAGCAAAAGGGCAAGAATGGCAAAATATTTATTTAAACCCAAAGTACTCATGAATAAGCAATACTGCATCTTTTGAGTTCTCTGTTATTGTTCTATTGGTTTTTTTAAAAAGGAAAAACTGTAACATTTTAATCCACTCAAGGCAACAAAATAAAAAATAAATCCAAACCAAGTATGGGAAAACTGGGATCAGGCCAGCAGGTCATTTGAAAGACAAAAAATTAGTCATCCTCTCCTCCCCCCTAATAAACTTCTTTTTATATGTCAGAGTTTGGTATTTGATGGAGGCAAAGAGTTCTTGGCTACAGCTAGAAAGAATGAGACTGTTAAACAAATTTATCTTCCAGCAGCCGTGGCGAGACGCCTCCATCCGGACCTGCACCTCACCTCCCTTGGTATTCTCATCCCCATGTCCTCCTGAACTGCCCTATCCTCTCAGACTCGCCTGGTCTACACTAGTAAGTTTTTCTAAAACTCATAACTGGTTTTAAAACCAGTTTAGCTAATCAATTTTGAAAACCACTGAGGCCATAGGACTTAGGCAGTTGGAAATGCTGCTTTTCCAAACCAGGGTCAAAACATGCTTTTGAACCTAGTTCAGTAGGAGTGTTTTAGGTTTCCTGAATCCTGGTCTACGTGAAGACTGTCCCCAAATATGATGGGGTGGAATCCCCTACAACAGATCAACTGAACTACAGCAGCAGGCACTATGAGAAGATTGTTGGACTGATTTTCCATTATGGTTAGGTTTATAATATGAGCCCAGGTCCCTGCATGTGAACAGGATCCTTCCCTAATGCAATGTGTTATCCAAGACCTGTGTTTTAATGGTTAAAAGTAAGGGCTAGAGAGAAATATGATGCAAGGGAAAGATGGCTGTAAACTACCTTTGTGCACCTCAATCTTACAGGTACTCCTTCAAAGCACAAGTTAGAGTAGGCCAAGGGGCCAATACAGCAGTTGAGGACTACCCTGACCTCTGCCACTCTCTCTCCTGGCCTTGCTGGATGCAAGGAGAGGGTGGGTGTAGGAACTGCTCCTGTGGTTCTGCAACACCCAAGGAGATCCCTCCAGTAGTAAAGTAAGCAGCTTTAAGGGTACTGCTCGGGCAGTGCAAAGCAATTGTAATAAGGAAGAATCTGTTCTGTAAGGTCTGGGGCACAAACACTTGAGGCTATTACATAAAATCAGAATTAACAAATGGGAATGTTTCCATTATCTTCCCTTCCATTTTAATGGAGCAGAAGACCGAGTCTGGATCTAAGTGTATCTGCACTGCTGGTTAAAATCCAGAGAGAAAGTGAACACACTATTTTCTTTGTGGAAGCTAGGCAGAGTGAAAGTAGTAAACAAGTGTTATAGAGGGTGAAAATAAATTAGATTAGATTTTTATCAGTTTTATTAGTTACAGAAAACAACACGTTTTAAAAATACCATCTTTAACCTGACTGTCATTTTAAACCACAAGCAATGATGTTCGGATTTTGCTTGATTCAACCATTAGAACACCAGAATGGAAACTAGTTTAGTCTCCAGTGCTGGGATCCACCCCACGTTGCTGGTGTCACGTGTTACTGATCACTAAGACTGATCAGCAGCAGGAGGCACAAAAATGAAATTGAAAGTTTATGTGCAGAAAGAATCAATTCTTAGAGGACATTAAGGTTATAGACACAGAACTGAGCAAAACAGGTAAGAACACCTTTTTCAAAGCCGCCCAGCAAAGCTAGAAAGGTTGAGTGCACTATTTTTATTCAGTCACCACTTTCCCTGGCACCATCATGTCCAGGAGTTGTGGGGAAAAAATAAAGCACAAGAGAGTGGAGACTTGTCATGGCAAAATGCTGGTGTTTGAATACCATTGCTGCATTTGTGACAGGACTGAACCAACCTCTTGCACTTTTGAAAATATTTTTAGGCTTTTCTAAAACCTCATTACAATAGCATCTGAGCATCTCATAGATCAATTAAATTTGTCCTCACAACACCCCTGTGAGGTAGGGAAGTACTATTATCCCCATTTTACAGATAGGGAATTGAAGCACAGAGAGATTAAATGACTTGCCTAAGGTCAAACAGGAAGTCTGTGTCATAGCCAGGAACACCCAGAACTACCCACATTCTTAGCCCAGCAAGATCATCCTTCCCTCTCTGGATATTTGTTTCTTATCTAGGTATTTAAAAAAAAATGCAGCTCAAGAAGTCAGAATGGCCTCTGCCAATACACGTTAACATGACTGTGGTATAAAGGAAGCTCTTGTTGTATTGCACTCGTAGAAAAATGTTTTCCTTGTTGTGAGTGCGTCAGCTGCACAACAGTTATTATAAAAGTCAAAATAGCTGAAACCCTGTGCAATGGTTGGAAGAGTTACCCCTTCACCAAAATAAGGAGAATCACTCCGATGAGAAAAGTGACTAACAATGCCCATGGCACTGACACTTCCTTCTTGTGTTTCCCATGTCAAGCCTGCTTAATACATGGACAAACCCAAGTTTTAATTACTATTAGCACTGCAAAATCAAGTTGCACTGTATTCTGCCTCATCTCTAAAACAGCTAGCTAAACACTTGAAACTACTGCTGGTGATGATGCATGAAGCAGAATGAAAAAACAAGCCATGGGCTAGCACCAGGCTGAACTTGCAGTGCCTTTTAGAGATAACTGAGCTGAACAGACTCAACATGGGAATCATACAGTACAGCAGTTTTCTCTAGTGTCCTTCATACTATACATAGGTGAATCATGCCAGAATAAACATAGGACTAGAGATGTTATTTTAGTCACTTTTCTGACCATCACTAAACTTAATAGAGACCCTGCATTTCCTAGCTACACTACAGAGCCTATTCCTGAGAAATCAAACATTACAAAGGGCTTTTGCTCCTGTGTTATTCACATTTTGAAGGAGAATAGGGAAAATTACAGCTTTTCAGAGGTTCCTCCCCCACCAAAAAGTATTTTACTAGTAAAGTGCCCCTTTAACAGACCCAAAGAGAAAAGAAGGGTCTTTTCCGATTTGTAATGGAGTTGCGTAGATTCCTAACCAAGGTGGAATCAAGGTGGAATAAAGTCCGTCAATTAGCAAGTCAATGGAACGCATTCAGCAAAGGGCCAACTGATGCCATCAGCAACTAAAACAGACCCTTTAAGTGGCTCTCACCAGAGAAGACTTGGCCTGAAGTACCACCCTCTTGGTAAAATCCACTAGCCAGTCATTGTGGGTTAGGTTTCCTACCAACCCCTTCTGTAAAACAGAGACAGGAGTAAGCACTGGAGATCATGAGACTTAAAAAAATTAAATTAAATCACCCATTCGCAGAAGCTCATTTATATTGGCCGACTTGTAAAACTCTTAGGCAGCAAACCCAAAATAAGAGAGGCTTGGAGGAAAAAATAATGGAGCTAGCAAACTAAAGCAGCACTGTGAACTTTGAGTGGAAGGATAGTGTAAGTTTGGATCAGACCTGCTGCCATTCAGAAGCCACTTGGCAATTTTTTCCTTTTGATGGGAGGGATTCTGAAAGGGTTAATATTAAACATATTTATTAAAACCAGTACTGGGAAAAAATACTGCTCCTGATGCACATAGGACGGGAGGTGTCAAAAATGAACAACTGCTGAAGTACCTTTAATATAATAGTCTACAACGTGGACTAGGAGAGAAAGCAAGATAAACTATTAAGGGGCAAAAAAAGAGGAAAAAAAGTGCTGAGGATCAACAGCATAGAAGAGAACTGATAATCTGCGCCCCCTCCCGTTATATCTCCAAAAGCTCTTTTGATTTCGGGCCGATGGACTTATTCATCAAAAACACTCAGGAGGCAAACGAGTTAGGCTTTTGCAAACTGGAGTTTGTGGATGGCTTTCCTTTGGGGTGGGCAGAGGAGGAAGCAGCAGTATACCAAGTTGATGCCTCTCTCCAAATACACATGATATTAAAAAGCATTATTCAACAGGAAGTTGGGGCAGGGGGAACCAAGGAGGTGCAAAACAACAAATTAAAAGGCTCTCTCTCATCTGAAGAGAGAATGCATGTTACCGCTGCAAGACACATTGCAAACAGAGTTATGGAGAGAGGAAGGGCTAGAACACAGGTGAAATGAGTGTTCTGCCCATTGAGGTGAAGGAGCTCAGACTGAGCAGACCCTTTACTATCTCCCACTACTCCTTGTGATTTCTAAAACTTGAATGACAAAGCATCTGAGACACAGTTACTTACTGTGCACACACAAGCCATTTGTGAGCTGGGATCAAGCTGAAGAAAGGGAGCAGGAAGGAGCAATGCCATATTCACTCAGCATAAACTAACTGCTCCCTGGCCCCTTTGTTGTTTACAATAAATATCGAATTGGGGCTGGAGGTATGTTCTCGCTTGTGCATGGTTTGACAGGTTGCCTTTAAAGTGCGAGAAGCCAAGGTTGCACTCGGCATGTTCCTCAGCTCAGTTAAATTTGACAAGGGCTTCCATCCAGTCATAGGCAAATGCAGAGGGAGGAAAAGAAAAAAAAAAAAAAAAAAAAAGAGGAACAGGACTGGTGACCTGGTCTTATCCTTTGGCACCTGGAAGGCAAAGTGGGGATTCTAATGGAAACTGCTGCTGCTTCTTCCAACTTTTGATTACTGATCCTATTAGCCAAATCACATATGCACAGGTAATCAGGAGTTGCTGCTTCTCCATGGTTAGCCTCGGTGGTGATCAGATGTCCATTTCAAACTGAGCATCATCCCCTGGAAAAAGAAAAATAATGAGAGCAGTGCTAGACAGAGATCTCAACAAGTCCTCAAAGAGGAAGGAGAAACTTCCTCCACCCACTTCCTAACCATACTTTGTTTTTATTTTTACATATATATTGCCATCAGATATGCCCTTTAATTAACTCAGCATGGTAGCTGGAACAAAACAGATTATCTGCTGTAGAAACCCAGGCTGTGGACATGCAGCAGTCACTCTGAATGTAAGTGTGAGGGTGTTAAAACGACAGCTCGTTTAAGTTCCTAGCTATAAAACCACTAGACTCATGTTTTTTGGTCAATGTTTTTCATTTGTAGAAGTCATTAATGGCCCAATTTTAATACAAACTCTTGTGCTTGTTACTGCCTAGATTAATGATTCCCTACATATGTTTACAGCACCATGCATGCTAATTAATTTTGCTAGTCCATAGCTCATTAAGGAGGAAAGAAGAAGGAAAAAGAGATTACTTGAGTGACCCATTGTCTATGACAGGGTGGAAGGTGGGCTGTGGAACCTGCTTCTGCCTGAAGCTGCTGCTAGATCTGCCCTGCTCTACACACTGTAGATCCACAGTCCTCCCATCTCCCCACTCCTACAGGCAGTTTAATGGCTCCCCCAGCACAAGCAGTCCTACAGCTCTACCACACAACCCTTTTCCCTCATGGGGAAGTCCTGCAGCCTAGTCTCTTTGTACGGTATACTGCAGACATCAAAACTAGCTCTGAACATGCTAACTGTGGAGCAGCAGCAGTTTCACTGAAAGTGCAGCTATCATGGCTAGTATATACAGAGCTAGCTGAGGGTCTCTCTGCACAGGTCAGATCCATTTCATGATGACCAATGATTTTGTGTGGAAAGTGCTCATATGCAAGTGACAGACTGCTGTAAATATCTAAAAGATAATTCTTTAATTTCATAGCTTTAGGACAAAATGTTTCATTGGGGGAAGAGTAAAGCCATATACAAGTTAAATATTTCTGAAACTAAAACTAGACCAGTTTATTTTGCAGTCTCTATAACTTAGTGTCATTGTAATATGATTCTGCAGTGTGGTTATACTGGTTACATCGGTCACTTAGAGGAAGGAAATCTACATGTTAATTTCATGCTGTAGCTATTTGCAATAAGCCCACCACTATCGTCATCCCCTCTCAGCTTAAGATCTGGTAAAGCTATACTGGAAGTTAAATGCAGTAACAGCCATTGCCACCATCCACACTCTTACCCACTGCAGGCTTCCCATCATGATTGTTCAGATTGTTTACTTCCACTTTGGAATCCTCAGCCACAGTGCCAGGACTGGTGACTCCTGGAATATTTGGGAGATGACATGGTGGGGTCTGAGCCATAGGAGAGTTGCGGCGATCCAACAAAAACTTGCGGTCATAGATGATTCGGGTACCTAGAACACAGTTAGACAAAAAGAGAAATCAGTGTGTAAGAATGCACATAGGACTGGAGTTTATAATGCTATGCCTATGTTAGCAGGGTTTGGGAGAAGAGGCACTTGGAATCTCACCCCCAGACTGGTGCTATTTGTGATGAGAGGCATTTCCACTTAAGAGCTGTTATAATGACTCCAAGCATTCCTTGCTACCCTATATTTTACTGAGTAGCACTGCCTTTTCTCTCTTAATTCAGAGGCCTTTTTTTTTTTCCTTCCACTCTAATAGGGAGGGGTTAAAAGGACCTACTCTACCACTGCTTTTCACCAGGCCCTACAAGGAAAGCCCCAATAGGCAGCTTTCAGAACTGAAGAATGTTAATGATAAACAGGCTTTTGGAGGCCTCATGCTGACATCCATCTTACCTTATAAGAAAGGACTCTCCTTGTGACATTGAAAGCCAATATCAGCATTTGTAAACCATCTCATCTTAGTATTGGTTTGATGGTCTCAATTCCCCAGAAGTGGTATGATCATCTACTCTTTTTTTTTTTTTTTTTAAAAGATATCCAGAGTCTGGGCGTTCACCTTGCTGGGGTCGTATGACCGCCAAAGTCTTTCCTGCCCAAGCACAGGGGGGCTGGACCTGATGATCTCAAGAGGTCCCTTCTAGTCTCCAACATCTATTAATCTATGTTGGAAGAATCCAAAACCAAGAATCACTTCACTGCAAATCTCAATGTGATAGAGGAAAATAAATAAGCTTAGCTGCTTTGGGATGCCAAAGATTAATCTTATTTTGCAAAAGCTGTCACACTTCCACTCCACATTTTAATATTTTCATCTTACCAAAGAAAATAAGAGAGAGGGACCATTGGACAACTTCACTGCACGTTGTTCAGTGCTCTCTAAACATACCAAACACATACTCCCTATTTTCCCAAACAGCTAATGCAAGCAGATTCATTACAGTGTAACATTAAAAACATTGGGAAATCTAGAAGCAAACCCCTTAAAATACCTTCTTTTTAAAGGCAGTGCCTGAGAAAAATGGAAGGTTTCAATATCCAGGCACCTCTCTGTAATATAAGATAACAAGCCAGAAGTAATGCAAGCTTCTTCATGGAAGTGCCCCCACTGAAATTTGAGGGGGCCACTGTTACTGGGTGAGGAAAATAGAGAGTTGCATCCAATTGTAGTCAACTACTAATCATCACCTCTGCTAACATCTGTGCCCGTTAGTCCCAACCAGGATGATGTTTTAAAATATGGACACCTGCCAGCTGAGATCACAAGCTGGACTAAGACCATTGTGCTACAATGTACTATTTAAAATTAAAGCAGTCAAATACACAGACTATCCATAAACAAAAAACTGAAAATAAAGATATTCCCAAAAGGTCAACAGTTGTACATAGGGCTACATATCTTCATGTAAGTATGAAGAGTTTGAACAGGAAATGATGTGTGACAAAGCCCAGGAAGGGACTCAGAGGGATGTGATAAAGTAGATGAAGAAGATAGGTTTTTGTAGCATCTTTGAACACAGGAGAGCAAGATGGCCATCATGCAAGCTAGCAAGAAGGAGGGTGAAGTCCTCCCAATTCTAAAATGAGAGATTACAAAGGTAATGAGTTTTGGAAACAGTGTACCCTTCTGCAAATGGGCAAATGGGAGAGGAAGATCAGGGATGACAACCAGGTTGGAAGCTAGAAAAGCAGGAAGCACAGAGGAAAAAGTATTTTTGTAAGATAAATGAGACAGTGGTATGTTCAGATATAAATGAAAAGCAGAATGAGAGTCTGATTAAGACCAAGGGGCAAGAGTGGAGAAATAATTGCAAAGATATAGTCAAGAGGTTAGAGATGAACAGTATGAAGACAACTCAGGAGTAGTAATAGCATGTGGTAGCATCTACAGCTTCTGTCATAGATCCAGGCCAAATTGTGCTCATAATAAAACAAAAAGATGGCCTCTGCCTCAAAAAGCTCAGAGCTGGTCCCAAGGATGAAGGACAGGGCTAGAGGGAGCAAGGACTGGACAGAGAGCTCATATCAGATGGAAAAAAAATGGGTAAAATCCTGGGCTGAAAAGTAATATAGTACATGGTGGTGGTGGAATGGATATAAGGAGACACCAAAAATGATGAGGGCTATAAGCATGCAAGTGAGGGAGGAAAAAGTGATAGAGCTGAAGGCAGCAGAGACTGATTTGTAGGGGAGGAAATCAGGATGATTCCTGGGGTTTTTCCAGAGGCACTCAGCAACAAGGTGGTAAGAAGAAAGGAAAAGGAAATGGAGGGGGAGAGACACCACAGGAAACTGGGGAGGAGGACAGAGTGGCAAGAAAGGGGAACAAAGAACAAACAGGAGGGAGAGACAATGGAAACCCTGGAGCCAGAATAAATCAGTTCTTTGCAAGAGAAGGGAGAGAACAGTAGGCCACAGGAAGCACTAATGATGAAGTATGGTCAGTTCAGTTAAGCAAAGAGAAAGGAGAGTCACTGACAGAAGTCACAGTGACCTTCTCTTATTCAGGTGTGAGAAGTTAACATGATTCAGTTCAGAAACATATCGAGCTAAGTGTATTCAGAAATATAATGCAGGAAAGACTGCAGGAGTGCTCAGCAGGTCACTAACTGGGATCTTGTGAACTTGGAGCTTTCTACCTAGGCTGAAGAGGTTGGGACAAAATTTCAACATGATTTCCTATTCCAGTGGCAGGGACATAGATAGGCATTAGCACCGAGGAACTATTCAATATCAGACACCTAGCAATCCATTTCCTGGAGCTCAGAGAGAACTCGCCTTCCACCAGGACATCACATACAAATCCCTCTCTTCTACCTCAAGTACAAAACATTTATCATCACTTGGGCACATCCGTCCCCATCACCCAAGGGGCAAGGCAGCTCTGGGAATATTTTGGACCCAATAACAGGACTAAATTATCCTACAAATGTCCATAAGAGGAGACAGAATTTATTCCAAAGCAGAAACAGCATTGCCAAGAACAAGGATTAAAATGCAAGGATTGTACTCCAAGGTAAGAAGTACAAAAAAATACCAGAAGCTGTTTTTAGTTTTAAGTGGTCAGAGAAATGTCATTTTCAGGTCCCATTTTCAGTTTCCATCAGTAGCTTCTACCATCAGGTCTGCTTAGTTTTCAATTCAAAACATGTTTCCTCCCCCCCCCAACTGTCAATGCTGCACAATCAGCTGGGTATCTAAAAACTAAAGAGGTGTTCCTACCTCATCCATCACAACAGAGGGCCTGGAGACAGAACTGGATTGGATTTTGTTGACAGAAGGCAGCTCTGCAGCACTGACAGGAATCAGCTTGCTGACTATACACTGAGCAAATAATAATTCAGAAGACATGCTGGGAATAGGTACAAGCATGAACCCGAGACATCTCTGTAGTCCCACATCTGTGTCAATATTTCAGTATGGTTAATGGTCAAAAGCAAGCTAAGTAGAAACATTTAAAAATTACATGCACCCATTTATGATTCAGAACAGCACGTTACAATTCTGAGTGTGAGAGTGCCCCAGCCTCATGCTCTTGACAAACATGCATTACCAGGGGGGAACTCATCACCAAGTGCTATGTCAAGAGACACAAGCTATCTAGATGGGGTTTTGGGGGGAGTGGAGGATCCAAAGCTATTATTCAGGTTAGGCTTCTTATTTTTTCTTACCATAGGTCTGTTCCCTCAAAAAGTAAACATTTAAATGGCTCAAAACACAGCCCCCACCTTGTTAAATTAACACAGAGTTGTACATTTGCCTCTTTCCAAACCGTTATTCTTAGCAATGGGCCTTGCACAGGCCACATCTCAGCTGGGCACTAAAAACCAGAGCGTGCCTGCCAGCATTATGCAATTTTATCCCGTTTTATTGTTCATGTGATATTTCTCACCCATAGGCAGCTGCTCAGGAACAAACTACTTTGTATCCTGTACAAAGGTCTTCCATGTTTGAATTGCAGGGCAAATATCAGACTTGAAAATCAGAGCAATTTCAGGTCAACAATAAAGAAATAGGGCATCTGAAGTTCTCTTTCCCCTCCACTTCCTTTGGAATGTTTTCTATCTAAGCGGGTACCCACCTGTGTACGTTTGTGTACTGTAGGTGACAACAGACATCTACATGGTGTTTCCCTTGAACAAAGATAGGAGAAACATACTGCCTTAAGACTAGCAGTTCTCAAACAGAAGGTATTGAGAAAGAACTCCAATTAGGAGCAGGAACTGAAGACAAGTTTAGCAAACGAACCTCCCAAAGTAATGGCTCTAGGCCAGGGAGAAACATAATAACAACAACAACAACAACAACAGATATGGTCTAACCTAATGATAAAGATGTTCAAAGGAAGCCTCACAGAAAAACAAGCCACATAGTTGAGAAGCTCTTCTCCTGCTTTTTGACCTGGACTTTTTAGAAGGATCTGTGCAGGCCAGGAGTGGTCCGAGGCCCTCGGGGGTTTTCTCTCGCGCGGCGGGCTGTGGCCAGCAGCCTGGACACGCCGGGTCGGGGAAGACAGGCGGCACGCTAGAATTAGGCACGGATGCTTAGTGGTTGATTTAAGATCATTTTACTTACACCGAAGATGGTCGCAGTGCAGGCAGGAAAACTTGCTTGAGTTGCGGTTACAAAACAAAACTCGAACCTGCAGAACATAAGGGTACGTCGCAATGGGGTTTCGGTGACGGGAGATGAACAAAAACCTCGAGAGTACGTCGCAACGGGGGTTTCGGCGACAGGAAGAAAAAAACTGCAGGACTCGAACCCTGGGTAGAGCTCTGGATTCACTCACACGAAGTTTGCTAGGCTCCGTGGAACTTGCGCGCAGGGAAGGGTACGTCGAGGGATCAGGCGGCAACGGGGAGAGGCTGATCAGACCCCTATAGTCTTCTTGATATACACACTGGGTCCAATAGGCTCCGCAGCGCTTAGAGATCTTCACGGGATGTGAAGTTCTCCTCCTCCTGATAGTCATGGAGTCCTCCAACTTGGGCGGAAACCACTCAAGCCTCTTATACGGCTAGCAAGCCAATCGCTAGCCGCCACGTGGGAATAATTTAGAACTGGCCAATAGTGGGGCACGAATCTGAAAACAAATGGCGGGAACTCCTTGCAACGTGCATTTCTCTGTTGCAATGAAGAAATGCACCCTGCAAAGAAAGCTACGAGTGGCAGGAAATAATTCAGCAGTGCCAAAGCGCACACAAACAAAAATCACACCCTTGGGTTGTGACAGGATCCTCCACCAGAAGCTTCAGATGTATAAAGGTGCCCTGGAGCCAGAAAAGTTTGAACTGAGCTGGTTTTTAAAGGCTCCCAGTGACTTTGTGCAGGAAAGAGTCCTTGAAGACAGTTTTATAACAAAAAAATCCTATTTCAATTACTGCAGGAAAATGTCCAAGGACCCTGACAGCTGATAAAGCACATTCAGGGATTTAAAATTAAAATGAAAACACCATCATGGCTTAAAAAGGACAGAAGTGCTGTTTGTTTTTCAAAGACAAAAGAGACTATACAAATTGGGGCAACCTGTCCTAGCCATAGTCTCTGAACTTTATTCAGAACTCGGTTGGCTGTACTCTGGTTCTTCTGGGACTTTTGTTCCTCCATAAGCTCTGAACTAGGATTCTGTCCCAGTAAAGTCCCTCCCTTCTACACGGGGCCTCTGCTATTCTAAGGTTATGTTCCTGAGGGCTCTGTACTAGCTCTTATTTTCTAGACAAGCCAGGTTAAATCTTGCCTGTGCCACACACAAAGAGGGCACTATTTGGCTGAAGTCTAATTTTAAATTTAAAAAGTTAACATAGCTGACAATCCTCATGCCAGAGGCAGGTGTTTACAGTCATGTTTCTATTTTCTTGATAAATGCTTTGCTGGTCTTGCACAAGGCCATGGACAAGCTTGAGAGAGTCCAAAGAAGAGCCACCCATAGGATCAGTCTTAAAAGGCAAGCCATACAAGGAAAGGCTGAGGGATCTGGGACTCTTCAGCCTGAAGAAAAGAAGGCTGAGAAGGGACTTGGAAGCAGCTTACTGCTACACTACGGGAATAAGTCAAAGGCTCTGTGAGCAACTGCTCATCAGGGCACCCTTGGGGAGAATCAGGAGTAATGGCCACAAACTCCTGGAAGATCAATTCAGGCTCAACATTAAGAAAACTTCTTCACAGTCAGGGTGTCCAGACTGTGGAATAAGCTCCCTCCAGAGGTGGTGCTATCACCTACCCTGGAAATCTTCAAGAGGAGACTGGACAGTCACCTTGCTGGGGTCACCTGACCCCCAGTTCTCTTTCCTTCTTGGTGCAGGGGGCTGGACCCAATTATCTTCCAAGGTCCCTTCCAGCCTTACAATCTATGAATCTATGCCAATAAGTACAGAATAAAAGAGGAAACACTGAAAGTGACTGTATACAGAGTGCTAGCATAATGTGTAAAATAAATAAACTAAAAATAAAGATTATTTGCAGTCTGTAAACTCAGTTATTTTAGGTAATTCCTGTTCAGTCACTATACCAGAAAAATAGTCAGACAAAAGTGTGACATAACTTGAAAGTGGCCCTCTAAACTGGGCACATTTCTGAAAAACAACAGTTCTGATGATTACAGTAGCAGGCAGAGTTGATCCATTTTGTGCTCAACACTGCCACTTCCTTGCTGCAGACTGGAGCAAATCAGTTAACCTCCAAGGGAGACTAGGCTTCAATGTGTGGAACAGGGATAAATAATACAGAAACATTTTCCAACTTTGTAGCATACAACAAGACCCTTGGATGAAGGGTGTAAAGTACAGTGGGGCTCTCTACTGTTCTCAACACCAGACATTTTTTCACAAAGCATACAATATGATTAGAGATAGCCAATGATAAGGCCAGCACAGGGACCCCTAATAATGCAGAGCTGGATTAACTGACAGACCTACCCACCATGTTGAATATCCACATAGCACAAAGCACAGATAAAGAGGTACTTGAAAGTGGGATTGGACTGTCCTGGCCTGAACACTTGGAAAGAAGCATCTTGCTTTTGTCTGCGTGCAGTACATTAGCTCAGGCTAGCTCCGTAAGTCCTTCATTTCCTCTGTGGTACATTTATCCATTAATTTAAAACAATAAAAGTCACGAATGGGTACCTATCACTGCTTTATGGGCACATGCTTCCTTTTCATAACCTTTCTACTCAACCACTGCTTTTAAACGTGGCCATAAGAAGTATTAGGAATGGGTGGGAGGTGGTGGGGAAAAAACAAAACAAAAAAAACCTTCCAGTGTAGGTGGCAAAAAAAAGAAAAAGAAACAACGCCCCCACCCCCACCTAATATTAGATTTGCGTCCAATGTTCTAGGATCCAAACCTGTAAAGCATTAATGAAACGCTTACATTTCTATTACTACTTCTTTTACAGGTTTCCAACTCCGTATCAGCAACTCCCAGTCAGTAAACCACCCTCTAAACTGCTAGAGCTACTAAAGCCCAGAGGCATTGTAACATGGGTTTGTCAGAAAGGAGCAGGGGGAGCGGAAGGGGGTCACTCTTAATACTTTCCTATTCTGTAAGGTTATAAGATCTGAAACACTTTAGGTTTGAAGAGGGTCGTTTCTGAGGTCCAGCCCTTTGTTTCTCCCTCATTCTACCTACATTTCATGCATTTCTCCTCAGCCCTGACTTTATTTTCATCATTCTTGTTCCTATCATTTCTGCACGTCTCTCCCCTGAACTTCTTTAGTTAACACATCTTTTCCTTGTTGAAGGATTCAGTCATCCAAGTGCACATATTAACTGCTACCATTTCCCCAGCATGACCCTCACAGGCTGAACTTTGCTTCCACTTCAACCCCATCAAGATACAAGCCTGAAAAAAGCCAAATCAACAATTCCAGACTCATGTACTCTGTTGGGCAAAAGCTGTATGTCAGAGTAGCAAAAGAAAGTTGCAAATGATAATTCTGCAAAGATTGGCAATGGGGGGCAGGGGAAACACTCTCATCACCTCTCTGCATGTTAAGTTCCACAGGTTCAAACAGCCCCTGTACTGCTCTTACTTCCAATTAAGAGGTATTTTGCAGCATGTTCACTCTGACAGCTATGGCAGTTTCACTGTCAGCCACAGCACAGATGCAAGATTCCCACGGGGTTTTATCTTCCCAAATAAATTTTTAGTATGAAATGGACATACCGAGAGGAATTTCCTGTTATACTGTCTTTAGTGGGAAACCCACAGCAAACCAAATGGGGGTGGGGTCCTCTTGGGTCTGACACTCCTCCTCTGTCTCCTCAAAATGCATCAGTTTTAATTTTCAAAGTTATTGCCATCTCGTTTCTCTGAAGATGTGGTATCATCATCACAATACATGCTGTGTCACATCAAGTGGGAATTTTACAACCCATTGTAGCTTTTACAGTAATGCATTTAAATTGCATGCAAACATGGATACTTTGGCCCTCTTACCAGCTGATCTTTATTATGTACTGAATATTATGGCTACTGGATCACTGCACTAAGCAGGAAAGACAGCTGGGGTCAGGTGACCCCAGCAAGGTGACCGTCTAGTCTGCTCTTGAAGATTTCCAGGGTAGGTGATTGCACCACCTCTGGAGGGAGCTTATTCCACAGTGACTGTGAAGAAGTTTTTCTTAATGTTGAGCCTGAATCGATCTTCCAGGAGTCTGTGGCCATTACTTCTAGTAACATGGCTGGATTTACCCAGTATTTTGTTAAAAGTTTACAGCAATCTGTTCAAGCCACCAATGATAAGATGCCTCCTACCACCACATAAAAACCATAACAAACTCAACATCTCACTTAATAGCATTCCCTGGAGTTAAAAGAATAGATGCTACAGAAAAAGTAAAAAAAGTGTCCTACACGAGAAAAAGGGGACATGATGGAGAACAGGCAGTATTATACAGGGCCTGTAAAATTCATGCACACCACTCAATCTGTAGCTGCATAACATTCTCAAAGAAGGAACACTTGCACTTCTTTTAGACCTCTATTAATATGCAAGCATAGCTGACCAAATGAAGAGGCAACAGAAAGATGGGCTGTTAATAACTTATACACTCACAGAAAGATACCTACCAAAACTCACTACAGCAAAAACCCAGTTAGGCACAAGAGGAACACTGGTATGAGATTAAAATGATGGGGAATGCCTGTAATTAACGCAACTACAATTTATCATATCCAAACTATGGTCATTCAACAATTCTGATCTATCTCATTGACAACAATGAAAACAGAACAATATCCAGCTTCAGTGGCATAGAAAACAAGCACAAGTCTCAGGAGACTTGGGGAAAACTACATACAAAAGCTGCAGGTTTATGACCTGGAATATTTTTATTTTGGTCCCGATTAATCTCAAGGAAGATTAAGATCTTCTAGGAACCTTTGCCTACTTCCTTGCCCTGTAGGCTTTACCAAGGATCTAGGCCACAAACTAGGGTGCTATTTTTTAAGTGACATTGAAAACTACTGTAAAATGCCTACTTAATTATTTAATAGCAAAAACGTCTTTGCTGCCCAAAGCATGTATGCGAATGCCATCCTGGGGACCCCCAAAGAAACGCAGCTAATATTTAGCTTAGGAATCCCATGTACACGTCAGCCTCTATTAAAGTCACATAACATGGCATGGATTTTACCAGGGAAGGAACTACTGTATTTTGTGATTTGGCCTCATCTTTGGTGGTAGGGACCGGCCAAGCTTTCAAATACAAATATGATCTCTGGTGCACCTACATCTTAGCTCCTATGGACCCCTTCTGCCAATAAAAGCAGAGAGAAAACCTGTGCCTGACAATAAAGCTAGAGGGGCCTAGTTTGCCAAGAACCGCCTAAGGGGAGGCCACTGGGCTGCACGGTAAACAACTGGGCTGCACAATCTACATCCGTGTTAGGCTGCAAAGTTAGTACTTCCTTACACCCAGCCCTCCACGCTCCTCTGCACGTCTCGGGCGGGAAGGGCCGAGGGCAGCCTCCTCCGACCCCAGAGCAGGCCCCAGGCCCGGCCCGTTCGCATTTCTCTCCCTACTGCAGCTGCTGGGAGACCCCCCTGCTCCCCCCGGCCTGTTGGGCAACAGTCCCGGCTCGTCACAGCCTCCGCGGCCTTGTTTACAAATATCTGCCTGCCCGTCCCGCACCAGAGCGGGGCAGGAGGGCTGGGCCCGGCCTCTCCAACAGGGCAACACCCAACGTGTCCGCGGCGGCCGGGCCTCCCCAGCTGCGGGGGAAGGCGCGGG
>NW_005842271.1:1508522-1518220 GCF_000455745.1 Alligator sinensis | reverse complement strand
TTGTGCTCGCTCGGGTTGTGTCATGCGGCCGCCACCCGTCCCGGGTCTGCCGCCAGGCCGGGCTCTTCCATGCCCCGAAGCCCCGCCACACCGCCCGCATTGTTGCCCTGGGGCTGTTAATTGCAGCGCTGGGTGGGGGCAGCTGGGGCAGGTTTATCAGCAGCAGCACACACACATAAGGCTGGTTGGGCCAGTAAAGCGCCTCGGGACAAGTTACTGGCAAAAAAAAACCACCAAACCCTGAACAGGCAGCACTGGTTGGTCGTTGTGAGCCAGTATTAATTTGCAACATCCAGAAGGCAGACGAGGCTGCTGCAGGGGACAGGAAAGATGACTTGTATTACCTGAGAGAGAAGGATCTTTTATTAGACCAACTGCGTAGTAGGTAGACAAGTTTTTGAATTTGACATTCTTCATTTGTCAAAGGGCATATTGCATTCAACAGGTTGCCTAATTTTACTACACAGTTGTCCAGTAAGATATTCATCACCCTAAGAAATCCTTGCCTCAGTGAGCCTCTGCTCCAACATCTCTCTTACACTTTCCCCATCTGGTGACTCACTGAAATGCAGCCGTGGGAGGCCAGTGCACATGGTGCTGCAGCCATGCTGGCTCTGGCTGACCGTGGTGTGGGCAGCCCCCACTGGCCTGACCTCTGCCCACTTGGGAGTTAGAGCCCCCTGCTTTAGACCACTAACCAGTATCAGAATCCAACATCTTAAGGTGAGAGAGGGCAGCAGTAACCATGTAATACTATTGTAGTTGTTTACAGTGATGCGGTTCACTTTTTTTTTTTTCTTTTACCAACTCTATGTTCTTTTCCACAATTAAAACTATACATTAAAAAAATATTTCTAGCCTGTTACTATGGGAAAAACAATGTCAAAATATGCACCAATCGTAATTTGATTTGAGGATGTGATCCTGAGTGTGCAAACATCCTGAAAAGGGACAACTAATTGCCTATATTAACCTGTGTTTATTCTGACCCCGCTAATGATCAGCCCACAATCACCATTTTCTAATATTTTGCTGCTGCTCAAAGCACACAAGAAAGGAGACGGGTAGCTGTGGAAAGAAGATAAGACTCTTGAGTTAAACCATGTTTTGGCATCATGAATAGACACGTATTAGCTTATAGGTGCAACAAGGGAATGCTGACATCTGTTCCTTTTCCAATCTAATTATTGATTGTAATAAGTAAAGAATGAGTGGCAAAAAATTTGTTATAAGCACAATACCAGTAACACTTTACTTTATTGCAAGAGTTGTTTTGACTTTCAAATTGCCAGCTCAACACATCCATCATTGACCTTTAAATACTATATTATAAGAGAAAATTCATACTTGATTTAAAAGATATGTTGAATTTAGTACTGGTGAAAAGTAGCAGCCATTTCGACTTCAGGAGGGGTGCAACCTCCAAGGAGAACTCAACCCAGGAACAGTGACTCCACACCCAAGAAAGCAGAGGGCCCACAGGGCAGCAGAAATCAACTAAATATGGGCTCTTTAGAAATACAGAGTTGGGACTGGGAGCATATGCCATACTGTGGGGTTATGCGGCAGGTTTGCAGATGTGGAGGTTGAGGTCCTCTTCTCCATCTACAGGACAGGTACAACATAAGCACTGGCAGAGCAGTCATCTTCCACATAGCCTTGCTATTCCGTTTTAGCCCTGATACAGGGGCTTTCTTCTTTCTTAGGGGATGATTGTCTACAATAGGAAACTTTACCAGTGATTTCCCACCCATTTACATCTGCTGTTAGTAGATCCAATGCAGACAGTTCCAGAGGCTTCTAGGCTCCTACCACTGAGTTTTGCAGTTTAATTGACACAGCAGTAGAGACTCTGGAAACTGTTAGGGCTCTCTCCTATGTGGTCCAACTCAGTGTTGCAGCTGACCTGGCACCAAACTGCTAGCAATCGTTTCTAAAGTTCTTGAGCCAGATTCTGGCCTCCCTGAAACAGGACGGCTTGGAGGCAGCTGCAGTGCCCCCTGGTGGTTGAACTAATCCCGTCTCCCCCCTGATTCCTGACACATTTTTAGGTAATTTGTATGTTGTATTTTGAGGCTGTCTCCTGGAGTCCTTGAGTGAGCTGCTGGGATTTTGTTCTCATCTTAGCTCTGTTTAACAGGACACCCCCAGTCCTCCTCATGCCAACAGCTTACTGATCAGCACTGCTTATGCTATTGGCACTTGTGTCTCCATGATGCTGGTCATGACTCAACTGGGCCCAATTGCATCTTAAAGGCTCTCCCGTCATGGCCTCCAGACACCTACATAGCCATACTGCTGCCTCACACACATTACTCCGGATTCATTCATTGTGCCCTCTAGCCTTATTTAGCCTCAGCTTAGCCTGGCAGGCACCTGTACCTAATAAGGCTCTCCCATTTCCCTGTGTCCATGGCCCTACTTTGACTTCAGCCTCTCTTGCCAGGCTTCAGCACCACTACCTAGCCTTAGCCCCCCTAACCTTGGCTTAACTTGGCCAACCCTCTAGGCCCCTGACCCCAGGCTAGCCTAGTATTGCTCCATGCCAGCCCTCAGCCCTCCAGGTCTCTGACCCTAGACCAAGCTGCTTTTACAGCTTTTCCTTCCAGGTCCCCCTCTAGCCTCTACCCACCCTTCCAGGTGCAACCCAAACCTCTGGTTAACTTTAACCACAAAACACAACCATAAACTCACCAACCTGTAACATAATCTGCTCTACTTTAGGTCTCTGCACATTACAAACACCTCTCCACCCCAGATTTCTATGTTCCCTGAAAGCACAAGCTCCTCTCCTTAAGAGAGGACCTAACTCCTGCTCTGGCTCAGGACTGAACATACATCTCCCTGGGCTCCATCCAGTTTTGGTCACATGCCACTCCCTTAGCCCAGGTGACTCCATTTAGCTCAATAAGCTGCCTCATTTTCTCTGCTGCAGTTTACACAGCTGAGCTTCCTACTCTGATGTTGCTGGCTTAAATTCAGCTGTCCCTACCAGAATGCAGCTCTAGCTTGCTGTTCTTCTCTCTTAAAGTAACAGGGGCCTTGGAACCCTCTTAAACTTCCCCATGCCCTTTACTTACACCAGTACAAGTTAGCTGAAGGCCTAGTGGATCCAGCTACTCAGAGATTCTTCAGCATAAGAGAATCCCTGAGCAGTAAAGGACTGGCCACAAAAGCCATGCCAGAGAAAGGAGCACAGTCAGAGTGCTTCTGTGCTCCAATGGGTGCCAGCTGCTGGGGTGGCTTTCCTGAAGGCCATTGCAGCCCATGAAATTTACAGTAAGTCAGAGAGTGCTTTTAAATGATGCTCTGGGCTATCTCAGCTTCTGGTAGCCCCTGGGTTGAGGCAACACAAAGGTAGCTTAAAACTCTGGTACAAAGGATGATCTGGGACTGAGTACAGACGAAGTCTATAGTAAATAAGAAAGTCATCTTCTATGCTTAGTTTTTAGCTTTGTTGAGGCTACAAGCTAACTGTAAGAAAGTTTTTTTTGACATGGATACTAATCCACTTGGGAGTGAGGACAACCCATTTCTCACTGAAGAACCAGGAGATGGTTACTATCTTTTAATTCCTTCTGTCCTGGGTGAGATTTGGACAAGCACCACAGACATGAAAGCATCAGTCCCCTACAAGCTTCACATACAATATTTTCTACAGTAAAAGTTTACTCCTCAAGAATGTGGGCCTTACTCTGTGTCACATAAAACTGATATACATGCCAAAACCTAAAATGTTCCTTTAGAAATTGGAGAACAGCTAAAGTCTTGCTATACAAATGAGATAGCCTTCAGAGTCTTCTAGGGCAAAAAAATGACCTTCAAAGCTACAATGTGATAACAACTGCAACTGCTTGGCCTAGGCAAACTCATAACTCAATAGCAACAGATCTGAAGACAGAGCAAAACAAATTAACCCCAGGAGACCAGCAGCTAACAACATGAACAGCAGCAGAAGTAATAGTGGCAGCTAAAAGAGCTGCTGCTGTTGGATGCATGGGGATTATACATTTCAAGAAGCTGCTGAAAACATGTACCCAAAGCAAAAATTTTAATGGGTGCCTGGGTTTTATTTGTTGGTCCTACTTACCAAATAATACTTTCTTTCTATTGTGAAATGTTATTTTTATCTAATTTTTCTAATGGAATAAGTCAATTCCATTTTTTATTTTTAATATAGGAGAAGTTAATGAGTGGAAGTTTCAACACTAACTAAACTTTAAGTCTATAGAGCAGTTGTTCAATATGGCATTTCCATAAACCCAAATCTTCCAATGAATGCTGAGTGTAAGAAACATAGGACTGAATTCATGATGCTAGATTAGAAACCTGTGGGCACATAGAGTCTGAATTTAAAGGAAGAGTCCCACAGGAAAATTACTTTAGCATGACCTGATCTCTTTTTAGGACAGCAGTAAGAATGGATCCCTTGTCTTTCATGCTCATACCTTCCTCATCCCTACCTTCCTCTCCTTTACTTACCTACTTTTTCCTCACATTTATGTTCAATAATGTTGCTTTGTTCACTTTTTTGCCCTATATTCATCTGCTTTACCCTGACAGTATGAAAGTTCAGTTAGATAGATAGGATCAAATACTATATAACTTGCTAAACAGTTCAGCAATTTCTTGCAGTAATTTTTGCTCCCAAAAAAACCCACTAAAAGCCCTGATATTTAAGCTTATTAGCTGGAATTAAAATAACTGTGCTTCCTTGTTCCTAAACCAAACCTCTATAAATTAGAAGAATACAGTATTTCCTGTTTGTGTGTTGTGTTTTATTACAAAAAATCAATCATCTTTCTTTATAATACATGTTTCAAAACTTCATACTGCATTACTTTGCTTTCGTTTTAACTGTTTAACAATCCTGCCTATGGCTAACGATTCCTTTAGCATTAGACATCATAATATATATTTTTTCTGAACTATCCTCCATTCCCTATTTCCTTTCTGTCTCATCTTATCTTTTTCTCTCTACATTCACTCCTTTAGTTTCATATGCTCCTCCACCATATTTTGATCTTCCAGCTTCATATTTAAGTTTGTCTGCCATATGCAACCTTATATATTTCTTCATTCATCCTGTGCAAGGGGCTTGAATGTCCTGAGGCACTGGGCTGAATCAAAGACTGAAGGGAAGAGTAGGGGACCTTGCTGTCCAGTGGTGTCCTGGTAAGAAGCCAAGTCTTATCTAGGGGGAGGGAGGAGAAGGGTATAGAGATTCCCAGAAGGAATCTGTCTTTGAATCCTGTTTAGCAATTCCATCCATAGGTGCTGATTTTTATTTTTGCCAAGGGAGAGGGGGGCACAGCCAGAACAGAGCTGAACAGAGCCCATGCGGGGTGGGGACAGATGTGGGTTGCCTGCTGCGGACTTGGGGCTCCCTGCCCTGCTGCCCTCCCCATGGGAGCCCTGCACCACCATGGCAAGGTGCCCCCACCTGCCAGGCAGCAGCAAGGGGCACAACTCCACGCTGCCACCCTCACTGCTGCCGGGCAGGTAGGGGTGTGCCTTGCCATGGTGGCACGGCTGGTGCAGGGCTCCCAGGGGCAAGTCGGCAGGGCAAGGAGCCCCAAGCCCACAGCAGGCAGCCTGCATCCACCCCCACCCTACTCACAAATCTGTGGGGCTCATGCCCCACCATACCCTCCTCCCTGGGAGTATGTGCAGTGGCAGGGAGGAATCTCCCCCCAACGAGGCACATTTGGCTCTGTCCCACTCCCTGCCTAGACCCCGATGCACTGCCCTAGCTGGGCAGTGCCCCCAGCCCCGCTCCCTCCCTCACTGTGGAGGCCTCAATCTGCCCCCCTATATACACTTACCTGCAGGCAGCTGTGGGGGCTACTCTCCACCATTGTCTGGGGTTGTATTCGTGGCCACATGCACATGGCACCCCCTGTACCCCACTCTCTGCAGCCCCTTGCAGACTGGACCTCTGCCAGCCTGCAAAGGGAAACCTGCTGTTTCCTTGTTTTTTCCACAGTGAACAGAAAAGCTGGATCCCTGCCCTATTCTAGGAACCCAAGACAAATACTGTCCCTCAGTCATGCAGCCTGGGACCAGGACTTGATGTTCCCATTTTGGGACTGTTCTGCCCAATTAGGGACAGGTTCCCGAGGGGGGCCAGGGCTCTCAGGTCCCAGTGTACTCGGTGCCTATGAAATACTGCAAGGGAAAAGAAAAGAAAAGAGCATTCACATTCCATTAAGACTCCATACCCACCCTCTGTTTTTTAATCCTCACCCCTATATGAGCATCAGTGAAGAGTATCATGCCTAAATCTGCTGCTTTTCACAGGTGCTACTCAAAATATTGTGGGCAGAAAGGGGGACTGCTGCATTTTCTTTTGTCTGCTTGTTGGGGAAGTTAATGAGTAGCAGCAGCGGAGGCACTGAAGCTCTGTGTGCGCAGATTTAAGAAAACAATTCTGCAATATTCTGCTTTTTATTTGGGTTTAAAGATGGGCTTTACAATCATAATAGTTAGAAGTTTGTTTTCTTTTATGGACAAAAGTTTAGCTTTGGCAAGATTTGTGGATCTTGCCAGGGAAAGCTTCCTAGTTACTGGAACTGAGATGGCAACTGGATTTTTCAAGCCCTTATATTATTCAAATGTTTTCTAATCTTCCAGCATTTTCAGGGACAGCACTTTAAATAAGAAGCCTAATGAATCTTGATTCCTTATTTGAGAAAGTACATTAGAAAATCATTTAAAAGCAAAGCAAGGTTGATTTCATGTATCTTCAGTTTACAAAAATATGAATGTGTACAAACTGTAGGGACAGCCTGGAAAAGACTGTCCTATAAAATCAGTAAAACAAATAAATAGAAAACAAAAGCCACTGTGGAAAGAGCCTTTTGAGAAGGACTGCCCTCTATTCATTGCTCTTTCTTAACTAGATTGTTGGTTTAATTAAAAAAATACTACTAATTAAAGCCAAAGGGGAAGATGCTCCAGTGAAGGGGAAAATAGTTTCCCTCAGATGTACATGCCTGCCTCAGGCAGCCCTATGCCCTTGGGAAGAGGGTTTTCATTAGGATTACATAACAAAAGGGGCATAAAACCATGGAGAACAAGCAGGCAAAGATCCAAACCCTAATCATAGGGAGATTGTGCTGGTCCAGGTTCAAAACAGCTCAATATCCCTTATAAGCAACAAGGACATGATTCAGGCTAGGGACACAAAAATTATGACTAGTTTAAAGGTGAGGCAGCTACCATGCATCAGCTGATCCACAAGAGCTGTTTTGCTTGTCTATGGGCATGTTTACACATGGGCATTTAACGTGTATTAGCTCAATTTAAGGTGCATTAAGGGTGCACATCTACATGTGCGTGCCCCTAATGTGCCTTAAAAATAGTGATTTTAGGTTAATCATGCCTAAATTTGATACCTGCATAAAGCAAGTATCAAATATAGGAATGATTAGTTAAAGCGCATTAACGCACGTGTAGACACATTAATATACATTAACACAGATGCTTCAGTGCTGGGTCTGCCCAGCCACTCAGGGTCTGGCCAGAGCCCAGTCTCAGGGCTCCTGGCTGGCTGCCTCTCCTCACCAAGGTCTGGGCTGCTTTCTGGCAGCCCCTAGCTGCAGGCTATCAAAGCCTCCAACCATTTTGTGCCTTGGGGCACACAATACAGGGAGCCTGGAGGAGCCAGTGCTCTCTGCAGGGAGCCCACCAGGCCCCTTGTGCCAAACTGGACAGGACTCAGATAGCCTCTGCGTCCTGTTCCCTATCTGGAGCTGCTCCTTGGCTACAGGAGAGTGTTGCAAAGGCCTGCAATCTGTTGCATCCCTTGCTCAGCCCTGAGATTCCCCCTAGGGCTGCTAGCCCTGTTCTCTATGGCAGCAAGGCCAGCACCTGCTCCCTGCTCCTGCTCAACCCCAGCTCTGTCTCTTTGTAGGCACTGTGGTGAAGCGCCTCTGCTGTGCAGCTCCTTATCCTTGGCTGTGCTCCTGTCCTGGGTGCTGCTGGCAGCCAATCAGGGCTGGCATTGCAGGGATAGCCATGTGGGGGCCCAGAGAGCCAAGGTGAGGATCATGTCCAGCCCATCCCAGGATCATGCCCATGCCCATCCCAGGTGCCCAGGGCCCCAACTGGACCTGGGAGGAAATGCATGACCTTGCTGTGCTCTGGGATCCGGCCAATGTCCAGTGGCAGTTTGTTTGGGGCAGGCGCTCAAATGCCCACATTTATGAGCCCATTTCAACTAGGATACATGTGCAAGGTTGCTCCCAGACAGCATGACAGTGCTGCATGAAGGCCAAGGTTTTGCAGGCAGAGTGGGTGACCGTGACCAACTTCAATCATTGGTTTGATTGTGCCCAGAAGACCATGCCCTTTGTGAGGGAGCTGACCCGCTTTTTGGCACCCTGGGACACAAGCCACACCCCTGCGAGTGGCACCAGAAGGGGCAGCCTGCCCTTGCTCAAACTCTGCCCTGATACCTCTGGTGACATGTCACAGGAGGAGGAGACCTCAGGCCTTCAGTGCCCCACCCTGCCCACCTCCCTAGCTGCTGTATCTACTGGCAGCTTGGGGAACCCTGCCCAGCGGCTGCCTTGCCCTTGGCTGAGCCCCACACCCGACCATAAGGAGTGGCTGGCCATGCCACCACCAGCTGCCAACAGCACCAGCCTCATCCCTGGGGGGGGCCACTGGCCAGGCAGTGGCCTGCTGCTCACCGCAGGCCATGGACACCAGGCACAGCCAGACGCCATTGCTGACAGGAAGCCCCATGTGGAGCCACCAGCCTCGCTAGCCCTGGACACACAGTAAGTCTTACACTAGAGTATGTGGTCATGCAGATATGCTGGATCCTTGGAACCTTGCTCATCACAGGAGAAACTGAGTGACCCCAGTGACTGGAGTAATAGAAATGGAAAGGCATGCATTTAGGAAGCAGTAACAAAAAAAATTCTACTGTAAGTTGGGAGCCCACCAGGCCGAAATGACAGAGGAAGAGAAAGATGTGGGTTCATTAATTGTTCACAAGGTAACTATGAGTAATCAGTGTCATACTGTCATTAGAGAGGTAAATGGATTGGGCAGGATAATTCCAACAGAAAGAAGGAAATACTGATGCCATTGTTCAAGGCACTGGTGAGTTGTCATCTGGAAAACTGGCTGCACTTGTGCCCATCCATGTTTGAGAAATGTTTAAAAAGTGGTAGCATAAGAGCCATGTAGCTGTGATGGTCCAGAAATGACGGGAGGCAAGAATTTCTTAGGGTGATCTCTTGTTGGACCAACCGTGCAGCTGGAATAAGGTTAAACAAGCTTTCCAATGCAAGACATTTTTCCTCAGGTCTGATCACGCCACGGTAGAGAAAATGTCTTGCATTGGAAAGCTTGGATAACTTTATCCCAACTAAGTAGTTGGTCCAGTAAGAGAGATCACCCCAAGAGGCTCTTGCCTTCATGAACTGGTCCAGAGAAGGGGCCATCCAGGGTCACCTGGGGAACAGAAAACAACCAGCTCCCTATTCCGGGCAATGGACCTGCTAGGTGATATTTTATATTACCTCTTTATTCACCAATACACATTTTTGATGACTTCCTAACTCCTCACTCTCGCGTTATTTGTGTTAGGATCAGCTTTGAAAAAGGAACCGGGAACAAGCAACCGACTTGCGGGGGGCGACTCGGCGCTCGGCTCCTCGAGCCCTGCCAGGGGCTCCGAGCGG
>NW_005842271.1:1490548-1508056 GCF_000455745.1 Alligator sinensis | reverse complement strand
CGCGCGCTCGGACTCGGCCGTGCCCAGGCCGGCAGCCCCGGGCGAGGTCAGGCCGGAGGGCCGCGCTCCTCGTGCCTCCGGATGCCGCCAAGGGCGTTGCGGGCTGCCCCGCGCTGTTAAGGGGCCAACGTGATTCACAAGCTAAAGCCAAATTTCAAATAAGAAATGGCAGCTGGGCTGTGCCGGGGCCCCTGCTGGGACCCGAGCAGGAAGTTCCTGCCTAGAGGGTCGTGCCCCTCTGCTTGGGGTCAGACCTGTCACCAGATCTGGGGTCGGGATGAGCTTTTACCCCTTGGTGAGATTGATGCAGATTGTGGGGTTTTGCCTTTCTCTGTAGCTGGGACCGTGGGCCTGTACTGGGATCTCTTGAGTGTATGTTGACAGTCTAAAGAAGAGGGAAAGCACCTTTTCTCTTGCTGAAGGGAGATCAAGGGCTTGAAGTTGAAGCCAAGTAGGTTTAGGTTGGATATCCTGAAAACTTCTTCACTGTGGTTAGGGACAGACATTCATAGTATCATAGTACTTAGGGTCAGAAGGGACCTAAACAGATCATCAGGTCCAACCCCCTGCCCCAGGCAGGAATGGGTGCCATGGTCATATCACCCCAGCCAAATATCTGTCCAGCCTCCTCTTGAAGACCCCCCAAGGTAGAAGAGAGCACCACCTTACTTGGGAGCCCATTCCAAAGCCTGGCAGCCCTAACTGCAAAGTAATGTCTCCTGATGTCCAGCCTGCACTATCTCTCTAACAGTTTGTGGCCAGTATTCCTAGTAACCCCAGGTGGTGCCTGGGGGAACAGAGCCTCCACCAATTCCTACTGGTCCCCCTGGTGATCTTGTAAATGGCCACCAGATCCCCTCTCAGCCTTCTCTTGTGGAGGCTGAATAGGTTCAGGCCCTTTAGCCTCTCTTCGCAGGGCCTGCCCTGCTGCCCCTTGATCATGCGAGTGGCCCTCCTCTGGACCCTCTCAATGCTAGCCACATCCCGCTTGAAGTGCAGTGCCCAGAACTGGATGCAGTACTCCCAACTGTGGCCTGCCCAATGCCGCATAGACGGGGAGGATCACATCCCTGGACCTGCTTGTGATGCATCTGTAGATGCACAACAAGTTGCGGTTAGCCTTACTGATTGCTTCCTCCTATGCGAGTGGCCCTCCTCTGGACCCTCTCAATGCTAGCCACATCCCGCTTGAAGTGCAGTGCCCAGAACTGGATGCAGTACTCCCAACTGTGGCCTGCCCAATGCCGCATAGACGGGGAGGATCACATCCCTGGACCTGCTTGTGATGCATCTGTAGATGCACAACAAGTTGCGGTTAGCCTTACTGATTGCTTCCTCCTATTAGTGGCTCATGTTCATCCTGGAGTCAACAATGACTCCAAGATCCCTTTCTGCCACCATGTTGACAAGAAGGGTATTCCCCAGCCTATCGGTGTGTTGCTGGTTCCTTCTCCCTAGATGTGGCACCCTGCACTTGTCTGTGTTGAATTCCATCCTATTTTCATCCGCCCATCTCTGCAACCTGTCTAGATCTAGTTGGATTCTGTCCCTCCCCACCAGTGTGTCCACCTCGCCCCACAACTTGGTGTCATCAGCGAATTTGGACAGTGTGCTTTGCACACCCACATCCAGATCACTGATAAAAATGTTGAACAGTACAGGCCCCAGGACCAAGCTCTGGGGGACTCCACTGCCCACATCCCTCCAGGCTGAAAATGACCCATGCACCACCACTCGCTGGGTGCGACCATCTAGCCAATTTGCCACCCATCTGACTGTGTAGGCATCAGTGCCAAGTTGCCAAGTTTTTTTAAGAGAATGTAGTGGGAAACTGTGTCAAAGGCCTTCTTAAAGTCCAGGAAGACTACATCACCCCAACACCCTTGTCCAGGGACTTTGTGACCTGATCATAAAAAGAAACTAGGTTAGTCGGGCAGGACCTGCCCTCAATGAACCCACGTTGGTTGCCTCTGAGCATTACCTCCCCTGCTGGGCCCTTGGAGATATGCTCCTTGATAATTTTCTCAAAGGTCTTCCCAAGGACCAAGGTAAGACTGACTGGTCTCTTTTCTCCCCTTCTTGTAAATGGGGACCACATTCAAAAAGCCTGAACCTGAATTGATTCAGTCTTTGCAGGTTAGTCTAACCTGGCTAAGCAAAATCAGTTTGTAAGTGCAAAGACATCCCAGATGTGGAGGCACATGCCTGCAGTGGCTCAGACTAGAAGCCGGGGGGCACTAGAGCAGCCCTCCCTTCCCTTCCAGTGCTGAGCTGAGGTGGGGCATGGCCAGGCCCCAGCAGGACACTCTGGTTAGGGAAGGGTTTCCCTCCCCCTTCTGATCAGCCAGCAGGGAATTGATAACAGTGTTTATCACCCCATTAAGAAAACAACAGAGGGACATAATCAGCTACCTGTTGATTCTGCTTTTGTCCTGTCTGCCACAGCATAGATGGACCATAACCAGCATGTGGTCTGCTAGCTAATGCTGAGAGGTGTCTGTAAAGGCAGACAGGACTGGGAGCGGGGAGCAGGCAGACGCCTGCAGTCTCTGCCAGAGTTGCAGCCAGGGAGCAGAGGGGAGGGGCCAGCCCTGCTGTGGAGCAGAGACCCTGCCCAGCCCAGAGAGCATGTCAGATGCTGGGGGAGTCTGGTTTATCTGAAACCAGCAAGGGGTCTGGGACAGACATTGCATTAACCAGTTTAAGACAGATCAGTTCAGTCTGGTACTACATTCAACCAGGTTTATCTCAAGCTGGTTTCAGCCATCTTCAAACTGGTTTATGGGCACTGCACATCTGTTCTGTTACAGGCTTAAACCAGTTTCTGACCATTTAAACTGGTTTATGTGTAATGTCTGTCCCTAGCCTGTTAGAACAGCGAGGCAGGGGAACAGACCACCTAGGGGAGCTGTGGACTCTCCATCACTGGAGGCTTTTAAGAAGAGGTTGGATAGCTACTGCTTGGGAATGAAATAGATCAGAGGTGCGCAATTATTTGGGCCCATGGGCCACGGGGAATTTGTTGAGGTGTCGTAGGCTGGGTCAGCACCCCTGCCTCTCCTGCCTGCACAACAGCTCGATCAAATTCCTTATGTGGGATGAGGCCGCAGGCAGACTAGGACCAGTGTTCAGGAGCAGGAGGGGCAGGTGAGGCCAGGATCATGAGGTGTGGTGTGGGGCGGTGACAGCATGGGACCAAGGCTTGGGGCACAGCTGCAATCTGCTGCTCACATGCTCCTGTGCTGGGCATGGGTTCCATTGGCACAGATGTACAGAGAACAAATGGTGGCTCTGCCCTGGCTGGGGCCCTGTGCTTTCACCATGCCAAGATCTCAGCTCTGGACATGGCTCCCTGCCCACCCAGCCTCATACCCTACCTGCATGGTTCCTGGCCAGGCTCCATAGAGACCCTGGGACAGTGACAACGCAAGGTCAGGGCCGGGGCAAGGACAGTGCTGTGATGCGCTCGGTGGAGAATCCTGCCCACGGAACCAGGGCTGTGTCCCTGCCCTACGCTGTCACCACCCCAAGGTCCCGGGGTCTCCATGGAGGCCAGCTGGGAGCTGCATGGACAGGGTGCTCCAATTTCATCCAACCAGCGAAGCACTCTGCCTGCATAGCTCCTGGCTGGTCTCTGTGGAGACGCCGGGATCTTGGGGCGGTGACAGCGCAGGGCCAGGGCAGAACCCCCATTCTGTGGGCAGGGACGTGCACTGAGTGCGTTGTGGCTCTATCCCAGCCCCACATTGTCACCGGCTCAAGATCCCAGGATCCCCCTGGCCCCACCCACCTGTCCTTCTCCCAAACACCATCTGGCCGGATCTGGCCTACAAACTGTATTGTGCCCACCCCTGATGTAGGTGTACCTATGCCTGTGTTCTACTATAGGTATTTCGTATGGTAGTCCTCCTCTGCCCCTCTTTCCACTACGTATGTCAGGGTATTTTTAAGCCTTCTTCCGAAGCATTGGGTGTTGGCTACTGCCAAGGGTGGGGACTTGGTTTGGGCTGTACTGATATGCCTTCTGGGACCAAAGCCAGAGGTTTCTGGCTAGAAAGTCTTGCCCCTCCCCTCAGGGTCTGACTGAAGTGATCACACATTTGGGGTTAGGAAGTAATTTTACCCCCTGGTCAGATTGATTGGGACTGGGGGTGGGAGGTTGTCTTCCTCTGTATTGGAGTGGGGGAGCTCTACCCAGGATCTCTTGAGCCTATATTGAGGACATTTAATAGAAGCAGGACATTGGTAGCTGTGGGTCTCCTGCTTTGCCTGTGGCAGGTTAACGTGTGAGGTCTGTGTTGTTTCAGGGTTGAGAGTAGTTTTATGTAGAATTCAGATTATGGTTTGAATGGGATGGTTTGGATAGGGATGATCCTGCCTCAGGCAGGGGGTTGGATTAGGTGGAGGTCCCTTCCAGCCCTACTTCTCTGTGAAAAACATTCTTGCCTGTTGTGGTCCTTCTGAGTTCTCTGTAACAGAAGAATTGCCCTAGTATTTTACTGTAGTCCAAAAAACAAGTGAAAACGAAGAGGTGGCCTTTTCTGGGGAGGGACTTGAGGCAACAGTGGGGTGCCTCAAGTTTACAAAGGTTGGGAGCCACTGCTGTAGATACTTCCCAGGAATTTCTACATCAAACCTACACCTGTTAAGTACATGTACTTACAGATGTCCCAGTGTACTTGCAGATATGCATAAACAAGGCTAGTCCCAATTTATGACCCATTGCTTACATTGTAACAAATGTCACTTATCTGCATGTTGATTAAGTACAAAGCAACCTTCATCCACAGTATTTTGTAATGTAATAAATGTAATATCCTGGTTAACTTCATAGAAAAGATGAATGGGATGCAGCTGTCATAGGGGGTCTTTTTGAAACCTTGTAAAATGAAGAAGCCAGTCAGTTTTGTGGTTGTGAACATCACAGTGCTGACAGTGTCATGCACTTAACTGTCATTGTTTATATTACATTTGGATAAGGAAGAACATTTTTTTTCAGTCCCCAGGCTATGCTGTTGAAGAGAGTACACTGTATTGTGGTTACAGAATGAAGGAGCCTGGGTAGCTACCCAGTTGGTTGAGCATCAGACTTTTAATCTGAGGGTCCAGGGTTCAAGTCCCTAGTTAGGTAGCAGTAGGTTTTGAAAAGAGAGCATATTGTATCCTGATCTATAACAAAACTACCATATCTCTAGATCATATGAGGTCTAGAGATATGGTAGTCATGGGGGACCTTAACTACCCAGACAGATGCTGGGAGGAGAAGTCAGCTAGATCTAACTGCTCTCGCAGGTTCTTATCCTGTATTCAGGACCTCCCCCTAACACAGGAGATAAGGTGTCCCACCAGGGGCAATGCCTTGCTTGACTTGGTGTTGGCCACAGGGGATGACCTGGTGGGGGACCTGCGGATTCAAGGCAACTTAGGGGACAGTGATGACCAAATGATAAAATTTGCTATCCAGTGAAGGGTGGGCATTATACCCATCAGGGCACGGGTGTTTCCTCAAGGAAATAATTCTTTGGGCTCAGAGCGAGTCAATCCTATGGCAGAGGAAAAGGGGCAAGGGGGTCAGGAAGCCCCTTTGGCTAACCAGGGGCATCCAAGATACCTAAAGGGCAAAAAAAGAGGCGTACAGGAAGTGGAAGCAGGGGATAGCTAGCAAAGAGGAGTATACTTCTTTGGCCTGCACCTGCAAGGAGTTGGTTAGGAAGACCAAGGCAAGTCTAGAACTCAGGCTAGTGTCAGGGATTAAGGACAATAAAAAGTCCTTCTTTAGGTATGTTGGGAGCAAAAAGAGGGTGCGGGGTAGCATAGGACCCATACAGGACAGGCAGGGGGGCTTAGTGATGGATATTAGGGACAAGGCAGAGCTCTTCAATTAGTTATTTGCCTCTGTCTTCTTAAATGGGAATCTAGATGAACCCTCAACATATATCATGGACACCAACAAAGGGAACATCAGCCGACCGACGGTCAGTGCTGACACGGTAAAAAGACACTCGGAGGGACTGGAAATATTCAAATCACCAGGACAAGAAGGACTCTAATTAGCGAGTGTCATAGCTGAACCACTGGCAAGGATATATGAGCACTCATGGTGCTTGGGTCAGGTTCCAGAGGATTGGAAGAGGGCTAACGTAATCCCAATCTTTAAGAAGGGGAGGAAGGAGAACCTGGGGAACTATAGACCAGTCAGCCTTACCTCTATCCCTGGGAAAATCCTAGAAAAAATGATAAAGGAGCATATCTGTGGGAGCCTGCTGGCTAATGTGATGCAGATGGGTAATCAACATGGGCTTTTAGCAGGCAGGTCCTGCCTGACTAACCTAGTTTCCTTTTACAACAAGGCCACCAATTGTTTTGATGCAGGTGTCGAGGTGGATGTTATCTATCTGGACTTCAAGAAGGCCTTTGACAATGTATCCCATACCATCCTTATAAATAAACTGAGGGGATTTGCCTTGGATGATTATACAGTAGACTGGGTAGCAAATTGGCTCAAGGGTCGCACTCAGAGTGTGGTAGCGGATGGGTCAGTGTCAACCTGGTAAGATGTGGGCAGTGGAGTCCCTCAGGGCTCAGTTCTGGGGCCAGTGCTGTTCAACATGTTCATCAGTGATCTGGATGAGGGGGTGGGAAGCATTCTGTCCAAATTCGCGGATGACACAAAATTATGCGGTGCAGCTAACACCCTGGAGAGGAAGAACCAGATCCAGGCTGACCTAGACAGGTTGGGGAAGTGGGCAGAGAGCAATAGGATGCAATTCAATAAGGACAAGTGCAAGGTGCTTCATCTAGGGAAGAAGAACTGCCATCATACCTACAGGCTGGGGGGCAACCTTCTCAGCTCCACTGAGGCAGAAAAAGATCTTGGAGTCGCTTTTGACTCCAGGATGAACACGAGTCGCCAATGTGATGAAGCAGTTGGCAGAGCCAATCGTACCTTGTCGTGCATCTGTTGGTGCTTCACAAACAGGTCCAGGGAAGTGATTCTCCCTCTCTATGCGGTGCTGGTCAGACCACAGCTGGAGTACTGTGTCCAGTTCTGGACACTGTAGTTCAAGTGGGATGTGGGCAACCTGGAGAGGGTCCAAAGAAGAGCCACTTGCCTGATTAGAGGTCTGCAGGGAAGGCCCTACGAGGGAAGGCCAAGGGACCTTAACCTCTTCAGCCTCTCCAAGGGAAGGCTGAGAGGGGATCTTGTGGTGATATAGAGATTCATAAGGGGAGAACAACATGAAGCAGACGACGATCTGTTCACCAGGGCACCCCCTGGATTGACAAGGAACAATGGCCATAAGCTACTAGAGAGAAGGTTTAGGCTGGACATTAGGAAAAAGTTCTTCACGGTCAGGGTTGCTAGAATCTGGAATGGGCTCCCAAGGGATGTGGTGCTCGCCCCACCCTTGGGGGTCTTCAAGAAGGGACTGGACAGGAACCTGGCTGGGATCACATGACCCCAGGGTTGGTGACTCTTTTCTTGCCTGCCAGGGGCAAGGGGTCAGACTAGATAGCCCACTGAGGTCCCTTCTGACTATGAATCTATGACTCTAAAAACAAACAGACACTGAACATTTCTTCTTGCAGTGATAGGGCTGGTTTTTGCATCCCTGTTCTTTCTTAAATTGAATGACTGATCATGTGCAAGTCACTTTGCTTCTCTGTCTCACAGGTATGTTGTAAGAGTAACTGTGTTAAAGATTGAGGCACTGGGGGGGAGGGGTATCGTGGTAAAGGCTACCATGTAAGTATCCAGGAGAGAGAGAAATGGCTAGCCTCCATCTGAACCTATTTCTTGATTAAAATCTTAGCTTCCATGGCTAGGTCCAACAACAGAGCTATCACTGTACACTGTGGTCTCACAGATGCTGCTCATAGCCAATGCCTGCATCTCAAGATGAATCTATCCCATACAATTTAAATGAACTCTTAATTGCAGTGTCAGCCTTTGTAGCAATTCACATCCTAGCAGTTTCTACATTTTGTACCAGTGAGGGCAGGCTGCTGTAATGAACCTAGCTTCTCCTTTATCAGTTGGGAGCCCTCATTCTTTTAAAGTAAGTATCTTACTACTTTCTCAAATTTGGGGAGCACTTGTCCTGGCATTTGCTTTTTGTGAACTGTTAGAATACTGGAACCTTACTGTTCTTATCTCTTCAGTCACAGTTTCTCCTGTGGAAGAGCTTCCCTTTTGGGACAGGTCGTCTGCATGCAGAAAAGAATGGGAGAAGCTGTAGCCAGAGTTGCAAGAAAGGTGAATGAAACAGTAGAAAATAAAACAGACTCCCTAGGTAAGTTAAGATTTTGACCTTGTTTGTTTATTTGGGTAGGTCATTTATTATGGGTCCTTTGACAGAAAACACTAGTACTGTTTCTGTTGTCTTGGACTTGTTCACTTAGTATTATGTTATCAATGATGGATGAAGACTGTTTTGTTGCCAATTTCTTTCTTTTACATTGTTGAAAATGTTAGTTTCCTCTCCCCTCGCCCCCAGTCTATGTGGCTGCCTTTGTTTAACATTGGTGTGTGCATAGTAGCATGGTGATTGTGTCAGAAGGACATGTTCATAGTCCTAAAGATAGTGTTAGTCAACTCTGTGGAGTAGTTTTGTATTATGCCAAAATTCAACTTTTTGTGTGCATTTTAAACTTTATTTTGAAGTATGTCTGTTGTTGTCAGGTTGGTTAGCTCTCTGGTAAACTAGTCCTTCTGTGGCACTTATTTGGAGTAGAGTAAAGACTGCAGCCTTTTCTACCCCCATTCGAAAATGTTCACTGCTTAAAAGTGAGAGTAACTTTTAGGGAGCAAAGTCTGGGATATGGCCCTTGAGGTGCCACAGAGGGCTGATTTCAGCTTTGAAAATGACTGAGGATAGTGAATTTTGGGGCAATCTCACAGTTTGCTAACTGACCAGGATGCTTCCTGGCACCAGTCAGACCAGTTTTTCAAGTCTGGGAGGAATGTCTAATTTTCAGGAGTTTTCAGAGAAACAGCCTTGAAGTTCAGGATTGTTCTGAAATATCTGGAACAATTAGTTGCCTTGTCAGTACTATATACTGAGCTCCTTCACAGGGGATGAGAGTAGTATTCTCTCTGAAAACACCAGACCCTCCTGTAAGCGCCAGGTTAGACTCTGACTGTACTGCTCAGGTGTGGTGTAAAGGAAGAAAAGAGGACAGAAACAACCTTGACTGAATCTGTCATAGGAGGGGGTTCACACAACACAGAACTAGTGGCCTTATGCTGGATTTCTTTCTGTCTCATAGCCACCTGATATGCTAGTGGGGTGGAAAAACATGGCCAGCCCACACTGTCCCCTTGCTCTTCTAATTGGTGACTTCAGAAGGAATTGTAGTAGAGCATAAGTTAGTGGCCTCTCTGGTTGCCTTCATTTTGGTTTAAAATGACAAGAAATTTTTTAAAGGATCTGATGATTTTGGGGGCTTGATTCACAATTTATGAATGTGCAGCACTGGCAATACTGGGCATGTCTACATGTTCATTAACACACGGGTACTAGATAAAGGTACAATAGCTGCTCTAATGTGCAGTAGCAAAGGAGAACTTTTTTGTGATGCTTAATGCGTACTAGGCTACTTCAACTGTACATTAGCACGGTTTTTGCTGTGATGCAGTAATGTGGTATAGAACAGTCCACTGAGCATTAAGGCCTCTCATGTAGATGTGCTCGCCGTAGTCGTATAGACTTGCCTGGATAAGGACTGCATACTGGCAATCCTATTGGGCATGAGGTACACTGAAATCAAAATCCATTTTGCATGAGTGGTGGTGGACTTGGAACTGATGAGTTTAAATTCCATCCAATAAATGTTTTTAGATGCAAATGACTACATTTCAGCAAAATGTTAGCTCACTCTGTCTGTAGCATCTCTTAAAAATATAACAGGTTCAACAGTAAGTGTTGAACAATAATTAGGAGTTGTTTGAAGTGATGGTGGCTGATCAGTTCTTACAAGATCATAAGAAAGTAGGGCTGGAAAGGACCTTACGAGGTTTAGTCCAGCCACCTGCTCTAGGCAGATTCATTCCTGACTACACCATCCTAGCCAAGTGTCTGTGTAGGAAATTAGCTAAATTCATGGTGTCTTGGAATGGATGGACTTAGCAATCCACTCAACTCTTTTATAATGTTAGTTTATTTGAATATGTATATGATGTATAAAGATGTTCTATTTATTTAGTTTTTCCAGGAAAAAAAATTAACAGGCAAATCGGTCAGTTCAGAGTACCTACGTGGGTGATATAACAGGACCTGCCCTCTATGGGTGGCTGTGGAGCCCCCTTTTTGCAGCCATACTAGTCCTATCTCTCATTCTGCTTTTCTGGGATGCTATCCTGTCCTCACCTGCCACACCTTGGTGGTAAATTGGTATGCATTTAAAAAGCTGTCTCCAAAAAACAGTGTGTGTGTAGGCGCCTCACTGTGCCCTGCATCCCAAGCTTCTGGGCCTGTGGCGGACCACTGATAGCCCTCTGCCTAAGTCAGTAACATAATCCATGCCTATTCACTGAGCATCTTCAGTGGTCTCCTAGCTCCCTTTCAACCACTCCCAGGCCTCCTGGCCTAAACAGCAACTTAAATAAACATGAAATAGAAATCAATTTGTTTGTCTGTGAGATTCCCTGCAGAGCTTCCTTCTCTCCAGGATCTACAGAGTCCCTTTTCTGAGCTTACAAGGACCAGTTTGAGGTTCCATCCCAGGAGCCAGGTGTATGTGGTCCTTTACTCCTTCCCCTTTTGGTTACCTGCCCTGCCCCTCTCTCAGCAGCGGTAGGGATTTTCTTTTGACCACACCAGCAGGGTGCTCAGTTCTGCTGCAGTCGTTACCTACTTAGCTGCTAGTTGTGTACCATTGGAGCTCTGGACTTTCAAACTCTGGTGCTTGTCGCCAATCATAGTTACAAAGGTTGGGTCCCTATTATAGTGGAAGATTTCTGATAACAGACAGATTGTTCTTTAGTCCAGCAGACAAAGGAATAACAAGACATAATGTCTGTATCTTGACAAATTCAGACCCAAACTAAACAGCAAATTTTAACAGTGAGATTATCTAGAGAGGCTGTGGAATATCCATCAGTAGAAGTTTTAAGTGCATGTTAGATATGCTTGGCTGAGATGGTTTAGACAGGTTTAGGTTTGAGCATAGGAGTGGATTTGGTGACCTGAGGTCCCCCAGCCCTTTTTTCTATGACTCGACAAAGTGCTGGAATGGCTTAGCTAGGGAGGTGCTGGATTCTCAGTCACTTGATGGGGAATTGGCCCCTTTCAGCCTAGATTGGCTATACTAAATATATGTTGTAGCTCAGTCGAACGTTTTAGGGCTGATTCAGGAATTGTTGGGTGAAAATGTGTTTGTCTAGAGGAGGGGTCACATGCCTACAAGTGGCATGGACAGCCTCTGTGTGTGGCATGCAGCAGATCAGGGAGGGCACAAAGCAGCACAGCAGCCAATAAGGCAGAAAGCAGAGGAAGAGATCAGGCGGTGACCACAGAGTAAGGGTCTGAAGATATCTCTCCCTGCCCTCAGTGGGATAGTCTGCTCACCCCCTCCTGCTTTCTAACTGTGTGTTGTTAGGTCATTATAGTCACCTGGGCAACTGGGCTGGAGAGGACCTCCTCCCATCCCACCTTCCTGTGTCCAGGTCCTTTGTCCTGGGTTCCCGCCAGGAGGCCTACCCGGGGATGCTGATGACTTTTAAAAGGATTGGTCTGCATCAAATAAGGCTTGTTTCTGACTGGAGCCAGGTGATGAGTTCAGAAAAGTTATTTAAAGGTCAGGTCACCTGGTCTTGGGGGTACTCCCTCTTCAAGCAGGCATCTTGGAACACAGACAAGCTTTGTACCTCAGGTAGCTGCCTGAAGCTGATAGGTAAGTAAAAACTTGGAATCTAGCCAGAAATTAGGATCTGTGTGTGAGATGCTTTTTCGCTCCCAAAAGAGCTTGGCTGTTTATTAACTACCTCAAACACACCTAAGATTACTCTGGGAGGCTTCAAGCTATAAGAAGCACCCAGAAATATTACTTGTGGGCTAAGCACCCCCCCAGGTTAGCAGGGTCTGTGTACCCCAGGTGGCACAGAGCCCTAATGGAGACCAAGGCCTGGGTGGTGGCAGCGTTACCACAGGCTTGCAGGTGTGTTCCAGGAAGGGGGAGGGCTAGAAGTAGGCGCCCCTGGGGAGGCACCCAAAGTGTGGTTTTTGGTTGGGCACAGTGGGGCGGGTGGCTCAGTGTAGTAGCACCCCTACTGTTCTGCCACAAGGGGCAGAAAGCAGAGCAGCAGATCAGATGGGGAACACAGGGCTGGGAGCAGCACATCAGGCAGGGGAAGGGCTGGGCTTGGTGTGGCACTTGGGAAAGGCATGGAAATAATTTGCAGCAAGCCTGCCAAAAAGGTTGGACCCCTAGATGATCATAATGCTCCCTTTCCTGGCTTTAAAATTTATGGTTTTGTGGGCATTTTTAAATATACAGAAGTGTGATGTGAATTAAATACTAGTACTTTTTCATCTTTAAGAGTTTTTGAATAAATGTGTGTACAAAAGCAACTTTGAGACAGTATCCTGAAAACATTTAGGCATATACTTTATTTTTCTCATGTCCCGTTGAGGCCTTTTCTCCAAAATGTAAATCAGTCATTGAAGTATAATAGGTATTAACAAAATGCATGTAATTCCGTCTGTCCTCAGCTACTTAGTTGCATGCCTCTTATGATGTCATAATTTAACTAATTCTCCAGCCATTGTAAACTCTTCTAGACTGGACAGAATTTCAGTTTTCAACATTTTAAATAAATAAGAAAATGCTTCTCTGTCTTGTAAAAAGTCAGCCAACCAAAAACACTCTCTTTATATCCTAGAGAAACAAAAAGGGAGCAGATTTCTACATTTTTCTTTTGTAGATTGCTGTTAAGTCAAAAATTATAGGTGAATTCAAATATAGGGAGATGTCCAACACTGGATACTCTCCTGTAATCATACAACATTTTGCAATGGATTTTTATCCTTCAGGGGCCCATAAAAGGAAAACGGGTATGAGAAGCTAGTTCTTGGGGCTGAGTACGTATCGAAATAATATAAATCAGAGGTGTCAAAGATGCAGCCCAGTCCATGGAGCCCCATCATCCAAACCCTGATGCTGCAATTTGGTACAGAGTTGACTCACACACCACATGTGGTATACACTGGACTGGCCCTGTATGCAGGACTCAGAATGTACATTGCACACTGCACCTACCCCAGCCAGTCTGTGATGTGTGTGACATGCGGTGCCCACCCTGGCTGGTCCAGGACGTGCACTACAGATAGCAGGTGCCCACCATGGCTGCTCCAGGACAGGGAGTGGGGATCCCAGACTAGTTGGAGTGGGCACCACATGCAGCCTGTGACTTGGACCAGCCCTCCACAGATACCATCTACTATGCAGTTCCAGACTAGCTGGAGCAAACACCATGTGCACTGGTTCTGGTATGTGGGGTAGGAGCAGGTTCATGGGCCCAGTCTGGCCTGTGGGGCCAGCCACATGTCATTCATCTGTCTCAAGGACCATCCTTGCATCACTTATCTGCAGGGCCAGATGAGTTTGACACGCCTGATATAAAACAAAAAGACAAGATAGAAGTATTGATGTTAATCAATTCTGTAATATACTGTATTCAGTTTGGATAGAAGTCCAGCAGGTGGCACAGTTTCATTACTACTAAACAATGGATAAACCAAAATGGTTTCTGGAGTGCATCATACTTATGATTTCCTTCCCCCCCTCCCCCCACCTCCTTTTATAGAGGGGAAAAATGAATGAGGATATTCTCAGACTGGGTTCTAATGCAGCCTTATCACTCCTGATCGTTACATGTCTTCTTAGACCACAGTTCTTTCATTTAAAAAGTTGCTGTTAATATTCCTTCATTTGTTAATCCCTGTCAAACTTTCCTCACATTGCTTCACACTGTATTTTAATGTAGTTATTCCAATATAGGTTTCTTGGGAAGTATGAATACAAATTGGTTTTGATACTTCATCCTGATGAGAAAAAACAGGGTAAAAGAAACAGGCTGTTCCATTAGTTCTGTCAGAAAGGAGCTGATTTTGGATATATTATTTGCCTTTGTAGGGTTAGGGACTGTAGTGGTAAAATCACCTGAGTCCTGTCTGTACAAAAGCTTCTAGTACAAGTGAAGCTGCCGAAGTGGGGGACAAGAGCTAAAAAGTGTGGTGGTAGAGATGCAAACTATGTTCAGTAAATGCAGTCTAATATCCCTTATATGTACAGTTATAATAAGAAGAATCTAGCACCATGGCTTAATTTAAGCTTCAGTCGGATTTAGGCAGTTGACTTCTCAGGCAAATAAAATGTGTTGAGCTAACTCAGGTATCTGAGTGTCTCCTAAAACAGAGGTTCCCAACCCCTAGGCCACGGCTCAGTACTGGGCCATGGAGGGTTAGCTGCTGGTCTGAAGGAGGATTGGCTGTAGGACCAGAAGTCTGGAAGTGACCAGCGCACTGTGGAGTGGTATATAAAAAGGGTTGGCTGCCGCATCACAGGATCACTTCTGGTCCACAGTTTGCCAGTCTGCAGTCACTTCTGGTCCACAGGTTGCTGGTCCATGATCTAAAAAGGGTGGGAACCCCTTTTCTAAAACATTCACCATGCCAGTATCCATTCCAGTTGCATTCTGTAAGACTCTTCCAGGAGGCAGCTTCTCCCTGCTCCTGAAAGCTATCAGAATCTTGGTAGTACCTTTTGGAGGTCTCTTTCTGCCCTGTGCTTCAGATCATGGGCTACAGCTCAAGTATGTCTTAATCCTCCTCTGTCTCTTCCTAGAGAATTGGGGCCTTTGTACACTCCATGTCTTTTGTCCTTTCTTGCGCTGCAACTGCGTTACTGTTTGTTTGCACAAGTGGGTTTTCCGGATGCTTTAAAAGTCGTTCAGGCACATTAAACTAAAACTCCTCAGACATAGTTTAGTTTGGCTCGCCTCTCAATGTGCCAGAGGACTGGAAAAGGGCCAATGTGGTTCCCGTTTTCAAAAAAGGGAGGAAGTTGGACCCAGGAAACCATAGGTCTGTTAGTCTTACCTCGGCCCTGGGTAAGCTTTTTGAGAGAATTATCCTGGCGCATGTCTGTGAGGGGCCAGCAGGGGCTTAGGGGCTTATGGTTAGGGGCAACCAACATGGGTTCATTAGAGGCAGGTCCTGTCAGACCAACCTGGTGGCCTTCTATGACCAGGTCACAAAATCCTTGGATGCAGGACGGTAGATATAATCTTTCTGGACTTTAGGAAGTCCTTCGACACCGTCTCTCACCCCATTCTCATTAAAAAACTAGGAGTCTGTGGCATTGATACCTACACAGTCAGATGGGTCACTAATTGGCTGGAGGGCCGCACCCAGAGAGTGGTGGTGGATGGGTCTTATTCGACCTGGAGGGATGTGGGCAGTGGGGTTCCGCAGGGGTCAGTCCTCAGGCCCGCGCTGTTCAACATCTTCATCAGCGACTTGGACGAGGGGGTAAAAAGTACCCTGTTCAAATTTGCAGATGACGCTAAGATATGGGGAGAAGTGGGCACACTAGAAGGGAGGACTAGGCTGCAATCAGACCTGGACAGGTTACAGGGGTGGGCAGATGAGAACAGGATGGGTTTCAACACTGGCAAGTGCAAGGTGCTGCACCTGGGGAGGAAGAACCAGCAACAGACCTACAGGCTGGGGAACTCCATTCTCGTCAGTGCAGAGGGAGAAAAGGATCTTGGAGTCATTATTGATACCAAAATGAACGTGGGCCGACAGTGTGAGGACACGGTCAGGAAGGCCAATCGTACCTTGTCATGCATCCACAGATTCATATCAAGCAGGTCCAAGGAGGTGATCCTCCCCCTCTATGCAACACTGGTCAGGCCACAGTTGGAGTACTGCATCCAGTTCTGGGTGCCGCATTTCAGGAGGGATGTGGACAACATGGAGAGGGTCCAGAGGAGCACCACTCGCATGATCAGGGGTCAGCAGGGCAGGCCCTACGAGGAGAGGCTAAGGGACCTGAACCTGTTCAGCCTCCACAAGAGAAAGCTGAGGGGGGATCTAGTGCCCGTTTACGAACTAGTCAAGGGGGACCAGCAGGCATTGGGAGAGTCCCTGTTCCCCCCAAGCACTACCAGGAGTGACAAGACATAACGGTCACAAGCTGGCAGAGGATAGATTCAGGTGGAGCTACTTCAGTGTCAGGGCAGCTAGGATCTGGAACCAACTTCCAAGAGAAGTGGTGCTGGGTCCTACCCTGGGGGTCTTTAAAAAGAGGCTGGATGAACACCTTGCCGGGTCGTTTGACCCCAGTATACTTTCCTGCCATTGCAGGTGGTCAGGCTTGATGATCTGCTCAGGTCCCTTCCGACCTTACCAACTATGAATTAAAGCATTGCATCCATAGAGTTGTTGCGTGCAGACACAGAGATACTCAAAGTCATGTAATGAGGCCCTTTGTCCACCAGATGGCGCTGCGACTTTTTTGTAGTTCACCCCTTCCAATTGCTTTTGTTTTCGAATTGCTTCTGCTTTTTTTTTTTTTTTTTCTCCTTGTTTTAGTTTGCCGGCACTTTGCTTCCACAGCTGCTTGCCAGGGCATGGGCATGGGCTGGGAAGGATGCTGGGGTCGGGGGGGCAGTGCAGAGCCATTCTGCTCTCCTGGAGTGCCGGCTAGGGACTGGGTCTAATTTGTTCGAAAACCTAGTGCGTGTAAACACAGATGCAATGCTCTGAGGCTTAATTCATTTGAAAATCTAGTGCATGCAAACACAGATGCAATGCTCCAAAATAAACAAGTTTAAATTTTATAAAACTATTTAATTTAATGAGGACTAAGATCTGTGGTGTGTACAAGTGCCCTTGTCTATATGAATATATCAAGGTAAGTTGTACCCATACCAGCCTGAGATCAAGTGGATTCTTAGAGAAAGACAAAAAAAGGAACTTTAAGGAAACCGTATTATATCAAAATTCAGCCACAGAACAGAGCATTGAGACTAAACCTGGGTAAGAGTATCACCAGATAATATACAGTTAAATTAATTTTATTTCATTTGTGCCACAGACCTCAAGTTTCTTTTCTTCTCATAAGAGGAAAACAGGAAAACTTGTGTTCCTATCTCCACCCCCTGTATGCACTTTTCCCCCACTGTTGTTCTACACTGAACAGCGTTCTGTTTTAAATGATTAAATATGTCTTCTCATTCTTTGTCTCTTCACATATAATTTAAAAGCTCCTGCAGTGTTGTCTAGGTGTCAGATCTCCTCTGCATTAACCACCATTAAAATAAAATCTGATTGCATGCTAATAGCTCTTTATCTAGGTCCTAATGAAGTTTCTCATCACAGTAATAGCAAGCACATAACAAATGTTAATGAATTGGTCCTTACTCAGCCCTTTCTAAGGCAGATAAGGTTTATTATCCACATCTTACAAATGAGAAAATTGAGGCATAAAAATCTTAAA
>NW_005842271.1:1485836-1490538 GCF_000455745.1 Alligator sinensis | reverse complement strand
AAGAAACCTACAGCAAAGCTAGGAGTTTTACCCCAGTATACTCAATTCCAGTACAATGTCTCGGATGAAAGCCTGTACCTCTTACTTGTTGGGCTGTCTTTCTTGTCTGGAGAGCTGTTTTCTTTTTTAGTTCCAGTGGTAGGTGATTATATTTTTCTGTAATTCCCTGTTTCTGATTTAATGTTACTTTGTATTATGTTTAATCTGTTGAGGGAGGCTCTTCCATCACAGGGATGCTGGATTGCTTAACAGAAGTGAGGCAGAGATAAAAGATGTACATATTTCTCTATGGAGGTAATTTGGACCTACATTATCAAATAATTGAGTGTAATCAAAATGCAATGCATTATTGATCACATTCTCAAGAACATGAAAGAATGTGAGGATGACAAATCCTGTTCAAAAGCTAATTGGACACTGAGTTTGTTTGCTTGAGAGACTGAACATTTATACTGGAAATGCACTGAGATCATATGAAGTATGGTAATTAGGGGAATCATAGATACATCCAAGAATGGAATCTGTGACATTGCAGAGCTCAAATAACAAGAAATACTGGATAGCCTTCATGAGTTAGGATGAAAAGAGAGTTAATAAGGAGAAGGGTCTAAGATTGGATTAAATTCGTATTAAAGTTCACTGCAATCTTTTCAGTGACTTTAGTGGGAATGGGGCCAGGATGGGAATGGGTTTCTTATGAGAGAGTGATGCTTTTCTAGTTTCCCACAGTTCACCTTCTCTGAACTGTGCGGGCCGGGAGCGACCCGAGCCCTTTTTCGTGCTGCACGCGGGCTGTCGCCAGCAGCCCGGGCACGCCGGGTTGGAAAGGGAAGGCCGTCGAGCTGGAATTAGGCACAAACGCGTAGCGGTAGTTTTAAAGATTGTTTACTTACACTGAGATGGCAGTGGTGCAGGCTGGAAAGCTTGCTTGAGTTGCGGTTACAGACGGGAAAGAAGAGAGGCGGACAAGAGTTCTAGACTCGTGAACTCTAGCCCAATCCAGCTGAAGGCTCTGAACACGTGAGCCCGTCGTGTCAGCCGAAGAAAGTACTTGTCCGGAAGAGCTCTGAATAAACTCACACGAAGTTTGCTAGGCTCCGTGGGTTCTTCTGCTCACTCATTCACACGAAGTTTGCTAGGCTTCGTGGGTCCAGTTCTTTTGCGCGCGGGAAGGGACACGTCTGGATTGCGCTCGGCGACGGGGAGAGGCTAGAGGTTGATTAGACCTCCGTTGCCTTCTTTAAATGCACTGGGTCCGTAAGGATCCGCAGCGCTTAGAGATCTTCACACAGCGTGAAGTCTCCTCCTCCCTTGTTCGTGGAGTCCTCCAACTTGGGCGGAAACCACTCAAGCCTCTTATACGGCTAGCAAGCCAATCACTAGCCGCCACACGTGAATAATTTAGAACTGGCCAATAATGGGACTCAAATTAGCATACAAATGGCGGGAACTCTTTGCAACGAGCATTTCTGTGCTGCAACAAAGAAATGCACCCTGCAAAGAAAGCTTCAAATTGGCGGGAAACTTGTCCCTTGCACCGGGGTTTTCTTTTGCAGCAGAAAACCCCACCGTGCAAAGAAGCTATAATTTAGCGGGAACAATTTAGCGGTGCCGAAGCACACAAAAACAAAAAATCCACACCCTTTGGGTTGTGACATGAACCAAAAGGCAAAATTAAATGAACAAGACTTACGCGTGTGGGGTGATCTACATCTGTATGTGAAGGGCCAGCTCAGAGCCTTTGTGTCAATGAAGGCCTCTGGCACATGTTCATTTAAAAGTGCCATGGGATCTGATTCCTGATCCTAACAGTCCCACTTCCTGCCATGCCATACTTGCAATGGCAAGTTGAAAGCCAGCATGTCTGGGACCAGGGCCAACAATCAACTAATTTCTGGCTTCACACCCAGATCAGCACTAGGGTCTTGAACTGACCCTGGTGTGGTCTGAGTCCAGGGTCAACAATCAACTGGTTGTCAGTTCTGAGGCCCTAGCTGTCGCACCTTCAATTTAAGATGCCATGCAAACCAATCATAAAAGTCTTCTACATATAATATTGAACATTTTTATGGCTAGTTTGCCATTTTATGGCTTAAATTGGGTGCATGTGTAGCATCTCTGCCACTTATACAAAGATCAACATGTTAATCGTGACATAAATATAACATGTAGAGAAGACCAGAGCCTTTTTTGAAGACGTTCATGTGATACTGTTCTACATAGGGGTGAACTTCACTTTACTTCACTTCTCAAGCTTGCTTCAAGAGAGGGCTCCTCTGCTGAGTTGAGGTAGGTATCCAAACTGTTAAGAATAGAAATTGACTAATCTTCTGTTTCACTTGGCACCCTGATCAGTAAAAAAAAATTGATTCTTTCTGTTCAACTCAGTAGTACACCATGTTACAACACCCCTTTCTTACCATGCCTCTGCACTGGGCTAAAGGACAACTGAGTATAAAGGTAACATAATGGGAAGAAGTTGAATAATCTTAATCCCATAGAACCTTAAAAAAAAAAAAAAGAGAGAGAGGCCTCAAAACTGGCATATTGGGGCTGAGTTGTCTTTTGTTTTTTTAAATGGTAGAAAATAGGATGCAAAACAGAAATAGGATGTTGGCATACAAACATGGAGGGAATACCAGAGAGAAGATGGTAATTATATATATATTTAAAAGAGAGAGACAGATGTGCAGGGAAGGAAGTGTTCCATCTGTTGTGGCCTGCAACCATTTTATTTTCCATTCTTGCCCTGGTTGAGAGAGATTTTTTTTTAAGGCTGTGAAAATATTATGACTAGCGAAGTAGTTTTGAGATTGTACTGCATCTTGATTAATCGAGAAAATCCATAGGTAAGATGATCTGGGCTCTAGCCTTTTATACAATACCTTAGAAAGTGGAATGGAAAATTTATTAGACTATGAGCTTTGTTCCATGAAGTAGCAAACTTTTTAGGCTGAGCAACCCAGTTCAGATCATGGACAGGCAGGTACTAGGACACAGCTGCTGCTGCCACTGCTTTTTCATGTGGCAGCACAGGAAAGTAACTGCTATGGAAGCCCAGTGCCGCTGAGTGCCACCAAAGCCCTGTGTCTGTAGGCCAGATCAAAGGGCTCTGTAGGCTGGATCTGGCCTGTGGTTTCTAGGTTGATGGCTCCTGCACTAGAGCATAGCAACAAGAATGTAAACTGAAGGTAGCCAGAGCTGGGTGAAAGATTGGCAGTCACTTTCACATTCATATTTCACATCTGTTCACAAATTGCTGCCGATAGCATAACTATATTACCCAGATGTTGCTAAAGAATTCCTGGTCTGCAGATTATGTGAACCATACATCCCTAACACACCAGATGGGATGGTAAAGAAGCAAGGGTATAGGCTGTGCCTCTCCCTTCCCACAACTTTGTCCTGGTGACCAAATGAGGTTCCCCAAATTTTACTGAATACTCTAGGAAGGGTGGACACCCCTGAAGCACCCTCCTGTCACTGATACATCACCCCAGTGTGATTTTTAGCTCTTAGTAAAGCAATTTGACCCTAAAGAGAGTTTGGGTGCCTGTGGACATGCTCTGACGTGATTAATAGAGTCTGCTGCAGCATTCTAATTCAACTAAAACTTGTTGAATGAGCTTTAGTCAGTGTCCCCATGGCCATTTTGAAATTCAGGGTGCTTAATACATGTGACAGTGAAGCGTTTTAATTAGAGCGGCTCTCCAGGAAATGCTTTAATTAAAACATGCTCCCCCCACCACCTCTGAGCATGTCTTTAGGCATTCTTTATGACTAAATTTAAAGAGCTAAACATGCGTAGTTTAGTCATTAAAGAGATGATGAGGCAACACTTGAAGGGTTAAATGCTTGGGAGGGGAAGGAATTGTGTGTTGGACAGTCCCAGGGCAGGTAAGTAATGGGATGAAATGAAGACAAGGAAGATGTAGGTGGAAAGTCAAAAAATAGGGCAAGGCTAATTAGTTTGTGGAATGACCTCCCAAGGGAGGGGATAGAATCATAGAAGTAGGGTCGGAAGGGACCTTGTAGATCTTCAAGTCCGCCCCCCTGCCTGGGCAGGAGGAAAACTGGGCTCAAATGACCCCAGCCAGGTAGGCGTCGAGCCGCTTCTTAAAGACCCCCAGGGTAGGAGCCAGCACCACTTCCCTTGGAAGTTGGTTCCAGATCCTAGCCGCCCTAACTGTGAAGTAGTTCTTACAGATGTCCAATCTAAACCTACTCTCCAACAACTTGTGGCCGTTATTCCTTGTTATCCCGGGGGGCGCTAGGGGAAACAAGGTCTCCCCCAAACCCTTCTGGTCCCCCCTAGTGAGTTTATAGACAGTCACAAGGTCCCCCCTCAGCCTTCTCTTGTGAAGGCTGAACAGGTTCAGGTCCTGTAGCCTCTCATTGTAGGTTCTGCCCTGCTGTACCTGGATCATGTGGGTGGCCCTCCTCTGGACCCTCTCAATGTTGTCCACATCTCTCTTGAAGTGGGGTGCCCAGAACTGGACACAGTACTCCAGCTGTGGCCTGACCAGTGTCGCGTAGAGGGGGAGGATCACCTCCTTGGCCCTACTTGAGATGCACCTGTGGATGCATGCTAAGGTCCAGTTAGCCCTGCCGACCGTGACCTTGCATTGTTGGCCCATGTTCATCTTGGAATCAGCGAAGACTCCAAGATCCCTTTCTGCCTCCGTGCTCTCAAGAAGGGAGT
>NW_005842271.1:1474762-1484085 GCF_000455745.1 Alligator sinensis | reverse complement strand
GCCAGGAACCTCCTGGAACGGTCCGACCTGGCTGACTGCTCCTCCCAGCAGATGTCCGGGTAATTTAGATCACCCATGACAACTACATCCCTTGTCTTAAGTGCCTCTGCAAGCTGGCCCGAAAATTCCTGGTCCAACTCCTCCCCTTGGTTGGGGGGTCTGTAGTAGACCCCCACCCTTAAATCCCTCTCCCCACAACCCCCTTGTATCTTGACCCAGAGCACTTCAGCTTGCCCCTCCTCCGATCCCATTTTGCTGGCAGAGGATGTGTATTGCTCTTTGACATAGAGCACCACACCTCCTCCCTTCCTTCCTTCTCTATCCCGCCTGTAGAGCCTATAACCCCTAATGCTAACTGCCCAGTCGTGGGATGAATCCCACCACGTTTCTGTAAGCCCTACTATGTCTGGGTTTGAACTGGCCTTTCTGAGGGCGAGTTCCTCCTGTTTGTTCCCCATACTCCGAGCATTGGTATACAGGCATTTAAGGCCTTGCATAGCTGTGAATGCCACCCCCCGATTAGGAAGACTATCCAGACCCCTGTTTCTTACCTGAGTACTCCCTGCATGTGTCATCTGTCTCGCTCGGGTGGTGTCTCCACATCTTCCTGCGGCCCCCTACCCCAGCGAGGCTAGTTTAAAGCTTGCTGTACGAGATCAGCCAACCTGAAAGAGAAGACACGCTTGCCTTTAGGAGAGAGGTGAAGCCCATCCCGCCCCAGCAAGTCCCCCGCCCAAAAGCATGGGTCATTATCTAGGAACCCAAGGCCCGCCTGGCGGCACCAACTCCGTAATCACCGGTTGACCTCGCCAATGCAGGCCTTGTGTTGCCGTCCCCGCCTACTCACCAGAAGAAGAGAGGAGAATACCACCTGTGCCCCCGTCTCCTTAAGCTTGGCCCCCAAAGCCTCAAAGTCCTTCATAATGCGGTTAGGGTTTCCCCTGGCCACGTCATTTGTTCCTACGATAGCTGACTTACTGCCTGAGTCACTTGAAAAAAGCACAAGAGAATATACCATAGGGAAGTGCCCAGCATGGCCAGAGACGTAGGGAGGATGACCTGCTAATGGTAGTTTGTTTTTGTTGTTTGCTTTTTTTTTTTCTTCACTAATTTCTGTGACACATCTAGGAGTAAAATGACAACAGAGCATTGGAATAAACTGTATGATATAATTGCCCCATGAACAATTCATGTGCAGCAGCACAGCAAGGAGACAATGATTTTGCAAATGCATGTGGGTGATCAAGTTTGTGTAAAATGAGCCAAGTTGCAGTTAGTCTGAACTGCATGATGATAGTGTGTTTTAGTAGATTCAGTATTGTGTTAACTCTTGTATGACTCTGATAGGATTAGAGTGTCTGTATTTTGTGAACAGCAAGTGAAGGAACTTGGAAGGAATGAGACTGACCAGTGGGGGGAGTTACTGCCACAGTGATTCTCTGAGAGATGCTGGGAGAGCTGGCATTGGAATTTTCCATAGAAGAGGTGTTTCCTAAAGATGTTTAACGCTGAGGGATGCTCCTTGTGATTATAAACTGTAGTATTTAAACTTGGAAACTAAGTAGTAATGCTTTATAAACATTTTAAAGGCTTTTATATAAGTCTGTGTTGAATTGTATTGTAAAACTCTAGCTTCTTACAGAGGTTTGACCCCTGCTTTGAGCCAAAGGGGATCATTTTCTAAGAGAATATTCAACAATACATAATGGTGTATTTTGAGTGCTTGGTTATGGGCTGCTGTTGCCTTCAGGTTAGTATGAAGTATAAGGAACCACCTTGGTTGGGTTGCATGTTTCATTAGACCCAGTGTGGAGAAGAATGCAGCTCCTACCAGGTTGCTGTATGCCCTATGAGGTACTGAGTGAGGATCTAGGCATAGTCTGGGATTTGATCTGCATATTGTTGCCAGCCCAATGATGCAGTCTGTGCTAGCAAAATGGGAGGGTTACAGTCTAGATATAAGGCTGACTGTCCATTTGTAGCATCTGACAAAGCTTATCGCCTACAGAAGCTCATTCCTCTCTGAACCAGTTAGTCTCTAAGGTGCTATTCTGGTGTACCTTCATCCTCAGTGCTTTTAAGAATGAAGATGGGTTTCAGGTGGATCTGTAGGGTCTCATCAGGTTTGTGCAGTTCATAACTAAAACTCTGTCCTTGTTTTGTGTTTGCCTACCCTGCTGATTCTGTCTGGAAGGTGAAAGTCTTTCAGGCTCTTGCATTACCAGTGAGAGAAACTCTGTGCTCAGTTGCACCTGTTCAAGTTGGTTTCCATCCAGTAACTGCCTGCATTGCTGGAAGAGGACTGAGTCACACAGACTGTTCTGCTTCATGAAGGTGTATGTGTTGATGAGGTGTGAGCTCACTGTCTGCTAGCTGTTTTGACTGCAGGAAAAGCCACAAAATTTTACTTTTGTTACTAAAGTCAGCAGAGGTCACTGAATATGTATGGAGAATGGATTTGCTGTATGAGGGCCTGCTTATACACAGATCTGCTTCAGAGCAGAACTGTCCTTTGAATATGGTTTATATGAAGCTTGCTGGGAGCAGACTTAGGGTCCTTTGCAGCGTTACAATTTCGTTAATCCAAAACAGATTCTTTTTATCTTCTGACATAGGTGACTCATAAGAGGAGCACAGGGGACACGTGCCCCCCCTGAGATTGGCCGCCTCTGGCTTCTGCAAGCAGTCGCCACTCACTACTGCCCCTCCCTTGCCGCCAGCACCGGTGTCTGCGGGTGGTCCCCGCTTGCTGCTGACACTGTCACCTACAAATGGTGCCCCCCAAGTCTCAGGAGGCACCAGTTGTTCATGTCTTCTGATATTTATAACATCCCTTTACATCTCAGGGGAGGGCAGGAGAAGTAAAGAAAAAGAAAAATGATTGAGGTAATTGTTCATCTCCATGCTTAAAAGCCCAAAGTATGCAGTAAATAGGAGCTTAATCATGTTATTAATTGCCCAATACTTATGCTGTAAATTGAGTTAGACTGCTCCTCGCCTGGGATTAGCTTGCAATTGTTTATAAGAATTCAGGTTTCTCTGAAGTGGCTCTGCTTCTCTCCTGCTGTGCTTTGTTGAGCTGAATGCGACTGGGAAACTATATATAGAGTTACTGTATAATTTTGCAGTGCAGATTAACACACTGGAAATGGGGTGAGTGTAGGGCCCTAGAGAAGCTGTTGAGAGAAGTGTAATAAACAGTAAGGTCCTGGAGGGTGGATGTTAATACGCTTGCCTAATGTTATGGTCAATTTGTTTGCACTGCAAAATAATCCTCTCCTTTGCACCCTAAAAGGAAAGCAGGCACTCAGTTCCATTTGTCAGTTTAAGTGTGTCTCATAGCTTTTAATTAGAGAGAAGGTTTTTACTTCTGGAAATTGTAAAGATCTTTTAGGATTTACGCTACAATCAGTTACAGAGGTAAAATTGGTCTCTTTCCTCCTTCTCTCCACAGAGCATGAGAGGATGAAAAGGACACAGAGACACTATTCTTGATTTCTAATAAAAGGCTCAGAAGAAATTATTACTTGGGGGGTGAAAGGAGGAACAATTTCCACTGAGGATCTGTCCAAAATAATGACATCAGACTGACTGCAAAGACCACTATGAGTCAATAGAAATTAAAACGATTGCTTTTGCTTTACACTTCTGCCAGTATAGACCAGTGGGAGGTTGCAGCTGTATACCGGGTTAGCAGTATTGCCTTCTCCAATGGACCTAGAGGCAGTCAGTACACCTCTAAAGTTTGATAAGTGGAGTGTGGACAAGCTGACTGAGGATGCTCTGGCTTGGTGCATACCCATTACAGCCTCTACAGCCAGGGTTCGTAGAGATGCCTAGGTGCAGAACCATGTGCCCTGCTCAGGGGCAGTATACCCTTTCTCCATGTGGTACAGCCATCTTTCTAATAGAACAAGGTGCAGTGTATCCACCTGGCCTCTGAGGGCAGTGAGTCTTGCCCTTACAATAGTAGTCATGTTAAGGGACTGTTTCCCTTGCTACAATCTCTCAGCAGTAGCCCCTTTTCTGTTTTGCCTGCCTTAAGGTAAAGTGGCAAATGCTGCATTGTAGACCACCAAGCTCTTTCAGCAAAAGATCAGTATTTAGTTGTACAAACCAGACAGCTGTGTCATAGCTTGTGTATACCCCCTATGTCTCCCAAGAACCTACTGTCCTTCTCCACTCTGGGCCTGAATCCTGGTTCCTTGCTGTCCATTTGCACCCTTGCGCAGTAGCCACAAAGTACTTTACGAGGCTGGCTCTGTGCTCACCCTCCTGGGAAGCATGGGAAGTAACTGTGGAGTTCTTAAGGGCCCTGCTATTATGCCACTGTAAAAGGTCATGAGACATTGCAGCAGGATTGAAAAAAAGGTCCTAGGTTGATGTATTGCTGTTTTTGTAGTGAAAAATTAGAAGCAAGGAAACCTTATATCCACAAAGTGAGAACTGATTCTTTCATATGCTGTATCTCTAGCTAACCATTCTAGGGTTAGACAATAACTCTAGAGTTTTCTTTTCACTCATGTTCCTGGAAGGAATATTTGTCTCTCTGTAAATATGTTATAAGTTATAACCTGGGTGGTTTGTTAGAGTTGCTGCTTTTCCCCTCCACTCTCCTGTAATCCCTATGGACAGAACAAAATGTAAATATTCTGGTAGTAACTGGGTGCATTCTGTGCACAGATACTTTCCTCTGTAAAGTTCACGTGCCCTTTTTTGACTTGCTGTTTTGCTGCAGATTTGGCTGACTGCAAGTTGATGACCTTTCCAGTCGGCATTTACAAAGTCATGAGGAACGTCGCTGAAGAGATACATCTCATAACTCTGGCCAATAACGAACTGAAGTCTCTGACTGGCAAGTTTATCATCACTTTCAACCAGCTACAAGGTAGGAGTGAGTCCCTGGAGTAACCATGCGAAGAGGGAGATTGGGGTCGTCTTGTGACTGTTTTTGACATACCCACAGCTGGTTTTGTGGTCGGTGCACTTAAGTATTGGGATACACTGTTCCAAACTGGCTGAGGTAGAACACAGTTTTTCTTATCATGCTGTTCTCCATGCTGTGTTATTGAAAACTGTTCTTTCTGACAAGAAATTTGACCTCCAGCTGTCCCTCTCATCAGACACAATTTTGTGGGCTGAATTCCAATTCATTTAAAGTCGTTTTACACTCTGACTTGAGTGGAGTGTAACTCCTAATATACACTAGTGTAAGTGAAATTAGAGTCGGGTCTTAAACACAGATGCTGTAGCACAATACAATACTATAGATACTGTACTGTACATCAGAACTGAAGTGCTGTACATCAGAATCCACTGCCACAGGCTTGTGAAAGTAGGATATATTATAGATCAGGAGTGAGGTTTTAGGGTATATTATAGATCAGGAATGAGGTTTGCTGACAGCTACAGAAATTTGCAACCAGAACATACCTAGCATTTGTTAGTCAGCTTAAATTCATATCCTTTTTTGATGTGGTATTTAACATTTAGGGCAACAACACAGCAGAACTGTAGCAAAAATATTTTTCTCCTAATTTGATTCTCCCATAACCTACACTTCTTTTAGCAGTAAGAAACTGTATATTCAAAACTTGCTTTCCTTTTCTTGAGAGCATGGATCATTTCACCGCTCTTTTTTTAAAGCATTTACCTTTCATTATGCTGTGAAAAATGAAGCAGAGTGCCTTTGGAGGCTCTGCCACTTAGAACTGAAAACTAGATCTGAGTTTCTTGCAACTTACTGATAAAGGGCCTGATCCAAAGCCGATAGAAATCAAAGGTATATGCTTTTTGGATCAGACCATGATGGAGGTTGTCTCCTACCTGCAGAGACTGCAAATTCTCCTTCCGATGCGTCTCAAAGCCACTTTCTGCCAGCTGTCTTCCCTCTGCAAATAGACTTTCCTTTGCAGATTGAATGTCTCTGATGCAGGGTTTTTTTGTTTTTTTGGGGTTTTTTTGGGGGGGTGGGGGGGTCACCATTTACTCCTCTGCCATCTGTTTAACCTGTCCTTTCTACAGGCCACACCATGGTCTCTCTTCTCTTTGATGTTAGGCTCAATTATCTCTTTGCAATCTCAACCCCTTGTTCATTTTACACAACAACTTTTAAACTGGTATGTAGCCAGCTCATGCCTTGGTTGATGCTAAATATACTTTGTACCCGAATACAGCATGGTCAGGAGCAGAGGAAGCTAACTTGGTGACACAGTTAGATGGCTGATCCTTTGCATGTTTTGGCAGTAAGTTCTGTGCCAATCTGGGTATGCGTACCTTTTCACTGATGCCAGTTTTGATTTTGTTATCATCTATCTGCTCAGATGACTATGAATAAGATGTTCCAGTTATAGCATCAATAACCTAGATATATTCCATGCCTCTTTCTCAGCCAGCCCAATCTCAGCTGCCCCAATTTCAAGTTTTATTTCACAGCTCTTTGCCCTTGATGATGATTCAGTTATATAATGGGACTCTTACTCTAGTTGGGTGCCCACTGCTGTCCCTTTTTTCCTTTCTTCCTTCTGAATATTGTGTGTGGGGTTACATTTCCTTTACTAACTGAAAATTAAAAGAACAAGGTAGCACTGGTCACCAGGTACAGATGGTGTAAAAATCATCTTTCATTACTGGTCAGAGAAAAAACGTCCGAGTTTTTCCTGCATTTCTGGAAAAGGACTTTTTCTAGATTCACACAGGTAAAAATATTGTGTGAAATAATATTATATAACTACACAATGTCAGTAGAGATGCTTCTCTTCAAATCTCTTCTGTCCAGTAACCTCTAAGCATGTGGGAAACGCTTCCTGAAGAGATACATTTTCATTCTCAAATCCTGTTAGCCAGTCTTTCCAATTATATCCACATGAAAACTTTTAGTCATGGGTGTCTGTAATGCAACATAAGTAACTAACAATGTACAGCTCCTACTTCATAAGATTAATATGGCCCCGATTCAGCAATGCAAGTAAGTATATGCTCAACTGCTTTACTGAATCAGGACATGCATGAATAAAAGATCTAGAAACACAAAATGAAGCAACCAGAACATGAGCCATTTTGTCAGTTATCTGTTGTCTTTTGGTGCACAAATTGTCAGTCTTGGTTTTCTGTTTAATAACCTTAATAGCAATAGAAATCATTGCAACTTTCTCACCTAAACCACATGTCCCAGACATTCATTCTAATGATAGCTTTAAATATACATGACATCTGCCTCAATGTCTAAGAGCACTGTTTTACCCTTTCCCCTTTTTTCAGCTTGCAGTTCAAGTGTGGGGCTAACTGGTTTTAGAATGAAGGCAATTAGGGGTTTAATGGAACAGGGTGGTTGCCATTGGAGAGTTCCAGCCATACAGAAGGTGAAAATATTCTTTACCCTTAATTTCTGTAATGTACTGGGTTGCGGGCAGTAGGAGCTGTTGGGACTTGCTGAGGAAAATTGCTGTAGGTAGGAAATAACAAACCAACTTTTCAATAGAGGACACAGGGGTACGTACAGAAGAAAGGGAAATCAGATAGGCATCACATTGTTTTGTATGAGCAACTCAATTTTCAAAGAAGGTTCATAAAATTCAGCTGTATTCACAGGACCATACTACATAAAACAGATAAAGACTTAGTGCTGACCTATCACCTGCTTCCCTTGTTTATCTTGAGCTAAAGGAACTCAATATTACAGTTTAATTTGCAGTCCCCTCCATATCGGACAGGCTTTACAGCAAAGTGTTCCAGGCTTCACAGCATCTAGAGGTAGATCACATCCTTGCTCTGAGTCTGGGCTTAGGAGCAGCCTTAGAGAAGAACTCTGCAAAATGTTCTCCCTCCAAGTGACAAATTGAAAATCTGTCTTTATAGCAAAGGGTCTTTCGTTTTAACAACTGTTTCTTCATGTCATCTTTTTCTCAGCCTTGCTAAGCTAAAAAAAATTGTCTTTCTTAGGAGGGGTTGAAGGACAGCACGTCTCTTCCTATCCACCCCAGTAATGGCAGCAGCTGGGGGTAGGAACTCTGCTCTGAGCTGGTATAGGAGAAAAGCACTATACTGAGGTGGCTGAGCAAGTCACAGTGGGAAGCAAGGTGTGAAATGATTCAAGACCTTTTCACTTGGAAATTAATTTACCTCTTCTCTTCAGCCTGCAGCGGCCCAACGACATGCCATGTCTTAGTTGGTGAAATATACAGAATATGTGACTGCATACACAGTCCTTTCAGTCTTCTTGGTTGAGGACTCTTCCCCCTTCAAAAGCCCCTCTTGGGGACTACCAAAGGATGCTTGTAGGAAGCTCTTAAATGGACAGTACCAGGTTGGAAACTCTCATGAGTGAGTCTGACTTGCATGTCTCCTAAGGAGGAGAAATTTTGAGGCTTTCAGAAAAATGGCTCAGATAATTCATTTCACAAATGTTGATGTTTTAGTGTTTTGCAGAGAGAGGACAGAAGCCTCTTGATGATCATATTTGCATTTACCTCTCGCTGGAAAACCAAAAGCAGGTATTGTATGAGGAAGAGATGCTCAGAAGTAGGGGTTGTCATCCATTTATCTCAGAAGCAAACTAAAAGGCCTCCTTTGTGCCCCTTCCCAGCCCCTGAAAATAAAGATGGTAAAGAAGGTTGTAATGAAGGACTGTGCTCTCATGATTATAGTCATCTTCACATTTTCCCTCAAACCTTGGTTCTTAGACTCTAGTTCAGTGTAACTGGAAATTTCTCTCAAACTCTGACACTTGCACATGCAGCATGGTACAACAGCAACCTGTACTGAACCAGTGGCCAGTGCTGCCTAATGCATTATCTGGGAAGCTGGGAGGAAGGGATGATGGCCATTTATTCTTAGAAGGTGACAAATGCCCTCCTACTATCACAGAGGACATTCACAGATAATATCTGTGGTTCACTTGAGGGTTAGCTAAGGGTGTTACACTGTTATTGTAACACTGCTTCACAAAAGATCCATGTCAGTGTAAAGTCAGCTGAAGCAAAGGATATTCAGGTGGTAGTGCAATTATGAGTTGACCTTAAAATAGGAAACAAAGCCAACTCCTTTTTTATGGATCAGTTAGCAAATTCAGGCAGGTTTCACTGCAAGAAAGCCATAAAATCCCTCATCGTTGCTGCCTAAAAGTGCTCGGGATCACCACTCTTCCCAGTTCTCTGTCCGTGTACAGGTACCTTTCATGACCTGGATCTGTGGACTGTGAATCCTGATAAAAACAACTCTCACCTTTTTAATTAACTCTCACTCTTCTTTTTTCTGAAAGTGGCTTGCCTACATGTTAACTCTTTGCAAGGGGTTTTGGAGCATGGTGTGCTATTGTTGAAACC
>NW_005842271.1:1471758-1474752 GCF_000455745.1 Alligator sinensis | reverse complement strand
ACAGTCATTTTGAACACTAACAAAGCTTCCCTCCCCAAGGTCCTCATGTAGCAGCGAGGGGTTATACTGTCCTTTTGGTTAAATCCAAAAACACAAGAGTAAGAGATGAATTGGATGAATAAGAGGTGATAGCGATCATCGCTTACTGGAATTCACCATCCAGCGCAGGGTGTCAGGGGCCTGCAGCAAAGCAGTACCATTGACTTTAGGAGGGCCAACTTAAATGAGTTAAAGAGATTGGTAGGAGAGGCATTGAGGTCCCTGAGAACAGGGGAACTAGGTGTCTGTCACAGGCCAGTTGGGCACTGTGAGTGCATCAATTTTATCACAGGCCAACTGGGCTGTTTGATTCAGTTTCAGATCAAGGAGGCAAAGTTGGGAGTGAAATAAAGGCAAATTTATTATAGCTTACACACACACACACACACACACACACACACACAACAGTTAACAGAAAGATAAATGCGATAAGCAGATAATGCAGTATTAAAGAGCTAATAGTAAATAATAACAACAGATAGATCAATCTGTCGCAGGGCAACTGGGCACTGCGAGAGTATTAGCCACTGGGCTGTTCAAAACAACAGACAGACAGACATGGGTTGGCAACTTATCGATAGTCCCTCAATGCCAGGTGCATGCCAAGTGATTCCAGCAAAGTCAGGCGTCCCTGTTCGACGCTGTCAGAGGGATTACTGAGGAAGATCCCTTGATCGGGATCTGATCCGCACTCACACCGGGAGGCTGGGGTCCGGGCGTGGAACAGAAATGACCGTTCTGTTCCCTCCTTCCTGCTGGTTACCTGATGCATGTGCTTTTTATACTTAGTCTTATGTTAATCTGTCGGCCTCAGGGCCACTTATAACGTTGACCTATAGCTGTTACCCTATGGGACTGAAAGGTGTTAAAATTATCATAAAAGGTTACTACTCAGACTCGGGTTTATCTAATAAGCAAATTATGATGCAGCACGTTTAGGTTTGAAATTGACATCGCTCTGCCTAAGTTCCAAACCCTTCTAGGCTTCATTTGAATATGCTTTCTTGGGATGTGTTTTCTTGGAATGTGTTGGGTGTGCCAAGCAGTTAGATCCAGCTTTTATCGCTAAGGCTGAACCGTGAGCAAAAAACCATTAGGCCTGCTAATCTCACAGCTACATCTTTGCCTATGGGGCCCAGTCAGTTCCGTGAACAGTTAATTTATCATTTTGGTTAAACTTATGACAGACAAGTTACATTTGCAGTTTACAAACTTACAAGCTTTTATTAACTAATATTACCTGTTTAGGCAAAATACCAAATGCCTCCAAGAAGCACATATTTATTATTAATCCTTATTAATCCCTCTGGTTCTGGCTGTCACAGGTGTCCAAGACGAGTGGTCGCTCCTTAAGGAGACAGTCCTCTGAGCCCAAGGGGTGACAGTCCCAACACGAGTCAAAGGGGGCAAGAATGCTTAAAAGCCCCCTTGGCTGACCAAAAGCATTCAGGAACGTCTGAAAGCCGAAAAGGAGGCGTACATCCAATGGAAGGGGGGGGCTATCACCAAAGAGGATTATACCCCCACAGCAAGAGGCTATAGGTAGGCTGTTAGGAAGGCTAAAGCTGAGATGGAACTAGGGCTAGCAGCAAGGATCAAGGACAACAAAAAGTCCTTTTTCTAAATACATAGGGAGTAAAAAGAAGGCACCAGGCAACGTGGGGCCCCTGCAGGATACACTTGGCAATCTGGTGGTTGCACCAGATGGAAAAACAGACCTTTTTAACAAATTCTTTGCCTCCATTTTTCTGAGCAGGGACTAGGACTTCTCCCCCACCGGGATTCAGGTCAGACTTAGGAGTGACTCCAGCAGGCCTAGGGTAAGGGAGGACTGAGTTAGGGAACTTTTGGAGGGGCTGGACGTGTTCAGGTCCAGACACTCTCTACCCTAGGGTGCTGAGGGAATTGGCAGGGGTCATTGTGGGGCCCCTGGCACGGCTTTATGAGCACTCGTGGTGCTCTGCCCAGGTGCCAGAAGACTGGAAGAAGGTCAATGTGATCCCTATTTTCAAAAAAGGGAGGAGGGAGGACCCAGGCAACTATAGGCCTGTTAGTCTTCCTTCGGTCCTGGGGAAGCTCTTTTAAAAAATTATCCAGGAGCATATCTGGGAGGGACCAGCAGGAGGGAGGATGCTCAAGGGCAACCAGCATGGGTTCATTAAGGGCAGGTCCTGTCAGACCAACCCGGTTGCCTTCTATGATCAGGTCACAAAATCATTGGACGCAGGTGTTGCGGTGGATGTAATCTTTCTGGACTTCAGGAAGGCCTCTGACACTCTCCCATCGCATTCTCATTAAAAAGCTAGGTGACTGGCATTGATGCCTACACAGTGAGATGGGTTGCAAATTGGCTAGGGGGCTGCGCCCAGAGAGTAGTGGTGGATGGGTCATATTTGACCTGAAGGGAGGTGGGCAGTGGAGTCCCTCAGGGCTTGGTCCTTGGCCCCGTACTTTTCAATTTCTTTATCAGTGACTTGGACGAGGGGGTGAAAAGCACCCTGTTCAAATTCACTAACGATACCAAGATTTGGGAGGAGGTGGTGTTACCAAATCTGCCCATTACTTTGGGGTGTGCTCATTTATTAGGGATAGTTTCTAGGGTCTTGGTGATTCTGTCAGTGCGCTGCTTGTGTTACTATACGGAGCTGTATTTCTCCCTTCTGCAAGCCCTCACCCCCAGTGGAGCTATCTTGCAGGACTCGATCTCAATGGGCTGGGTTCCTCCAGTCACCAAATCAGTCATACACACAAACACACACAAATTAACGTGACACGCCTGACCTGGCCGGGCTGATCAGCATGGACAGGTTGACACCCTCATATGCCAAGAATCAGTTCATAAGAGCAACAATAAAATGCAGTCAGACACAAGCACACAGGTAAACAGAATCCCTCTGAATCCGGCTGGGTGTCCAGCTGACACCCTCATGGGCCAGCATTCAGTTCATAAGGGCA
>NW_005842271.1:1462907-1470525 GCF_000455745.1 Alligator sinensis | reverse complement strand
ATGTAAATGAGACCTAGGGCAGTTGATTCACTCTTGTCACCCTTATCTGGTGAGGGTCTTAGGTGCGTCTCTCACTGCATCTTAATCAGTTTCGTTTAGGTAGAGGAGGGGAGGGAGGGGGGGTGAGTCCTTTGTGAGTCAGACAGACTGCATCCTGTACCAGGGTTGCCCAAGAACACAGAGCTGAGACGTAACAGTGGGCATGCTAGAAGGGACGGACAGGATACAACTGGACCTGGACAGGTTACAGGGGTGGGCAGATGTGAATAGGATGGGATTCTGTTGCACGCTTTGTTGCACAGAAAATGGGATGCTTAGTGCTTAGAAAGACTGACATGGCAATTCCATCGACTAATTAAATAATAAGTTCTTACAGGAAAATGACAGGTAGGCTTATTGCAACCTACAAACAAAATAAGCTATAATCAAGTCCAGTACTTATTAGCCGTAATAGTGGTTTTCTCACCAACACGGTCACGTAAGCGGTTCTGGTCTTTGCAGCTTTTCACCAGGCGTGGATCCGTCACCAAGGGTGGGCAGCTGGGCGCAGGTTATGGTGGGTCAGCATGTTGCTTCCCTTCTCTGATGAGCACTTCTTTCTGGTAGCTTCCTTCTCTTATACACCTTCTTCAAAGCATATTTCTCTTAATGGGTTGACGATCAGGGTCCAGACAAAGCTGGTAGGGTGGAGGGTTATTGTTCTTTGGTTGCGATGTGAACATTAGCCTTTTGGATCCATCTCTGGTTGTGCAACTGTCATGCATAAAACTCTTGATTGCTCCAGAGGTTTATCATTTGCTTACCTATAGTATGGTTTGATTGCTTTAGCCCAACACTCTAAACCGGAGGTACACTACTTGATTTAATTTCAGTAGGACTTAGTTTCCTGAATTGAGCACCTTCGACCCTAAATTGTAAGATGCTGTATAGGTTATTGTGATAGCTGGGCGGAACCCCAAACATTTTCCAACTGACAGAGGCACCTAGATTGGCAAGGAATGTGATAGCAAGGGAGATGGTTATGAACAGGCTCCCTTTTCACTCTGAAAAGGGAGCCTGTTCATAACCAAATTAGAGTAGTTGGTCATGGGTTGTACTTAATACTAGAATCAGAGATGAGATTAACTGTATTGTTATGCTTTAGGTGGTCCGAGTCATTAGTTTATATTCTTGTGCAAAAAGGCACTGATATTATAATATAATTATGTAAATTTCACATGTAGGTCTGGACAAGCTCTGTGTCCACCAATTCAATAATGACAAGTGCAGAGTACTGCACTTGGGCAGGAAAAACCAGCAGCATACCTATAGGCTGGGGAACTCCCTTCTTGAATGAACAGTGGCAGAAATAGATCTTGGAGTCATTATCGATTCTAAAATGAACATGGGCCGCCAATGTGAGGACGTGGTCAGCGAGGTTAATCGCACCTTGTCATGTATCCACAGTTGCATCACAAGCAGGTCCAAGGAGGTGATCCTCCCCCTCTATGTGACACTGGTCAGGCCACAGCTGGAGTACTGTGTCCAGTTCTGGGCGCCGCACTTCAGGAGGGATGAGGCCAGCATTGAGAGGGTCCAGAGGAGGGCCACTTGCATAATCAGGAGTCAGCAGGGCAGGCCCTATGAGGAGAGGCTAAGGGACCTGGACCTGTTCAGCTTGCACAAGAGAAGGCTGAGAGGGGACCTTGTGGCTGTCTATAAATTTACCAGGGGAGACCAGAGGGGATTGGGTGAGACCCTGTTGCCCTGAGCACCTCCTGGAGTAACAAGGAATAACGGCCACAAGTTGATTGAGAGTAGCTTCAGGCTAGACATCAGGAGGCGCTACTTTACAGTCAGGTTGGCTAGGATCTGGAACCAGCTTCCAAGGGAAATGGTGCTGGCTCCTACCTTAGGGGTCTTTAAAAGGAAGCTTAATAACTTCCTGACTAGGGTCATATGAGCTTAACTTAGTGGGGGTCAAATGAGCCCACTATTCATTCCTGCCCAGTGTAGGGGGTCAGACTTGATGATCTGCTAAGGTCCCCTCTGACCCTACATCTATGAATCTATGAGCAAAACAAAGAAACATGAAGGTGAAGATAGCCAAAGCATTCAAAGCCTCTGGTATAACAGCTCTCATTGTCATGCACTCCATGAAAGGAATGGCTATGTTGTAGACAGAAAGGGTCTCACACATTTTATAAGGAGGCCCATAAGGCTACTATGGGGTCTTCCATCCACACTTTCTCAAACATTGGATAGAGGACCTCTTACACTCTGGAGTCTGATGGAAGGATGTTACAGAGAAGGTTGCCCCATAACCCTAAAGTTCCTTTTTATTCCCAGGAAAACTGACTCTGTCCCCTCTCCTGCTCCTGCACCTGGGGCAGGGGGCTGGACTCGATCTTCCGAGGTCCCTTCCAGCCTTAATGTCTATGAAATCTATGAAATCCTGTGTCTGACACACTGCTTTCCATATCCCACTGAAAAGGAATGTCTGACAGTGAAGAGCTGAGGGGGGGAGAAATTCTGTCCATCCTATCAATTTTCATTCTAGGTCTCGCCAAGTCAGACTCTTTGGTTGGGATCCAAACTATATTGTCTGTTCTGGAAGCTGTCTTTCTGAAAGGTAGTCATAGACCCAAACTCAGGGTAAAGATTTGATCGGCTGTCAGTAACACCCACTGGAAAGACTGTCTGATATAGGGGTCCTGGAATGAAAAGTTCCAGGTCAGACAGAATTAAAATTTTCTTGGGCTGGAGTGTAGTGAAGAGAGAGAGAGTGTCTCCTGCTAGCCAACTTGTGTACAAGGTTGAAAGGAGAAAAGGCTTCTGGTAGGGCTGAAGTTTGCTGTGTGCTTGCCTTAGTAACAACAGGCTCTCTTGGGTCCCAGGTGGAGTGCTGTATGGATTGAAGTCTTCTGCTTTAGATGAACCTGGACCAGTAATCCACATCCAGTTACCCCTGAACTCAGAGTGTTCAGATTCACACCCCAACTCTTCCCAGTCCCAATGCTCCATCATAGATCTTACTATTCTCCTTTGTCCACAATGCTCCAAACACAAGCTGGTCACAAGACAGTGCTGGCATCACAGCTGGTTTGCCCTGCCTTCTGCCCCTTCCAAATATAAACTCATCCCTTTGACATCAGTTAGAGGAACTGTGTGTGGCTCCCCCGTGCTGCTGCCAGTATTCCTAGCAGCCAAGCCCTAAGTTGCTGTAGAAATGCAGCAGAGCTTTCAGAATGTTATGCTTGCATCTTTTTAAAAAAATGTTTCCTTTATGTTTAAACTTAGAAAAAAAGTATCCCTGTTTCTTCCCCTTTTTATGAGACTGAATTTGGCTGGTTGCCCAGAAGAGGTCTCCAAAACAAGCAACCCTTCCACCCCTCCAAACTGGTCCATAAAGGTTTTTCCTCACCAACCACAGGGGTTAGATTCCTGAAAGTTCCCATGGTTGGCAAAATTGCGGTTGGCAAAACCGGCAGGGCTGGGGGGAGTGGGGGCTGTGGGTGGAGGGTAAGGGCACCAGCAGAGCTGTGGGTGTGGAGTGAGAAGCATGAGCAGGGCCAGGGGAGCTGTGGGGGGTATTTTCCACCTGTATTTGCCCCCCCTTCTCTGAAGCATGGATACTCAAAACCGTGGTTGGCAAGGGAAACCTGTAGTTACTTCTCCCTAATGAGCCCAGTATTAGGCAAATGTATGATTTTTATTTTTTGGTAGATGTTTTCTTTTGGATAGAACAGCTGCAAAATAGGAAAAGGTTTACAGTTATTTCTGATCCAGTGCCAGAATGGAACTTCTGGATATGACGCAAGATATGAATCTGAAGACTGATTTTTGCCAAACAATCAAAAAGGGCAGGTATGATGTAATGGCATACTCTGGATAGTACTACTGATATTGATAAAATAGTTGTTTTATTTATTTACTTATGCAATTCATATACTGCCCTTCCCAACAAAGACTCAGGGCAGCTTACAGTAAGAGAATCGGAAGAATTTCAAAGGGCAATGAACATAAAACAAAGCTTTTGGATGCTTTGGATGTGTTCTGACCCAAGTGGATTTATTTTCCTAATTCAGAGCTAATTATATTTTTGTAAATCCAGAGCAACTCCAGTGATGTTTTTATTGGTTCAGCTGAGAGCTGACTTTGGCCCTTAGTTGTCAATTGATTGCCTCAATTATAAGTAACTTTGTTCTGATAGGTGAACCACAGATTCACCTGTCTCTGAAAGAGGCAGTTTCCTTTGATTTTTGACAGGCAGTAGGTTTCATGGAAGGCAGGCAGGGACCTTTGTACTAAGAACTAGGGACATAATTATGCATGCTACTCTTTAATGAGGACTGTGTTTGCAAAAGGTTTGATATACAAGTTTAAAAGAAGGGAAAGGCATCTGGATACAATTAAATATAGAATATGGAAGAGCAAGAAGCAAAGGATGATGTGATGTTTCAGAATCCAGAGTGAGTATTCCTTTAAAAAAGGTTCTTTACTAATTAGCTTCCTCCATCTAGCACTCATACATAGTTCTTCACACATGGCTCCTCTATACCAAGTGTTAAAGATCCTTAATATCTTGGGAGGATCATTAGAATGTAACCACTAATGCTATGGAAAGAAAATATTTATTTTATAGCATGAAACAATTGGCCTCATAGCAGCCGGGACATTTAGATCAGGGGAATGTTAAATCTATTCCCCTGTTCCACTGTGTGCATTCACAGATTCACACAAGTTTAGGGCTGGAAGGGACCTTGTGAGAGCATCAGGTGCAGCCCCCGCTATTCTAGGCAGAAAAGACTGGTAGGGTCAAATAACCCCATCAAGGTGTGCATCTAGTCTTTTGAAGATCTCCAGGATAGGTGCCTGCACCACACCCACCGGGAGTCTATTCCAGAGTCTGGTCACACAAACCATAAAGACATTTTTCCTTATAATCAGTCTGAAACATTCTAGGAGTTGCTTCTGGTTTTCCCCTGGGGCACCTGGTGAATAGTTGTTCGCCTAGCCCCTGATGCTCTCCCCTGATATATTTGTAAGCTGTCACCAAATCCCCCCAAAGTCTTCTCTTTTCTAGGCTGAACAGTCCCATATCTGTCAGCCTTTCCTTGTATGGCTTGCTTTTCAGGCCTCTAATCATATGAGTGGCTTTTCTTTGGACTCACTCAAGCTTCTTCACACCTTTCTTGAAGTGTGGCACCCAGAACTGGATGCAGTACTCCAGCTGCGGCCTCGCCAATGCCTAGTAGAGCAGCAGAATAACTTCCTTAGTTTTGCTTGAGATGCATCGGTTGATGCATGCTAGCGTGTTGTTTGCTTTGCTAAATGTAGAATCACACTGGTGCCTCATTCATTTTATGGTTGAACTAGCATAGTACCACTGACCCTGTAAGTTTGTTATGGATTTTTCCTCCCCAGATGGAGCCACTTTACACTTTTCAGTGTTGAACAGCATCTGGTTCTGGTCCACCCATCCAACTAATCGGTCTAGGTCCGCCTGGATCTTCAGCCTACCATGAGGCTGTGTGGCCTCGCTTCCCCAAAACTTAGTGTCATCTGCAAACTTTTCTAGTGTGCTTTTCACCCCCCACAGCCAGATCATTGATGTAGATCAGGGGTAGGCAACATTTTTTGGCTGGAGTGCCGAAAAAGCCACAATGTCTACCTTGGAAGGTGCCGGAGTGCCAACATGCCGCCTGGAGCAGCTGTTGCTGCCTCCTAGCTGCAGCCAGCCCACGGAGCCCGATCTGCTTGCAGCACAGCTTGCAGGCTCCCAGCTGCGTGCTGGGAGCAGCCTGGGCTCTGTGGTCGGCAGCAGCTGCTTAGAGCCTGGGCTGGCGGTGGTGTGCCAAGCAAAATGGCCTTGCATGCCATGCTTGGCACACATGCTGGGGGGTTGCTGATGTAGATGTTAAAAAGCACCAGTCTAAGTACCAAACCCTGGGGGACCCCACTGGCTACCTTCTGCCAGGTCGAAACAGATCCATCTATTAGTACTCTCTGTGTCTGACCCCGCAGCCAGTTTTTCCCAACCATCTAATTCTGTGGGTATACAGCATTCTGTGTCTGTATTTTTTTATCATTATTGAGAAGATGGGGCACAGTCTCCAGTCAATTGTAAGCATGTTTCAGAGGGAGAGATACTGAAGTTTGCACTGACCAAGTGTGTATGGAGATGGAAACAAATGGAGTAACAAGAAGTGCAATGAAGGGAAAGGAAAATGTAGAAGTGTTCTTAATCACTGTATTCCCAGTGGAGCTCAGGCTTTTAATTTCGCTGACTGCATTCAGATAAAAGAACCAACTTCAAAAGTGCTGAAAAATATCAATGAAATCTCCATTTGTTAAAATTCTGCTGCATAAATATTTAACAATTCTCATACTTTTTCTCTGTGCTGCTGTTATAAATGTCACTTTGAGACTTAAAAGGACATTAGTTTCTGCTTCAGGTTTTCCTTCTATAAGAACACTTGAGAGAGATTCTTAGAATCATAAGGCAGCCCTGAGAAATGCCAGTAAACAGCTATGATTAAATGTAAACAGCTGAGACTAGAGGAAATTTCTAGAGGCCACTTTAAGCTGGTATCTCTGGAACTCTATTTAGGAACTTTGTTTCCTGTGGTATAATAAAAGGCTTTGAGTGGAAAACTGTGTATGAGGAGGGAATTTTACTCATGTAATGAACTGTGGCAGTGTTAAAGATACCATAACGTAAAGGTCAAGAAGGAAGGTTTCAAAGTGTGTTGTTGATTTAGCTCATGCTGTTTGCTGCTTTGAGCTCTTTCTCCTCCTGGCTGAGGTGAGATGGAATATATTATGCTCTGGAGGTTGTCCTGTACAGCATCCTTTCCCTGCTTATTAAGGCTCCCTTGTCTTTCCATGTTGTACTTGTTTAGCAAGACGCCTCATGAAATTTAACAAGGGAATACTTTGAAACCCATGACCCCATCACTGTCACTTGGATAAGCTTCACTGAATTTCAGTGAGGCCCTCACTAATGTAGGAAGTCCTGTAATCTCAGCAGTTCATAGTCCTGTGCCTTCTGCATTGACAAATAGGCTAACCATGTGCTGAAGTACACAAATATACGTGCTTTCTCTCTGTGTGCAGCAATGAAGAAGCCAGGGCTGTTCCTAGGTACTGGCGCTTCTGGTTTCTCTTGCACAGGACCCTGCCACAGGCAGTACAGAGTTATGTTTAATAGGTGCCATTCAGTCCAAGGAGATCAGCACAAAAAGTACAAAGTGAGCTCCATCCATGGTGGCTTGTGCTGCTTCAGGTCAGTTGATGACTGCCCCACACAGTTTAACCTTGGGACTAGAAGTTTGAGCTCATAAGACAGCTTAACATTAAGTTGTAAAAGTGGCAGAAAAGACTTGGTGTTCTAAACCTCTAGGTGCTCAGCTTCGAGTGCTGTTTAATTTAACTTGTGCATCTTTAATAGTAAAATGCAGATAATGGTATTTAAACATTGGAGAATTTTAAAGCTTAAGTGTAGCACCACCTCATTACTGACAGGCTTAATCGGGGTCTTACCTGCTTTTTCTTGCTTGCTTCCCCTTGTACAACTGCTGATCTGGTCGTGTGAAATCCTGAGCTATTTGAATTATTGTCTGCCTCTTGTGGAAAT
>NW_005842271.1:1457228-1462897 GCF_000455745.1 Alligator sinensis | reverse complement strand
GGAAAGAGGCAAAAATACAGCAATCATAAAGTATGTTCAGTTAATTTAACTCTTTCAATGACAGTGAAGTTGTACATACTTATATAATAGATTCTAAGAGTTTAGTTTATGTGGGGCACTCAGACAAATTAATCCAAATTAACTAAAGGTGTGAAATTGAATTCATGCATTTAATCCCCATGTGAGCTCTCAGTCTGAGTGGGTGGTCTTCAATTTGGTTCATCTTGACTCATTTCAAGTGTGAACTTCTTTTTAGGGATTTCACCACTATGGACTTTCCAATGGGAGTAGCTATTTGACAGTATCTCTTTTTAAGGGTGCATGAGCAAGGGAAACATGCTTAAGCACAGTCTTCTTCCTTTGCCTCAATCTCAACACAGACCCTCCATTAACTCCTGCTTTTGGGTGTCTCATGACCGTCCATGGTCATGAAGTATCCTTCCAGCTCTCCATTTCTGATTCATCTTGCCTCGGTTGCTGCAGTTTCCATCCTGATAGCATCATTCCATCCTGAGGTCTAACGTCACCCTATTTCTCGGTCAACCAGACTGTTTCCTCGTTCATTTTGGGATTGGGTTGCATTGCATTTTATGAACATGCACTAACCTGCTTTGTGATGCTTCTCCCTTCCCAGTGCGATGGGACAGGAAGGAGATCAGCAATGAATTGGATAATGCAGCTACTGCCATCTGGAATAGCCCTCATCTCTCTCCCTGCTTTATTAAATCTGCATTTCACTTCCACACTTGTCTAAACATACATTATGTCCTCCTATCTACACATCCAAACCTCCCTCCCTCTTTCATGATGTATTGGTGAACTCTGATATATTTTTGAACTGTGTAATTATGGAATTATGGTATTTTTTCTGCAAGATGATCATTAGCAAACAGAATGAAGTTGCCTGTTTTCACTGCACTTTGGAGAAATCCATGTTCTTCAGACAGTGGCACAAGAAAAAGAAAGCTCCTCAGCATACTGTTGTTATAGGACACGGAGACAGATTTTTTTTTTGTCATGACTTATCTTGCTACAGCAAATCTCATATTAGAACATTTCATCTGAGGATTTAGGTGATTCAGTAAAACTAAACAGTCCTTCAATCCACTTATTAAAGTTCTCATTGGTCAGAGAAGGGGTAACATTTAATTAGTATTGAACAAGGAAGATGAATTTACTTGTCAGAACAAAAAACATTATAAAAGAAAATCGGTACAAACATGTAAACCCTTGCCAACAATTGTTCTTTAGTTATAGTGAAAAGAGGCTTTATTTATGCCACACAGTCCTGCATGTGCATTGGCTTTATCAGCATCCTGGAGACAGAGGGTACCAAAAAGAGATGGATTTTATTCCTTCAAATAATTATCCAGCAGATAGGTCCATCTCTCTTAACCTCCCCCCACTATCACTCCATAATAATAGATAGTGCTGCCTCTTTAATGCAAGACTGTATACTATTGACCACCTCTACTGTTGCTTAAGTCATTCTCTGAAAAAGAAGGCAGGTTCATGTCTTCAATTTCAAAGTAACTGAAAAAATGAATGTCATGGGATGGGGTCCCTAGGGATGGCTGTGATGCCCGTAGGGCTCCTTGACCATGCCAATCTTGCCCAACAGGCACCCTCTTTCTCTCCTGCCACGTCTGTTAGTAAATTGGGAGTCTGCCCTCGAGTTTATATTCTGGACACGATCTTGCTGGACCCCACTGAACCCTGTGGGTTCCTAGACCCCTTTGGCATCCCAGTTCAAAATGGGTGACTTGCAGGACATCCCCAGCCTTATGGGCTAGATGCATGGCTCAAAAACCTCCCTTTTACAATGCCCCAAGCCTTGCAGATGGTATTGATGTCGTCTCTCCTGGGTCTTGCTATAGCTCAGTCCCTTGCCCTCACTGGGCACTCCGCAGCCCTGTCTCTGCACTGGGGTCTGCTCACCCCCTCGTTGCTGCACCTTTCTCTGGCACCGGGGCTTCCACACTGCCGTAAGCCCCCCAATGAGGCCTCCTCCTTCTCCAGTAGCCTCAACCCAATCCACTGGTCAAACAGCAACTAAAATCTGAGCCCCTGGGCTATAACATAATATAAGCGGTTCCGGGTGTGCTCTGTCCCATTAAAACATCACATTTCTCCCAGCACCAAGTGCCTTAGAAGCCAGGGTCTCTGGTGAGTTCCTGGAACCCCTTAATCCCACCCAGAGTAGAACAGGCAGCCAAGCCTCTCTGGTGAGCTGCTTCCCACCCTGGCTACTGACAGAAAGCTCAAACTCTACTCCCAGCCCTGGGGTTTATATTTGCCCAGGGCCCTGCCTCTTCTGGTCAGCTGACTGTGTGCAGGTGCAGGCTAATTTACTCATTAGCCTGTTGCCTTAGTAAACTGCACCTGTGGGCTTCTGTCTGGCTCTTAGGATTCTCTCCTTAGGCAGTTTCTGCTCTTATAGGAGCAGGCACCTTAGTGCCCTGTGACAATGAGTTACCTCACTAAAAAGATCTCCCATATACCACAAAGGCACCTTGAATTGGTATAAATAGTCAAAGAAATGAGAAGTTCTCATCCTCAAGGATTTAGCAGTAATGGGAGTTATGTTGACTTATCAAGGAGAAAATATCCTTGGGGTACTTTGTTGGAGCAGCAACCCAAGTAGGACAAAATGTGTACATTTCAGGTTAAGAAAACAAAATACTTGCATACAGGTTAAGTATTCATAGGATTGTAGGAAAATAGGGCTGGAAGGGACCTCATAAGGTCATCTAGTCCAGCTCAATGCTCAAAGCAGGATCATCCCTGACTAAACTATCCCTGTCAAGTGTTTAATGTGCTCTTAACAATTTCCAAGGATGGAGATTCCACATCTTCTCTAGGTAACCTGTTCCACCTTTGACTACCTTTACAGCCCGAAAGTGCTGTCTAAACTTCAGCCTAAATTTTCTCTGCTGCAGTTTGAGACCATTGCTCCTAGTCCAGTCCACTACAGCCACAGAGAAAAAGGCTATCTCACTTCTCTCTGTAATTGCCCTTCAGGTGTTTGAAGACTTTTATCAAATCTCCCTCTGCCTTTTCTTCTCCAGATTAAATAACCCTAGTTTTCTCAGCCTTTCCTCATAAGTCTAATAATTTTTGTCATTCCCCAATGAACTCTTTCTAGGCTGCCTGTGGCAGAATGCCTTCTCTCTCTCTCCCCAAACTCTATCAGGCGGATGCCTAATCTGACAATGTGGTTCCCATGGTCACTGCAGAGGGCAGACACCCCTGGCCCTATCGGCTTCAGGTAAACCTGAATTGTGACCTGAGCTGGATACATTCAAGATGGAGGGGGAAATCTGCTTCCCCTGCCTACATGCCTGGCCTCACACATGTGGGTGGGGGCTTAAACTCCATATGGTTCTAAGCAATGTCATCATGACTGAGAGGGGACTAGAGACCCTGCCAGTCTACCTGGCAGCCAGTGATGCATTTCAAATTGGGTGGCTGGCAGCCAACAGTTGCTGGCCTTCACTGGATCAGGTAAATGAGGTCATAAGGGCCACATAAGTTGAGGATTGCCCAGAAGGCGGGGGCAGCAGCCATGATGGGAACTCTCAGAGAAGCTGGACCATCTGAAACTCACTCTCTGTCTCTTGAAACTCCTATGCAATGAACTGCTTGCCTCTGGAGGGAATCTCCACCTGCCTCTGGATGATACTTGTGAGTAAACTATTTGAGATCTAACTAGATATATAACTTGCACTAACTCAGATGCGTGATCAAAAGCTACCATGCCACTGTTTGCTCTAAGGTATTCCTCTGATATTGCTCTACCCTGTACCGTATTCCAAACCTACTCCTTGTAACCAATAAAGTTCTCCTCTGTACCTAGCATGGGAGACTTATTAGGAGAGGGTCTAGATTATGTCTTGGGGTCCCCTTGGTTTGGCTGACTAAGGGAGACCACTCTTTATGCTTCAGACTGAGAGAAGCACCCCAAGTTCTTGCAGTGGGTTGAGTACCCCTCAAGGGCTACTAGGGCTGTGTTTCCCAGGGGCCAAGTTCAATCCAGACCCTGGGTGATGACAGCGTTAAGCCCAGGCTTGCAGGTGTGCTTCAGGAAGGGGGTCCGCCAGACGTGAGGCACCCCCAGGGAGGCACTCAGAGCCTGGAAGGTGGTCGGGCGCAGTGAGGCAGGTGACTCAATGCAGGAGCACCCGCTACTGACCCGTCACACTGTCCACATCTTTTTTTGAAGGTGGGGCCCCAAACAGGACACAGTATTCTAGGTAAGGCCTTACCAGTGCTGAATAGAAAGATTCAGCTCCCTTGACTTGCAAGTGACACTCCTTTTTAATACAACCCAAGATGCTATTCACTTTTTTTGCAACAAGAGCATAGTGCTGACTGATATTCAGTTCCTTATCCACTGTGACTCTCAGGTCCTCCTCTGCAATATGACAGCCTAACCAGTCATTCCTTAGTCTGCATTTACGCATGCAGTTATTCCATCCTAAGTGCAGGACAAGTGCATTTTGTCTTTGTTGAATTTCATCTGGTTGAATGCAGACCATTTCTCCAGTCTATCCTTGTCATTCTGGATTCTAGTCCTATCCTCCAGATTGTCTGCAACTCCATTGAACTTGGCATCATCAGCACATTTCTAAGTGTGTACTCAATCCAATCATCCAAATCATTAATGAAGATATTCATAGGATCATAGAAAGTTGGGCTAGAAGCGACTTCACTTGGTCATCTAGTCCAGCCTCCTGTTCAAAGGAGTCAACCCCCTGCTCAAGGCAGAATTATAAACCATACAAGATCCAGGACAAACTCCCTGAGAACCCTACTTGATACTCTTCCCAGCTAGACATTGAGTCATTGATGAGAGTACTCATTGAGCATGATCATAGAATCATAGAAGTGGGGTTGGAAGGGACCTTGTAGATCTTCAAGTCCAACCCCCTGCCTGGGCAGGAGGAAAACTGGGCTCAAATGACCCCAGCCAGGTAGGCATCAAGCTGCTTCTTAAAGACCCCCAGGGTAGGAGCTAGCACCACTTCCCTTGGAAGTTGGTTGCAGATCCTAGCCGCCCTAACTGTGAAGTAGTTCTTACGGATGTCTAATCTAAACCTACTCTCTAACAACTTGTGGTCATTATTCTTTGTTATCCCGGGGGGCGCTAGGGGAAACAAGGTCTCCCCCAAACCCTTCTGGTCCCCCCTAGTGAGTTTATAGACGGTCACCAGGTCCCCCCTCAGCCTTCTCTTGTGCTGTCCCCGGATCATGCGGGTGGCCCTCCTCTGGACCCTCTCGATGTCCACATCCCTCGTGAAGTGGGGTGCCCAGAACTGGACACAGTACTCCAGCTGTGGCCTGACTAGTGTCGCGTAGAGGGGGAGGATCACCTCCTTGGCCCTACTTGAGATGCATCTGTGGATGCACGATAAGGTCCGGTTAGCCCTGCTGGCCGTGACCTCGCATTGTCGGCCGATGTTCATCTTGGAGTCAACAATGACTCCAAGATCCCTTTCTGCCTCCGTGCTCTCAAGAAGAGAGTTTCCCATCTTATAAGTGTGCTGCCAGTTACTACTGCCCAAGTGCAGCACCCTGTGCTTGTCTGTATTGAAACGCATCCTGTTTTTGTTAGCCCACCCCTGCAACCTATCCAGGTCTTTCTGCAGTCTTTCCCTCCCTACTAGCGT
>NW_005842271.1:1453943-1456711 GCF_000455745.1 Alligator sinensis | reverse complement strand
TCCAGCCCCTCCAGAAGCACTCTAACCCAGTCCTCCTCAACCTTAGGTCTGGAGGCGTTCCCCTCGAGTCCGTCTTGAATCACAGTGGGGGAGTCCCTGCACAAGAAAATGGAGGTGAAGAATTTGTTAAAGAGGTCTGCCTTCTCCTCTGGTGCAATCACCAGATTGCCCAGTGCATCTTGCAGGGGCCCCACGTTTCCCGGTGCCTTCTTCATCCTCCCTATATATTTGAAAAAGGACTTTTTATTATCTTTGATCTTGTACTCTAGTCCTAGCTCTATGTCCGCCTTAGCTTTCCTAACAGCCCCCCTACAGGCCCGAGCAGTGGACGTATACTCCTCTTTGGAAATAGAACCCCCCTTCCACCTTTGGCAACCAGACATTCCCGGATGTCCTTGGTGAGCCAGGGGGGCTTTTGGGCACTCTTGCCCTCCTTGCTTCTTGTTGGGATCGTCACCCCTTGGGCCCTGAGTATCGTCTGCTTAAGGAACGTCCACTCATCTTGGGCACTGAGTTCCCCTGCCCTCGAGAACCCCAGCACCTCTCCCACCCATCTCCTCAACTCGTTGAAGTTGGCCCTCTTGAAGTCTAGGGTTACCGCCTTGCTGCAGGCCCTTGTCACCCTGCGCTGGATGATGAATTCCAGCAAGCGATGATCACTATCACCCAGGTGGTCAAGGACCTGGAGCCCCCTTACCAGATCATCGCCTGTGGCCAGGACCAGGTCCAACAGGGCATTTCCTCTGGTGGGAAAGAGGGAAAGATGATGATCTAGCCAGTTATGATTCCATCTTGCAGTACTTCCATTTAGTCTGTATTTCCTTAGTTTGTGAATGAGACTATCGTGGGAGACAGTGTAAAAAAACATGCTAAAATCACAGTATATCATATCCATAGTTTTTTTTCCCCATCCAGAACCTGCTGCATGATCTTCCCAGGTATTGAGGTAAGACTGACCTCCCTGGATCCTTGTTTTTCCCTTTCTTAAAGAGGGGCACTGCATTTGCCTTTTTTCAAACATCCAGAACATCACCAGGCCTCCATGAGTTCTCAAAGGGGATATAGGCCAGTGGCTCTGAAATTACCTCAGCCAATTCCTTCAGTACCCTGGGGTGCAGTTTTTCTGGCCCTACTGACTGCTGGAAAGTATCTAGCTTCTCTAAGTAATCCCTAACTGTTCTTCAAGATGCTGAATATCATCTACTCTTGCCAAGGGTTTGCTTTTTTCAGTTACATTTTTTATTGAACCAACTGTACAGTTCAGAAGAGATGTTAGACAAGCTTTTGGGCACAAAGTGCCCTTCCTCACTTTGCGTGAAAGCTTATCTAACATCTCTTCCAGCTATATATGGCCCAATAAAAGATATTGTCAAAAAACCCTTGCCTTATATATTTCCTGGACATCTTGGCTACAACATCTAAGCCTTCTGCTCTTGGGACAGAGGGGGAAGAACACTACTGATTTGTTGTCACTGGACCATGAAACCATAGACATCTCTCCCTGCCACTCCCAATTTTCCTTCTCCTTCCTTTCAGCCAAGGGTGACTACTTACTTGGGGTTCTCTCTGATTCTTATTGTCATTCTTTGAACAGTAAATACCCTCCTGGCCTGGTGAAACAAGGCATTGAGAGCACTGGCCAGCTTCCCATGAGTGGGACAGTATAAACAAAACTAGAAAAATTGTATAACTTATTTCTCCTACTGATAGAGGTAGAAGTAAGAGAGAGATTGCTGCTAATTTCTGGGAAGCACTCAGAAGTTCTGGTGATGGGGGTTGAAGAAGTAGCTATATGTCAGTCAGTCATCCACTTTCAAAATTATTTTGGTGCCCTGTTGAAATGATTCTAGCCACATTTTATTAAAATTGGTAGGTACTGCATTAGTGCCACATTCTGTAAAACAGGGGATAGCAATCTTTTACTTGTGTGGGCTGAAGCTTCTGACCTAGCTGGTGTTCTGAGTCATTGTTCCCCTCCAGCCATTCCAGGGATGCTGAGCAGAGGCTGCAGTGAGGAAGAGCAGTCTTCCACAAAGTCTGTAGCATCTGGCTGGAGGGTCTAGAGCAGGGGTGGGCAATTATTTTGGGCAAAGGGCTGCTTACCCAGTTTTGGCAAGCTGTGGAGGGCTGCATGGGTAGCCCCACACCTTGACAGGTGCCCCGCCTCCTGGTTACCATCTTGGGACCAATGTCCCAGGGCCAGTGCTGGCAGAGCCCAGAGTGGGGTGCAGGCTGGCAGGGGTCTGTGGAGCCGGGCTGGGCTGCACCAACAGGGAGAGCGTGGAGCTGGCCTGGCTCCATAGAGCCCCTGCCAGTCATGACCCTGTACTTCTGCTGCCCTGCTCTGGGCCCTGTCAGCACTGGCCCCAGGACACCAGTGTGGGCCTCATGCTTCCTCTGGCTCCTGCACCCACTCGCTCTCGGTGCCCTCCTCAGCCCCACAGTACAGGCGGGGGGCAGCGCACAGGCCTGACCCCGCGCTTGCCAACCGGGGACAAGCTGGTGCTGAGTGCAGGGGAAAAGTGGCCCCTCCCCTGCCTTGTGGCTGGCGCCTCATGCTGCAGCAGCTCACAGTGCATGCAGGGGTGTCCTGAGCAGACACAGGCAGCCCTATGCAGGCTGTGAGCTGCTGCAGCATGAGGCGCCAGCCACAAGGCAGGGGAGGGGCCACTTTTCCCCTGCACTCAGCACCAGCTTGTAACCAGCCCCCACTGCCATCCTGGGGCCTGCGCCAGATCGGGACTAACCATTGGGGCTGCACTGCGGCA
>NW_005842271.1:1453062-1453440 GCF_000455745.1 Alligator sinensis | reverse complement strand
CTTACCTGACTTTCCCATGCTGGTACAGCCAAGGAGCCACACAGTCCCAGGCCAGCAACCTGTACTGGGGCTTCCGGCAGGGCTGGGCGGGCCTGGGTCCTGCTGCCCCTGGTTCCTGTCATCTTTGACCGGAACCAAGGACAGATAAATATTAATTTTCCAAATTTTTTGTAGGGGCCCCGTGGGCTGGGTAGAACGGCCTATCGGGCCAGATCCGGCCGGCGGGCCATATTTTGCCCACCCCTGGTCTAGAGGCAATCAATGCACCATTAGCAAAACGTAGATGAGATTTAAATGGCTGTGGTACAGTGTGCCCTTAGTAAAATGCAGACCTTTGAAGGCCAACTCTGGCCTATGGGTCTTATCTTACAGCAGGAA
>NW_005842271.1:1450560-1453046 GCF_000455745.1 Alligator sinensis | reverse complement strand
GAATTGGCAACCTATCGGTATATTTATTTTCAATTGCCCTGTGCTAATGTCAGATGTGGCCTTGAATCTGCCCGAGAGATGCATTATTTTTCATAATATTTCCATTCTGCCTGAGTAGACTACAGAAGAAATGTGTTTTTGCTTGTTTGTCTTTATATAATTCAGTTATGACCTAGGTAATAAGTAGAGGACTGTTAGATATAGCTTAAATTTCTTGTCCTTACAGCACACGTATAGTAAGCCCATACTATGCTTACCCTTACGTTGCAGTCTGTGTACACCTATTTCCTTTCTAGGGATGAGGCCAAGGAAGTTCTCAGTCTTGCATCAAATCAGTTTTCTTGTTAGTAAATGCTGCAGATTCCTGTTGTGATTACCCTCCTTGAAAAGGGCTCCCTGTTGGGCTTTGCAGTTTTTAAACATCAATAAGAAAAAAGCAGTTACTTTGCTAAACTGGTCTCACTGCTTCATTTCCACAATTCCATCTCCTGCAAATAATGAGAACATGAGAAGCTTCAGAATGTTTGTGCCCAGCCCTAAAAGTAACATGTATCTCATAAGTGGTGAACGGCTGTGATTCACGTAAGACAAAAACAAAGCACCTTCTTAAAAAAAAATAACAACAGTTAAGAAAATGGGCATAATTGCCAAATTCATGAAGCTAATAACCACAGGCACTGATTAAGTAGGGGTGTTTTTCTTTTCCAATTGGAGTAAAATTCAGGCACACCTCTGGTTATTGTTGCTATTTTTTTTGCATGTGTATGAAAGCTACACAAGTAAGGGATTCTCTTTTGTTCTTTTCTGTCCTTTTTACCATTTTGAATAAACATGCTTCAGGACAAATTAAAAGAGAAAAGCTTCAATTCATCTGGAAAGCTGGAGAAAGCTAAAACAGGTGCTGGCTTATTTTTAATAGCATCTAACTAAAGCCATGCTGTAAGGAAAATGATAGAATTGATCCTATTATAATTTAATTATTTTTGTTTCTCCCAAAAGCCACCTAATTTACCTTTGAAGCCACTTACTTCTCCTCCAGAAAACTAAATTCTCTTAAGATAAACTCTCATATTGTAGCAGTACTTACGTAAGAGCTGATCTTGGGTTAGGGTTGCATTGTGCTATGCAGTGTAAAGTAACACAAGAAAGACTGCCACTATTCTGAAGAATTGTCTATTTGTTTTGCTGTATTATAGCCCCCTGCCTTAATTTACCAGTTATCATATTAGGGAGGAAAAGATAGCTGAACTTTGTACTCTTGTACAGAGCAGGTGCTATCCTCATCTTGGATGCAAAAGAAAACACAAATATTTCAAGTCCCTGAGATGAAAGGAGAGACTATTGTTGACTTCACTGAGAGATGAGGCCTTCCAGAACCACTCAAATATTCATCTACATTTCCAAACAATATATCAGCCTAATCTCTCATGGGCAAGCAGTAAAATCACAGCCATAGGGTGGGTATCTGTTCCAAATTTGAAGAAGACGGGGATGAAATTAATTCCTGCTCTCAGAGCTAGCACAAGTCTTATAAATCACTTGAGTTTCATTTAAGTTATCAGAAATAAGATTGGAGTGGTGCATAGACCACTGCACAGATATTAGCTTTACTCCTGGTGATTCCCAAGTTTGGTGATGGGGGTTGATTTAAACAACTTCTAAACTCCCTCATTAAGCCTTCCCCTTCCTCCCTGTTGAGAGAAACATCATAGTAAGAAACAAATAAATATGGTAGTTGCTTCACATTGGGCATGTCTACATGTGCATTTATGTGTTGTAATTACAGTGCATTAAGTTTAGTACCTGTAATAACAGGTGCTAACTTAATGTGCCATAATCGGCGCTACTATGCAGCAGACTGTCTACTGAGCATTAGCGCATTAGCATGGCTTTTGCCGCAATGTGCTAATGTGCAGTAGAATTAGTCTACTATACTTCTAGCGTCTTGTGTAGATGCACCAAGTGATATGGGGGATTTTTTCCTGCTTTCTAGAACTGGTCTCCTCAGCTATCTGCTTCACAACAGTAAAAGGCCTATAAGACAAGTTTTGATACACATTCTGAGACCTTGCTACGTCTTTGCATTGCCCTTGCTACATCAGTCTTATTCAGCCCCTTGTTTGTTTGGTATTTTGGTAGCATACCATATTTGCTCAAATACAACATCAGTTAGTTTTTTCCCGTTATCAATCCCACATCTTACATTCATATACAAGGAAACTTCATTAAGTGTATTGCTTATCATTAAACTGCTTCCAAAAGCAGCTTGTGCTTATCAACTATGAAATTGATTGAACGCAGCTAACACTGAGCATAACTATAAAATATGCAGCCCATATTTGGCAAACATGCTGATGGGAACCTACCACAAGCATTTTTTGGGGGGAAAATATATAAAATCATCTAGCAAAATGTTTTCTTCACACACCTTAAACTACAGGTTGGATATGCATCTAGCTGGGGTCATCTAGACCCAGCACTCTTTC
>NW_005842271.1:1420558-1450429 GCF_000455745.1 Alligator sinensis | reverse complement strand
TTTCCCTAACCCAGTCACACTGTCTCTTTGTAAACCCCAGAATTGGGGCTAGGACTTTCTCAGTTCATTCACTGTCATCATCACTGTTGCTGTCACTGTTGCTGTTGCTTCCATTGCTGCTGACACTGCTGCTGTCATTGTCAGTCTCCAGGTCTAGTTATCTTGTTCATGGGGGAGGGGAGCACATGGCGCATGAGCACGGGGCATGCCGTGGGGAGCAGCCACGGTGCGGGGGCTTGTGGAATGCCCACTGGCTGCAGCCATGGGCAGTGGCCCAGGATCATGAGGGTGGGGCGTGTGGGGGACATGTGGCTCATGGCCCCGGGGCATGGTACAGGGCGCACTGGGGGCGTGGGAAGTGGGGGCATGGCTTGGGGGGACGAGGGGCATACCCTGCCTTGCAGCCCTGTGCTTCTGCTGATGGGTGCTGTCTGAGCCCCCCGTGCCTGCTCCCTGTGTGCCACCCTCATGGGGAACGAAGACCCCCAGGGACTCCAGATCCACAAGCTTGCCCATGGCCAGGCAGGTGCTCTTGCTTACATTGAGCTTGGCCCCTGCTGCTGATTCATAGACCTGTGTATGCCACAGGACTCTTTCTACTGAACACTTATTGTGGCACAGGATGTTCAGGTCATCCATATAGGCCAGGACCCTGGTCTCTTCCTTACTTCCACCAGAGATCTAGACTCCGCTCATCATGGAGTCCTGCCTGATGCACTGGGCCAGGGGTTCAATGGCGCAGATGAACGGGATCAGGGAGAGCAGGCAGCCCTGATGGAATGATGCTATCGTGATCCGCATGCTCAGGAACCCATTGACCAGCACCTCACTGCTCATGTCCATGTATAGCATTCTTATCCAGCTGATGAAGGCTGGAAGGATGTCCGTGTACAAGTCAGCGGGACCAAATGATCTTTATCCGAGAGTGCTGAGGGAGCTGGCTGAAGTCATTGTGGATCCCCTGGCAAAACTCTTCCACAACTCATGGTGCTCTGGAGAAGTCCCTGAGGACTGGAAAAGGGCCAATGTTGTGCCCACCCACAAGAAGGACAGGAGGGAAGACCCAGGTAACTATAGGCCAACCAGCCTAACTTCCATCCTAGGGAAAATCCTAGAAAAGTTTATCAAGGAGTCTATCTGCAATAAGCTTGCAGAAGGTAAGATTCTGAATGACAGCCGGCATGGCTTCATCACAGGCAGGTCTTACCTTACCAACCTCATCTCGTTCTATGACCAGGTAGCTCACCACCTGGACACGAGACAGCACATTGACATTGTATACCTTGACTTTCAAAAGGCCTTTGATCTAGTATCCCACAATGTCCTTGTGAGAAAATTGAAGGATTGTGGGCTTAACACCAAGACATTCAGGTGGGTGAGAAACTGGCTGCAGGATAGGACCCAGAGAGTCATAGTGAACGGATCTGTGTCCTCTTGGCAAGAAGTGGACAGCGGTGTCCCTTGGGGGTTGGTGCTTGGTCTAGCACTTTTCAACATCTTTATTAATGATTTGGATGTGGGGGGTGAAGAGCTCACTTGCCAAGTTCGCAGATGACACCAAGTTATGGGGAAGCGTGGTCATGCTTGAAGATAGGCTACAGATACAGGCGGATCTAAACAGGCTAGCAAGTTGGGCAGATCAGAATCTGATGAAGTTCAACATCAAGAAATGTAAGGTGCTCCAACTTGGGATGAGCAACCCTCAGCACACCTACGGGCTTGGCGTCACCAAGCTGACTAGCACCACAAATGAAAGAGACCTGGTGGTAATAATAGACCACAGTATGAATATGAGCCTGCAATGCAATGCTGTAGCCAGTAGGGCAAATTAATACTCTGGTATGCATCAATGGATGCATCTCCAGTAAAACCAAGGAGATGATTCTTCTGCTCTACTCAGCACTGGTGAAACTGCAGCTAGAGTACTGCGTCCAGTTCTGGGCACCACACTGTAACAAGGACATGGACTAACGTAAGAGAGTCCAAAGAAGAGCCACCCGTATGATCAGAGTCTTACACGGCAAGCCATACGAGGAAAGCTGAGGGATCTGGGACTCTTCAGCCTGAAGAAAAAAAAGGCTGAGGGGACCTGGTAGCAGCTTACCACTATACTAGGGAAGTACATCAAGGGCTCAGTTAACAACTGTTCACCAGGGCACCATTGGGGAAAACTAGGAGTAATGGCCATAAACTCCTGGAAGACCAATTTGGGCTCAACATTAGGAAAAACTTCACAGTCAGGGTGTCTGGAATAAGCTCCCTCCAGAGGTGGTGCAATCACCTACCCTGGAAATCTTCAAGAGGAGACTAGGTGGGCACCTTGCTGGGGTCACCTGGCCCCCAGTTATCTTTGCTGCTTGGTGCAGGGGGCTGGACCTGATGATCTTCCAAGGTCCCTTTTGGCCTTAGAGTCCATGAATCTATGAATTTGCCTCAGCATCTTGAAGAGAAACTGGTGTGATATTCTTTCATAAACCTTTTCCAGGTTCAAGTTTAACACAGCGACTTTCTATCCTCTCTTCTGTACCAGATGGAGCACATCCCTCATTTGCAGCAGGGCTCTGTGGATCTGACATCTTAACACCATGCACAATTCATCCTCATAGATGATGGAACCTAGGATGGATTTAAATTGCTCGGCCAAAACTTTGGCCAGCAGCTTATAAGCAAAGTTCAGGAGGGTAATAGGCCTCCAGTTCTTCAACTCTTCCCTCGGACTGTTCTTGTACAAGAGGGTCATGAGGCCCCAGTCCATCTTTGCCCCCAGGCAACCCTACTGCATTTGCTCTTGAAAGAACTCTAGCAGGTTGGGACCCACCAGGTCCCAGAAGGCCACATAAAACTCTTTGGGGAGCCCATTCGACCTAGGAGTCTTCCTGTTCTTTAAACTCTGGAGAGTCTTTTAGACCTCCTCCAGCCTCTAGTCCTTCTCCAGCTGCTGCTGCTGAGTCTCCCCAAGGACCTGGGTGAGCCCCTGCAGGTACTGCAGCATGGCACCCAGATCCTCTGGTTCCACAGTGTAGCATTCTCGGTAGAAGGTGCCCACCGTTTTTTGCATGCCTTCAAATGGTGCTCTGCTCCATCTCTCAGATACATCATGGGCTTCTCTTTGCTCTTTTCCAACCTGCTAAAGTAAGCAGACTACTCTTCCCTCTGTTCCACCCAGGGGCCCTGGCCTGGAAGATCTTTTTCCTGGATTCTTCCCAGTACCAGGAACTAATCTAGGCCTTATAGTTTTACCCAAAAAAAATCTATATATATGTACACTCCTAGAATCACACCACAACAAAAACCTTCGCCTGTTACAAAAACCGCACCTGTGCACCTGTACAAAGCCCTGCTGGCCACCCGAACCCATTACAATATCTGCATTGTGTGCAACACACACAAGCAAATCCTGGTCCCTCAGGTCAGGCAACACTTCCCGTCCATCCCCACCCCGCTTGCACGGTCACATACTCAGTTAATTTGTGCTCTATGTTGCTGTCACTCCAGCTTCTGCCGGAGGACTCGCTGCTGCTGTTGCTGTCTTCACTTCCACTTGTCCCTTCCTCTTTCTCACTGTCACTGCCCCCTTTTCCACTCAGGGGGAGTTGGATGATTCTGTGCTGTTACTTAAAATTGCCAATAGCTCAAATTAAGAACAAGACCTTAAAAGGGGGATAAGGCAAAATGCCATGTTTATTGGTTACATGAAGCAGATACATAAGCTTGGACACACCAGTTATACAAACAGACATACACAAGCATACATACAAACAGACATAGACAGACATACAGACAAAACCGCTCCAGTAAGATGTTATAGTTACCAGTGCTAATATTACTTAATATTAGCACTGACTGCCCAGGTCCAGGCTTATTGAGTATATGAGTCGGGGTATACAGGCATGCATGCCTGTGCTCCATGAGGTTGCAGAGAGTGGATTCCTCATCTTGGCTTGTCTGCATCCTACTTTTATAGGGATTTCAAGTCATTTTCAGCATTGGGGTTTTTCCAGGCTCAGTCTTTAGGTCATTCTAGTGTATCTTCGATGAGGTTATTCCAGTCATTGTGTAGTTGATATCTTTGCCTTGAAGCATTATGTCCTTGAAGCATTGTGTAGTTCAAATGGCAGGCAAGATATGCATAATTCCTTCTTCTCACTATCTTCTTTGAACTTGATTGCAGACGAGTTCTTCAACCATCCATTAATTAGCTTAATTAGTTTACTGTCTGGTAGCTTATACATCAGCGCTTATACAGTCAGTTAAATCTTCTTCTGTTTTCATGCAAATAATTACCATTCTTTCACCATTCACCCTCTAACACAGACACATACACAGGTTCATCTACAAAGTTCATCTACTCATGTCAAGGAGGGAACAAGCACAAAATGTGAGTTTTAGTTGTTCATACAATCCTAGAGGTTTATCAATTCAATACTATTATCATTTAAATGTAATAAATAAAGTAAAAATTCATACTAGAGTGCCACATGTCTCTGTGCCAGATGGCTTTAGTCACATCCTCTCCAGTATAGATTAGTGAAGCCCACCTAAGTAATATATATATTAACACCCAATTAAGCACAGGCCCCCTCACCACCAGATCTCTTTCTAGTCATGGTGAGCCAGTACACTGCATACATTTTTACTTCCTCTTCACTCCCACAGCTGAGCTGTGCCCTTCTTTCCCATTTCCAAAGATTCCTTTTTCTTCACCAGCCTTAAATGTCTGGCAAACATAACCAAATTAGGCCCCAAACAGTTCACCTAGAATCCCTCCGTCACTCCCTTTCTCAGCCTTTGCATATGGCTAGTGTGGCCCTACCCTATCCTACCCTACCCTCCTAAGCACCTTTTCTGTAAGCTGAACATACCCAGCTCTTTCAGCTTCTCCTCATATGACTTGTCTTCCAAGTCCTTAATAATCTTTGTTGCTTTCCTCTGGGCCCTCTCTAAGTTCTTGCTTTTTAAAATGTGGAGCCTAGAACTGCACACAGTAGTCCAGATGAGGCCTAAACAGCACTGAATAGAGAGGCGATATCACCTCCTGCATCTTTCACCTCATGCTTCTAGTAATGCCTCCGAAAGCCGCATTCGCCTTTTTGGTGGCTGCATCACATTGTAGACTCATATTGAGTCTGTGGTTTAGCAAGACTTGTAAATCTGTTTCCATAGTGCTGCCATTCAGTCAGATGTAACTCATTTTGTATTTCTTGTTTTGATTATTCCTCCAAGGTATAGCACCTTGCACTTGTCCTCATTGAACTTCATTATTTTAGCTGTAGCCCAACTTTCCAATCTGTCGACATCCTTCTGAATTGCACTCATGTCCTCCGGCATGTTTTTAGTCTTTCCTAGTTTAGTGTTGTCTGCAAATTTGCTCAAGAAGCTTTCTATACCAGCATCCAAATGGTTAATAAACATGTTGAACAGCACTGGGTCCAGGACAGACCCCTGTCGGACTCCACTTGAAACCTCCTGCCATTCTGACATGGACCCATTAATAATTACCCTTTGCTTGCAGCTGTTGAGCCAGTTATCTATCCACCTTGTAGTAGTTTTATAAAGAACTCTGCCAGCTACTTTCTCATAATTTACATTGCAATACTTTTTCAGTCCTTTTCCATCTAGCAATTATCAATTCCCCGGACAATTAAAATGACTGAGACTGTCCTGTCTGTGTGGAGCATCAGTGATGACACTTCTCTCTTCATATAGGGGTGACATAAAAAATATGCTATAGTCCATTCTGAATGGTCAGTCAAGAACTAGCACCAAACTACAGGAGCTCACAAGAAAACATGGGAGATGTTTGCAAGAGTCCACCAGACTCCCATAAAAAGGACACCAGTGAAGAGTGATTGTCTCAGCTCTATGTGCATTCCAGTCTGCCTTGTATATGTATTAATTAAATGCTGTACTGTATATGTAGTAGGGTTGTGTTTTGAGACATTAGGCAGTTTAGGCAAGGAGACAGAGGGATGAGCCTATCAAGTGTAGTTCTTCTCTGAAAAAAGATTATATAAAAATCTCATGTTCCATGAGACTGTTTTCTCTGAATAATTGGAATATCAGATAGGCTCACTTTACAATTACAAGTATTATCTTGGCTAACTCCGCAACCTCTCTGCCCTGAGTCAGCGTGGGTCCTTTCTCTCATGCATCATCACCAATAAAAACAGCTCTGAGAAAAATTGCATTCACAGTAGCAGTTCTGCACCACATGGTCAAATTCTGCCCTCAGTGAAATCTGTACCACGTGTAGCCTTCACCCTGTTAGCACAAGTGTTGCCAATTGAAACTTAACAAACAGGTCAGTTGACAATGCACAAGAAGCAACAAACTGCATCTCACTGTCTCTTATTTGTAGTTGTGTTGCCTCTGCAGGGCTAACTTGAATCAAAAACAGGAAAAACAAATCTGTTTATTACGGTAAGCGATACACGGACTGCACCCTAACGCAAGAAGAGGAGGGCATGGGTTAACTCAAGCCATAAGTCAAAGTGATTTGGTTTAATTTCCAAATTTTGAAATATGTTTTTTTTTTTTTTAATTGTACAGAATGTAATCATACCTGCTGAATAAGGCTGTAAGTTTTAATCCATGTTTATAATAATACCTGGTTGTTTTTAGATGATAACATATCAAGGATTAAAGACTTCAGACAGTGAAAGTATTGTTGTTATCAGAAAACAGTGGCCATCATAGCTGGGAGTTGTTCCTGGAAAGTGGAGCAACAGCTTGTAGTAGGGGGTGCAGAATGGTGGCCAGATGCCATTGCTAAGCTCTGGCCCAAAGGCAGGGGGAGACAGTTTGTTAAACATGGCTTGCCCATGGACTGGGGACACCATGAAAGCACCTGTTAAAACAGACAGTGAAATGCCAGTGTTCCTCTGTGGATAGAGTGTTTTGCTTTCAAATTAGGTGGCAAAGAAGATCTTCATATTTTGAAAGCAGAGACCACTTTTTAATTTTAAAAGAAGTACAGTTGCAGGACAGGCCCTAACATTTGTGCCAGGAAAAGTGCCTTTTTCTTAGCATAAAAAATGAACAGACAGGCATTCAAGCAGTTTGTAACAGGGGGAAAAAAAACCTAGTAATTCAGCCACAAACTGCTTGCTTTTGAAACAACAGCTTTGCTGATTTCTCGTGCCTGTTCAGTTACATGCAGCAAGATTGAGGGTCCTAGGTCCCTTGGTATCCCACCATACTCTACTCTCCCTAGACCCTCCAAGCGGGGGAGGAAAGGAGAGTGCCTGCATCTCCGATAGCCCACCCAGTAACCAGAGCTGTCAGGGAGCCATGGCCATGTGAACAGTCTTGGCTCATTCTGGGACTGTTCAAACAATGACACCATTTCCCACCACACTTTGAACAGTACTGGGGAGCCTCAGTTCATAGGACAGCGTAGATTACTCACCCTGGCTTTAACTCCCTCATCATCCTCTCCTGCTGCCTGGCTACTCTGCCAACCAGGTGTGGAGCAGCTTTGGGAATTCTGTCATTGCAAGAGTTTGGGACCTCACTCTGACACTGTGGAGTCCTGACAAGAGCTGCGGCTCTGGGAGCAGCACTGCCGGGAGTGGCAGGAAGGAGGGCAGCATTCCTCAGCCCTGCCATCATTACAGGGCAGGGGTCTGTCCTTGATGGCTGCTGCTTTTGAGTAGCTGCCAACTGATCACTGATGGCCTGCCCACTTCCCTGGCCGGGGAGAGGGCAGACTGTCAATGATTGGGCTCCCCTGAAGGTGAAGGGGCAGTCAAGAAGCACTCTGCTCTTGCACCCTGGCTAGAGAGCTCACCTTTGAGGTAGCTTTGTAGCTCTTCAGCCAGGGGGCTGGGATGTCTCTCTGTTCCCCTTCTCACCATATTTTCATGGTGCTGCAAATTTCCCACACTGCAAGTTAATATCTGTCCATACCCTCCATCTCAAGAGCAGCTCAAGCAGACAGAGTAGATGCAATAGGGATTGCAAATGGAACAGTGATCAGGAATCTCCGGTGGAGACCTGAGTTTCTCACTTCCTGGGGCTTGGCACGCTTCCAGGAACTCAGAAAGTTTTTATCTGTTTTTTGCAGGCTAAGGTGTCAGGGAGTGAAATCAGTTTTTCATCGTCTCATGATTCAACCTCCTGTGAAGTCAGGCAGTTTTTGTCAGCAGCAGCCTGTTTGGCAACAAAGTGAAAAATCTATTGGTACATTAAGAAGATACTTTGATTGTATCTCCTCCAGCTTCTGTTTCAGGACAGACACATCTTTTGACTTAACATCAAACACATGAAACAATTAATCTAACTAATGCAGACTTCTATAATCTCAACAAACTGGTGAAAAGAATGATTTCTTTCACCTTTGAGGAAATAGAGATATTTATTCCTGCTGTAGAAGAACTCTTAAACAGCATCAACAGTGGAGGTGGGGAAAGAAGAGCCAAGCTCTTTCTGTCAAATAATGCAGAATTTCTTTATTTGCTTTGATGAGTTTTTGAAAGGGAAAAAAAAGACAGGCAGGTCTCATTGCACATTCTGATCAGTCCTCAAGTTGAGAGAGAGAGCTTAAGAAAGTGCTGTCAGGTAAAGAGTAACAGCTTGATTCTGCAGGGCACTGTGTGTCTCCTTTCAGGTGCTTAACTCATATAGACTCCAATATGAAATTAAATGCTACCAGCACCACCTAGGAAAGAGCTTTTAGTTATTAACAGATATCTGGGCTCTGATATGCTTGCCTTGGGTGTTACCTCTATCAGGAGTGGTGCCATTGGGACAATGGGGCTATTCCTGAAATAAACATTTGTCCAGGCTGTGAGCAGAGGTATCAAATCTAGACCATGATTTTGGGGTGAGGGGAGAATTGGATTATTCTTTCCCTCATAATAGGCATGGAGATGACTTTTCTTCTGAGGGAGGACATTTTTGTAATTAGTAAATCTTGAAATGAGTCACTCCAAAAGAGTTTACAAGTGAGGATTGGTAGGGAGGAAGGGCACATATTCTCCAAAATACTGCACCTCCTAATACATAGGAATTTAAAAATATACTTAGAGTACAGATGTGAAAGCCCTGGGAAAAAAACCCAGAAACATTCGGGGGCGGGGGGAGGGGGAAAGGTTTTTCTGTTTTTTTCCAAGGACTTTTTTCCCCCCCCCCAAATTGAAATTTTTTGGAAAAATTTAAAAAACCTCTGTGGCAGGGCACTCGTAGTGCCTGCCACTTTAAGGACTGGGCTAGGGAGTGGCAGGTGCCTGATGATGGTGGCCATTTTAAGGCTCGAGGGCAGTTTTTGATCAGCCAGCAGAAGAGAAACACCTTTCTGCTGAGGTCTACCAGGAACATCTTGGAGGTAAGGGTGAGGCTATGGGGGTGGCTTGGAGGCCTCATTGGTCCTGGGCATGACCTAAAACTGCACCCTGCTGGGGCAGGAAGGCCTGGTGGGGCTGCTGGTAGCACAGCATGTAAATACCAGGAGTGATCACCTCCCCAGTGGAAGGTGGGTCAAGGCATCTTAACCTCAGCCCCAACCTTTGGGTGGGTTATATAATACAGGGAAGGCCAGGTAAGCTTTTTGAAGCTCCTGAGCCTGCTGGGGTGGGTGAGCCCACAGGGCAAGGCACACTTTGCGAAGTACCTGAGCTGAGAATGGGAGACCCCCAAACCCTGTACACAGGCATGCAGCTTGGACCTGACCTGAGGTACCTGACTGGCCCATGCTAGGGCCAGGACCCAGAGAGGGGTCAAAAGGGCCAGGGGCCCACCATGAGTGTCACCCACAGAGCAAAGAAGCTGGGGGTCTTGACTGGCCTGAGATGGGGCCAAGGCCCAAGGGGGAGCCAAAAGTCCCAGAGAAGGGATCACAGCTAATGGGTGAAGGGTACGGCACAGTTAGCTGCCTGGGATGCCAACTGCGAGATTTGGGCTGCAGTGTAGGGGTGGAACGGAGCTGCAGATACTCCCCTAAACATTGGGGTTCAAAATGGGCAGCCTCCTGCCTAATTAATACATCAATACTATTGCATCAAGGCATGGTAGGTGAGTGAGGTGAGCGGCTGACCCATCGAGGACTGGTGCTTGCACCGGGCATGAAATCTTGCCCCTGTCAAAACCTCTTATGAAATATTTTCTTTTAGAATGATGAATAAAATGTTTAAGACAAGGTGTTCATATATTGCTACCCTTTATTCCCCAAAAATGTTTTCTAATCATGTAATAGGAAGACTTTTATTTAAGACTATCTACAGTATCAGATCATTACAGTTCCTGTACACTGAGGACAAGCAGTGCAGTGCAACTCTCAAATGCAAGAGCAAGATGCATTTCTGCCCTCAGGGGGCACTGCCACTTTCACAAGAGAGGGAAGAAAGATTCAGTGCCTTCCTTGCTTGTGGACTTCCTCTATTGTTGACTTTTGATCTAGAGATTAGTGGATCTGCTCCTGTCCTCCTGACTAGGCCTCAAAGGACTGGGAGTGGACACTGGTAGCAGCATCCGTTTGTTCCTGTAGAGATTAGAAACAAGGAGCTTATTGTCCTGCTTGCTCAAAAGTCTCAGGAGAGGAGACAGAGCAAGTCTAAAGGTTTTGGATTTGGAAGGAACCTGCCTCCTCCTGGCCCTGTGACTTTGAGATCCGCAGAAGTACAGAAGCAGCACAAAGGAGCTGAAAGAATGTATACTTCTTTACTGAAAGGTAAGAGTTTAAATTTCTCTGAATTCAGTATATTAAACTGTATTTTAGCTGCATTAATATATTTTCATAACCTATGTAATTCATTATTGAATTCCTACTAATCTGATGTTTTGTGACAAATCATCCAACCTTAGCAGTGAGGTGAGGCCTGCAGGGCAGGGAAGTTGTTCACAGTTAACTCTGAGGAGGCCTCTTCTGCATCCATTACTAAATTTGTACATGCTGTACCTTAGTGTTTATATATGTAAGCTAGCCAATAAATTACATTTTTATTTTTTTCTCCCTCAGCAAAATGGTGCAACCAACTTCTAGCATATGGAAGCATTTCCACGCTGCAAGTTATTTTGAGAAAAAAATGTGATTTGCAAATAGTGTCAAATGAAATATATATTTCCAAATGCTACTAGGATGACCAAACATGTATGTAAGAAATGTCCTGCAGACATTTAAAAAATCCTTCATGGGTGTAAGTGAGGAGGAGGTAGATCATAATGCTGGAAGTGCAAGTAGCTCTTTCTAGTGTTCTTGATCCAGAAGTCCTCTTCCTGCTGCTGCTTCTGCATCTTCTATAATATCAGCATTGCAAAGGGTTGCCCAGTCAACATCCTCAAGTAGCCAAATATTGTAACCAACTGTATACAAAAAACTCTGAATAGCTTCATTTGTAGAGAAGATGACACCTGAAGATCAGGAAAAAATTGACCAAGCTCTTGCAAGAGCAGTATATTTTTTTGGGAAGCCATTGTCAATAACTGAAAACACATACGGGCAGGAAATTTTTAAATTACTAAGACCATCACACTGTTTGCCCAGCAGACGTTCTTTGAGCAAGCCTCTTTTAGAGTCAGAATATGAACATGTAATGCAATCTGTGCAAGGAAAAATCAATGAAGCACTGTGTCTTACACTACTTACAGATGGATGGATAAATGTGCAGGAAGAAGGAATCATAAACTTTGTGATAACACCTCAGCCAGTTTTTTACAGAAGCATTGAAACAGGAGAGACCAGGCATACTGCAGAGTATATCCGTAGTCAACTATGTGAAGTCCTAAAGAAGACTGGGAGTGGTAAAGTATTTGTTTTGCTGACTGACAATGCAAGTAACATGAAAGCAGCATGGGAGATCATAATGGATAAATATCCACATATTACTGCAATAGGATGTGCATCTGGTGGGCTAAACTTGCTTCTTAATGATGTCATGAAGTTGGATACTCTACATCAGATCTATAGAAGAGCAAAAGAAGTTATAAAACATGTAAACGCTACTTGTATTGTAGCTGCAATCTTTAAGAAGAAGCAGGAAGAAAAGAATGCAAAGAATAAAATAGTGACACTCAAACTCTAATAAAACTAGGTGGAGCGGAGTGGTGATCTCATTTAAAGTTTACTAAAATACAAGGAAGCTGTTCAAGAAACAGTAATAATTGTGGATCTTAAAGTATCCAAAAGTGTAAGGAACACTGTACTTGATGGGGATGTCTTCTGGGTTCAGCTGCAGAACTCTCTGAAGATTCTAAAGCCAATTTCTTCAGCAATCACTGCATCTGAATCAGACAGTGCACTTTTGTCAGACATTCCTTACCAAATGGCCTACATAAAATCAACTGTTTTTGAGAATCTAAGTGTATCTCCGCTTACAAGTACAGAAGAAAGAAAAGTGAAAGACTTTATTAACAGATGGGAGGAATTTTGTTGCCAATCAATTCATGCTGCTGCAAGTCTCTTGGATCCAAGATTCAGAGGCAGAAATGTTAGTGATGATAGATAGCGTTGCTACTGCATTTGACTGGATTACAAGCAAGCAACACACATAGGACTTTCATGTTGGAAAGGTACTTTCAAATCATAGAATCATAGAAGTAGGGTTGGAAGGGACCTTGTAGATCTTCAAGTCCGACCCCCTGCCTGGGCAGGAGGAAAACTGGGCTCAATTGACCCTGGTCAGGTAGGCATCGAGCCGCTGCTTAAAGACCCCAGGGTAGGAGCCAGCACCACTTCCCTTGGAAGTTGGTTCCAGATCCTAGCTGCCCTAACTGTGAAGTAGTTCTTACTGCTGTCCATGTTGCAGAATACAGAACATCTTCAGGTATTTGGTCCAGGAATGCAGTCTGGGGCTCTGCCAAGAATATCCCTTCTGCAACATGGTGGCAAGGCCTTTGCATGACACAGCCTCTGACTCCTCTTGCTTCTCGCCAGCTTCAGATTCCTTCATCTTCTGCAGCATGTGAGAGAAACTGGTCTATATTTTGAAATACTCACACCAAATCAAGAAATAAACTAACATATGAAAGAGTAGAGAAGCTTGTCTCAATCTAGACAAACCTTCAGTTTTCAGAAGTCCATGAAAATGATAAAAATGAAGGATCAAAGGAAGCAAATCTGCTGATAGTGATAGCTCAGAAAATGAGACTGATTAGACAGTTTCATGTAGCAAAATTAGTATTCAATGAGTCTTGGGGGTTTTTTCCCTTTTTTTTTTTTTTTTTTCTCCTCAGCTCTTTTTTCTAAAAATGAGTGCTTTCTGTATCTGCTTGACACTGTGGAGGAGACTAAGTCCCGAATACATAATAACTTTCTTTGTTTTACTATAATGTTGATGGTTGCTTCTGTTTTCAACTTTAATTTTTGCCTGCTTCTCATAAACTGGCAAAAACTAAAAGATACTAGGTTCCTTAGAATTCAGCAGCTTGTAGCTCCATTTGTAACAAAATTAAAAACATTTTAAAGTACATTCAATTAGTAAATTTGTAATTATTGTCTGAATAAACTATACTTTTAAATTTAATAAATATACCAAACATGATAATTTTATGAGCAAACCAAGTTCTACATAATACATGTTATGTTCTTAAGTAGCAAAGTGAATTAGGTCTGTAAAGGATGCTAAGAAAATAAGTATTGCATATATTTCAATTTTCCCCAAAATTTCCATTTTTTTCTGGGGGGAAATGTTTTTGGTTTGTTTTTTTCCATGGCTTCAAAATTTCTCGAAATTTTACACCTCTAACTAAGAAGAAGGCCTTGCAAGCCTTCCCCTGGAATTTCTTATGGGCAAAATTTGGACATGGTTTTGAGGTAGACTCTGAGTGATAACATCACCCATTGAAAAGAGACCTTATTGGAATTTTAAATAGGATGGAAGAGATGTCCTAGAACTTACTCTTGATGGGGACTGCATCCTAAAAAACTGTTCTTTTGTGGGTATTCTTTCTCCTGTTCATGATTTTATGGACCATCCTCTCTCTCTCTCATCTCATAGGAGAAATAACATTATTTAAATGCACACCATTCTTTTAATATGAATTAGTAAGTAAGACCAAGGAGCATAGTTAGCACTATGTGATGTGCCAGTTGTCCCTGGACTATCAGCTAGTACACACTAAACTATAGTGCATGCACATTTTTCTAAATGTTAATAGAAATGTGTATTCTTAGAGTCCCATGGGATGCAAAAGCAGTAACCTCCTCTAAATTGCTTGTGATCCCCTCTTCTGTCCATCCCCAGATTAATTGCTACTTATTTACTGTTCTTCAGAGCATAAAGTCTCAGTAATGACTAAGACCCACCAGGTGGAGTTGTTCATAAAAATCAATGTCAAAATATTTAAGTGCAGCAACAAAGATAGGTGCTGCCACACACTTAATTAGGCCTAAGGACGTCTCCATTCGGTCTTACATTCTTCCAGACATTAAATGTTATGGTTATGCTGGTAACCTCCTGAGTCTGTACACAGATACATTTTAGAATTGGAATGATCATCTGTGACAGAAATGAACATCAACAAAACATTAACCATTCTTACAGGAATTCGTAGGTACTTGTGCTATGAAGCATAAAGCATTGAAGGTGCAAAGGCTAGAACCATGATAGTCCTGGTGTAAAACCCTTTATAAGACAAAGGGCTTTGAGACTTCTGGCTCTGTCTTTTTATGAGGCAATAAGGGCTGTGAAGCAGGCAGAATGGTTAGGTGAGCATGGACAACTGAAGAAGATGGAGCTCATGAATTGGGGCACAAGTAGCACTGGGCAACTCTCACTGGGGAAAGGATGTTTCCAAGGGCAAGAAACCATCTTATAGGTCCTGAGAGATAGGAAGCTGTAGTATCAGCCTGAGCAGAAACAAAGTAACCCCAGGATGAGGTAGGAAGTAAACCAGGAGTTATACATTTGGTAGTAGGTGTTAGGTCTGGTGAGGCTACCCCGTTAGCACTGTTCAGCCTCTGGACTGGGAGGTCCTGGGTGTCCTTATGACTAATTCTCTATTCTACCTGGATCTAACAGGAAAAGGGATTGCAGGATGTCATTGACCTGTTGGAGTCCTTGCATCCTTAATGGAAACTAGAGCCACTATCAAGGTTACCCTTTTCTGCATCAGGGTGGGGAGAGGCGGCAGCTTAGTCTCTGATGACCTAATCTCCTCTTCCCTGATTGGCAGTGCAAAGATAAACTCTCTCCTCTCATCTGCTATTGGTTTGTGATGACCTTGGAATGGTTGAGTTCATACTGAGTCACATTAGGCAGTGTTGTGTAGAAGTAACTGGAACTAGCACGAAATTTACTAGCTCCAGAGCCAGAAGTAGTTCAGCCTTGTTAGTATGGTGCTGTATGCAGGCTAATTAGCCTAAGTATAGAACCAGACCTTTGGAAGTAATTTAAAGATAACAAAATACTAAAAAAGATACTTTCACAAGTAGAGAGAGGTCATAATATTTTTGTTCTGTGACCTTGTTTATACATCAGGGTAGTTTGGTGTATGTGAGAATAGAAAACTAGCATTTAGCTATAGTATACATATACATTTATGGGACTGAAGCCACAGAAAGAATGCTTACTATAGTTATTGCTTGCAAAATAATAGCTTGTTTGTCATGAAAATGTGTGAAAGACCAAAAATACATTACTCATAAATACATTCTCAGAAATTGTTTACAGCAGACAGAGAATTAAGACACCCATGGAGATGGGCACAATAGCAATTTTCAGGAGAGGAGCGTGCATTAAAAATAGATTAAATGCATTGGAATATTTTCTGTGGAAATTTACAGGCGGGTACAGAGACACAGTTAGAGCCAGTCTTCTTAGTTACCTTGGCCATTGAATCTATACTAACCTGCAGGCACAAAAACAACTTGAGAATGCCTTTAATAGATAGCTGCAGATTTTCCCATGAGGGAGTGGTGTGGGAGGCAGTTTTGGAAATTTCAGCAACTGCTTTGAATCCCCCATCCTCCTCGATCTGCATAATAGCTCTTGGGAGCCATTACAGGTTGATGCAGGTGATGTTTGAAAAGATTGCATCCTCTATCTACAGTTCTGCTTTCAACAACCCTGAACCCTCATCTAGATGCATTTATGCTGACCAAAGAGGGTTCCGCCAGCAGAGGTTCTGTTGTATGGGGATGTGGAATAGGTAAGCAATGGGGAAAAAACCTTTCTGCTGCCATATGCAACATCTCCAGTAGGGGCCTGTGAGTCAACCTTATGCTGGCAGAGATGTGGCAGCAGCAACCCCATAATATAGACAACATCTGTACATGCAGGAGACAAGGAAGAAAGGAGACAAGTCTGACTGTGGAAACTACAGAGGGATTGCCTTGCCGTTCACCACAGGAAAGATCATTGCACTGTCTCCTTCCACTTGCTGAAGAGCTCCTCCCAAAATCTCAGTGTGGGTTTAGGGTAGGGGTGGGCAAAATACGGCCTGCAGGCCTGATGCAGCCTGCCAGGTCATTCTACGTGGCCCACAGGGCCCCTAAAAAATGTAGAAAATTAATATCTGCTCCTGGCTGCCTGTCAAAGATGACAGGAGCCAGGGGGAGTAGGACTCGGGGGAAGCCAGCAGCAGGAGTAAGCAGCTCAGTAGCAAGGCCCACCCGGCCACCAACCAGAAGCCTCTGCCTACCAGAGACTTCTGGCCTGAGACCGTGGGGCTATTCCCGCCTCCCTCTGCCTGAGAGGGAAACTCAGATAAGAATGTCGCCTGTAGCTGCCATTTCCCTGCTGTGCTGCCTGCTGCCATCTGTATCCAACACCATGTGGCTTCCGGCTGCATTGCCAGACCACAGGTGCACAGGGCGCGTGCTGGTACCCTGGGACCAGGAATGGGAGGGACAGAGAGAGGAGTGTGTGTGTGTGTGTGTGTGTGTGTGTGTGTCCGCACCAGTATCCCGGGTACGTGTGTGTGTTTATAGGGTGAGTCCCACATGCACACCCCACCATACACATGCACCCACACCCCACATAACCACACACACCCACATGCTTCCTCACCCTATACCCACACCCCCCACACCTATCCACCCCACAGACACCCTCCCCCACACCTCACATACCCACTCACCCACAGCCTCCCACAAACCTATACTGACCCACCATGCCCCTCACCCCCACACAATATACAAGCACAAGACTTCATTTTTAGCTATTGTGCAATCACCTCTATGTATACTACACAAACACATGTAAATCAGGACAAAAATATTTTTGAAATCAAATTAATGAATGTTATAAGTGTTTGCTTTTTTAATATAATTTGGTATTTTTCTGATTCTGAGATGGCAAAGCCCCTTGCTGAAAGGAGTACTTTCAGGGGCAAAGGAAGGGACTTATGGTGGCAAAGGCCAGCAGTTAGGGGCAGAACTTCTACTCACAAGATGGTAACAGGGCGAGGTACCTGTCAAGGGGCAGGGCTATCCATGAGGCCCTTGACAGCTTACCAAAACTTGGTAAGCATCCCTCCACCTGAAATAATTGTCCACCCCTGGTTTAGGGCATCAAGAGGCACAACTGACATGATCTTCACAGTTCACCAGCTGCAGAAGAAATGCCAGGAATAATATAAGCCTTTCTACATGGCCTTCTTTGACCTTACAAAAGCTTTAGACTCTGTCAGCTGAGAAGTGTTATGGATGGATGCCCACCAAAATTTGTCACCATTCTCTGCCTGCTCTATGATGGTATGCCAGTGGTGATTCTCAGTAATGGATCTATCACAAATCCCTTTGAGGTTAACATAGGACTTAAGCCAGGCTGTGTCATGGCTCCAACACTCTTCTCAATATTCCTTGCCACAATGCTACATCTGACTACCAACAAGCTTCCAGCTGAAGTGGAGCTTAAACTACTGAATGGATGGTAAGCTGTTTAACCTCAGCTGACTGAGCCAAAACCAAGACCACTCTGATCTCAATCATTGAGCTCCAATACGCTGATGATACTGTAGCATGTGCTTACTCAGAAGCAGACCTTCAGGCAATTGTTAACTGAGAAAAGCATATGAGAAAATGGGACTGACGCTTAACATTCAGAAGACTATGTCAAAAGCTCTTAATAAACGGTCCTCATCAGTGGTAACCCAGATCCATGGTGAGACTGGAGAATGTTGAATACTTCCCATACACTGGCAGCCATGTCTCACAGAAGGCTGACATCGAAGAAATCCAACATTACCTCAAATGTGCAAGTGCAGCCTTTGGATGCCTGAAGAAATGGGTGTTCAAAGCTCATGACATCAGATCTGAAACCAAGCCCATGGTTTATCAAGCAGTCATGATCCCCACCTTGCTCTATGCAGCTGAGACATAGACAACATACACGAGACAGCTAAAGCTGTTGGAGAAGTACCTCCAGCACTGCCTGCAGAAGATCCTCTGAATTAAGTGGGAAGACAGATGCACCAATGTTACCATCCTCCTGCAAGCAAACACTATGAGTACTGAAGTGATGATCATTCAATATCAACTTTGTTGGGCTGGCTGTGTCATCCAGATATCCAACTCCAGTTTCCTGAAGCAAGTTTTATTTTCCCATTTCAGCTAAGGTGTACACTCAGGAGGGCAGAGAAAATGCTTCAGGGACATCCTCAAGTCCAGCTTTAAAAAAATGCAACATTGATATCAACTTCATTTCCCAAGACTGTTCCAAATGGAGGAAGAGTCTGCTTTGGGGATGTCAGTACTTTGAAACCTCATGACAACAACAGGAGATGGACAACTAGAAATGGCAAAAACAGTATGTCACAGAAGAAATCAAGAATCGAGCGCTACACACGCCACATGGAAACACATGTCCAAGTTGCAGTGGAGTCTGTCAATTCCAGATAGACCTCATCAACCATCTTTGGATGTACAGATAAGACAGTCATGGAAAACAATCATCCTTGTCTGCAAGAGACTGCTGAAGAAGACATGCAGGACCAAACTGTTCTAATCTCCTCCAGGATTAAAGGGGATGAAAAGGTGTTAGAAAGCTACTCCTGGCTCTTATGCGGGGGGAGAGCTGAGGTCAGAGGCAGTTCCCAACCGGCATCTAAGACAGAAGGAGTTCCCTGCCAGCAGCCAGAGAGAGAGAAGCTCTGGGAGCAATGATGCGAGGAGAAGCCTGACTACAGGTACTGCTTGCAGAGTAAAGGGTAGCAGCTCCAAGATGGCTGAGCAATGTCGGTACAGCCAGGTGCCTTAGGTTTAAGTTGTAGCCAAGAGGCATGAGTTTATGTTGCAGTTTGTTTAACACCAGTGGTTTGGGTGAGGCTATAAGGGGATGGAGGAGGCCTCATAGGGGACTCACGGTAAAGTGAGGACCCCAGCCCCAGTGGGGGCACGGAGTCTGGGGATATAGACCCCAGCTCCAAAGCAGAGCCCTGAGAGAGGGCAGCCTTGCAGAGGGAAGAGCCCGGTGAGAGGGCAGCACTACGGAGAAGGCCCCAGTGTGGGCACCGAGAGTCCCAGGAGAGGGGCAGCATTATGGAGAAGCCCCAGTGTGGGTGCAGAGAGCCCCAGTGAGAGGGACAGCATTACGGAGAGGCCCCAGTGAGGGCCCGGAGAGCCCCAGGAGAGGGGCAGCATTACGGAGAAGCCCCAGTGAGAAGGGCAGCCGTACAGAGAAGGCCCTAGTGAGAAGGGTGGCATAGAGAGAAGGCCCGCAAGACTTAGATACGCAGGACACCCGGAGCAGGAGAACTGTGGCCAAGTGGAGGAGAGGTAGCCTCCCTATAAACACATATCATCAAAGTCGTGGCGGGCAAGAATAGGAGGGTGCAAGTCCGAAGCTTGGCACAGTAGAGGAGGTGGCAAGGGCTAGCACGGCGACCCTGCCGTCCCTCCTGTTACAGTGGTGCATTGGCCGGGAAAAGAGGCCATGCACAGGGAAGGAACCTGTCCCCCTGAGAAGGGGAACAAAACTTAGGGCTATTGCAGATAGGCGAGGCAGTGAGACTGGGGGGCTTTAGAAGATGAGCCCAGGTCAAAGAGGAGACTGCCGTTAAAAGACATAGAAGGGAAGACATTGGGTCTGGTCTAGGACGAAAGCAGAACCATGGCAGGAATAGAGGACATGGAGAGCCTGAAACAAGAGAATTTCACCTGGCTATTATGGGTGAGTGAATTGGAGGAAGACATTGCACAGCTAGAGTGGGAGCTAGAGGTTGCCCAATCCCAGAAGGAGCAGGCGGAGGCAAAGGCCGTGGGATGGGAACAGCGGGTACAAGCAGGGAAAAAAGAAGGAGGCTGTAAAGAAATTAGGCGCCTGATTGCAGCAGAGGCGGGGAGGTCTCGAGCACTCAAACGGCTCATGGCAGAAGAGGCCAAAAAGAGCAGACAGAGAAGAGACACTACAAGAGATGCAGAGGGAGATGGAAACATGGAGGAAAAAGTCAACTGAGACCTACACAACCCAGGCAGGAGAATCAAAGGAGGTACAGCAGGAGTTGGAGGAGTCAAAAAACCTAGTTAGTTTCCTGCAGAAAGAAGTCCACAGCCAGGAGGACCGCGTATGTGAATTACATGAGGAGTTGAAAGACTGGCAGCAGACGTGCATACAGGCAGAACACCTAGCAAAGGGACTGCGGGAAAAGCTACTTGAAAGCCATGCGCAGGCAGAAGAAATGAACAAGGTGGTCACCCGGGAGATGGAAAAGGTAAAAGCGTACATGGCCAATTATGAGGCACTGCACAAACAAAACCTGTCCCTGGAGAAGGAGTTAGAGGCCGGAGTGAGAGAGTGAGACAGGTTACGGGCTCAGCTACAAAGTGTGGGGGTGGAAAAGGACCACTTGGAAGAGCAGGTACAGTCCCTTAAAACCCTCCTAGAGGGCAGCTCGGCTACAGAAGCAGTGACAAACGCCAAGAAGGAGCAGGCACAGCTTCAAAGGCACGTGTTAGAGCAGCAGATTCAGGCCCTGGAAGCAGAGAATAAAACCCTACAGGCAACCAGCAATCATGGCTGCAAAAGGCCAAGATTCTGGAGGGTCAGTGGAGATGGAGGTAGGAAGTACAGTGACCCAGACAGAAGCAGGACTAAAGGCTCAAACAGGGGAGTGTATGGAAGCAATGTAGGAGGCACTACAAGATCAGAAGCAGTCCCTCGAAACAGAGGTAAAGTCCAGAATTGAGGAGTGTGCAGAGTTGCAGGCCCAATGACAAAAGGTAGAAATGGAAAAAGACCAACTGGGGAAAGAGATACAGTCCCTGAAAACCTTGTTAAAAGAGAGCACGGCCAGGGAGCTGGCGTTGCGACAAGAAATTGAGCAACAAACAGTACAGACTGCTCAAATACAGAGCGCGAGACTGGCCACAATAAGCAGGCAGCCGGAAAAACATGCGACCGAGGCTAAGGCTGGATGCGAGGAGCACCTTCAAGAGTTTGAAGGCTTGAAAGAGGTCTTAATAGACATAGAAAGACTGATTGAGACTGCACAGCCCCTGCTTCTAAAGGTCCTGAGAAATCAGGAACAGTCCAGTAAGGTGGGCTTAGAAATTCCTAAACAAGAGGGGGAACCAGAGCAACAGGAAAAGAATACAAAGATGGAGGCACTCTCAGGGGTAAACCCCATGAGGATGTGAGAAGAGATCACCTCCACAGTCATGAAGTGCCTGGATTGGAGATGGGGGCAGTGGGTGAATCAATACACCGAAGAAATGAACTGCCTGGAGAAGAAACTAGAGAAGCTTGCCAGCAGGTATGACCCTGGAGTATCAACAGTACTAAGACGGGTACAACAGATGGAGGTAGACAAGGGAAATATGGCAACTGCACAAGAGAGTGAGCCGGTCAGTAGAAGTGATGAAAACGGTGACCTAAACTACCTTGTTCACACTCAGAAGGGGGGACAGACAAAACAAAAAGGCCAGAGACCAAAGATGGCCCAGGCTCTGGAATATGAGAGACAAGGGGCAGCTTCCAAAGCAGAGAGAGCGGTAGAACCTCTAAGTAAAAGAGAGGCCCAAAGGCCTGAGATGGACCGGAGGAGCCAAAACCCCAGGGAAGCTAAGTGGGGAGGAAAAGTACATCCCAAGCTCTCGTCAAAGGACGAGATACCCAACCCTGCACAGAAGCAGAGACCATACCAAACCCAGACAGCAGGCCAAACTAAAGAGGCAGAAGGTCCATCGATAACAAAGGTGATTCGGTGGGAGAAAGAGCAGAGGGGAGGAAGACGGCCATGCGTGTATGTTAATAACCTCCCAGGGCAAGTCAAATGGTGGACCCTAAGAAAAATAGTTGAAGCCAGAGTCGGGGGAGTAGCATTTGTAAAGATATATACAGGGCCAGGCAGAAGATCTACTGGCCAGGGAAAAATAGAATTTTGGAGGGTGGAAGATGCCCAGCGTGCACTCAGGGTGCAGTGGGAGCTTTGGGGTAAGCTCATGGACTGGCAGGAAACCAAGAAGAGATCTGGGGCGCATGAGGAGTAAAAGAGGAAAAACGCCCCAAGTAACAGGGAGTAGCTCCCTAAGGAAGAGAGAGGAGGCAGTCTTGTCAAGGTGATGGGGCTGTGGAAGAAAAGAGATGATATGCCTGAATTGCACCGTACCAGGGAAGGCTAATGTGGTGGGACTGCCTGTGGCGGGGAAGCTCCCAATAAATCCCACATGGTGTGCCCTGGGTAAAAGGCGAGGAGGAGGCGCCTGAAAACCTCCGCCTCCAGCATTTTGAGTTGCCGGGTGCCAGAAGAAAGGCCGAGAAAAGCCACAGAGGGACGCAACACCTATGAAGATACGCCTCGGTGAGTCTGAAATCTTAAGTGGGGAGGTGTGTAGCAGGACACTAAGGTGCCTGCTACTGAGAGAGCCCGGAAGGCTCCTCAGGTGCTGGTTGCCAGGGCAACGGGAGGCAGCAAACGACTCACACCTGCCAGCAGTCAGCTGGCTATAAGGGGCAAGGCCTGGCTCTTATGAAGGGGGAACTGAGGCCAGAGGCAGTTCCCTACCAGCATCCAAGGCAGAAGGAGCTCCCTTCCAGCAGCCAGAGAGAGGAGCTCCTGGAGCAATGATGCAAGGAGAAGCCTGACTGCAGGTACCGCTAGCAGAGTAAAGGGTAGCAGCTCCAAGATGTCCGAGCAATGTCATTACAGCCAGGTGGCTTATGTTTAAGTTGTAGCCAGGAGGCTCGAGTTTCTGTATCGTTTTGTTGTTTAACACCGGTAGGCTTGAGTTTATGTTGCAGTTTGTTTAACACCGGTGGTTTGGGTGAGGCTATAAGGGGATGGAGGAGGCCTCATACAGGACTCACGGTAGAGTGAGGACCCCAGCCCCAGTGACGGCATGGAGTTCGGGAGTACAGACCCCAGCTCCAGAGCGGAGCCCGGTGAGGGGGCAGCCCTGCCGAGGGAAGAGCCCGGTGAGGGGGCAGCCCTGCCGAGGGAAGAGCCCCAGTGTGGGCGTGGAGAGCCCCAGGAGAGGGGCAGCATTACGGAGAAGCCCCAGTAGAGGGGTGGCATTACGGAGAAGCCCCAGTGAGGGCCCGGAGAGCCCCAGTGAGAAGGGCAGCAGTACGGAGAAGGCCCTAGTGAGAAGGGTGGCGTACAGAGAAGGCCCGCAAGGCTTAGATATGCAGGACACCCAGAGCAGGAGAACTGTGGCCAAGTGGAGGAGAGGTAGACTCCCTATAAAAACACATATCAAAGTCATGGCAGGCGAGAATAGGAGGGTGCAAGTCCGAAGCTTGAAACAGTAGAGGAGGCGGCAAGGGCTAGCACGGCGACCCTGCCGTCCCTCCTGTTACAATAGGCAAGGCAAATTGGTGCCAGTGTTCATCCCTTTGATGTAGAAAAGAAAAAGTCCTCCAGTGAACATACAAATAGGCCACCTGAATGAAAACCCTTTTGAAATGGTTCCAAACTGAGCCTTTATATTCAAGCAGTAATTGTTTATCAAGTATAGCTGATAGTGTTCTGGAGCATGCATAATCTGTATGAACAATTGCTTAACAATAAAGCCATAACGAATCAAAAGCTCTTGATAGTAACACAAGAAGCTGCCTCAGAGAAATAAGCCTGGAACAATGGAACAAAAGGCTGGCTTGCTGTGTCATGACAGTATCCAACAAACTAAGAGAAATCCTTCCCATCAGATTATACAGAGAGTCTTTCAGCTGGGAAGTAGGCAGAAGAGGCTAAAAAGAAAATGTCTGGATCAACTTAGCAGTAATTGAATGAACTCAGGTTGTTTTAGTTTATAAACTAAATCATGCATGTTGTATCCATCTCCATCCAACATTGGCCTGCCTATGAGTTTCTGCTGTTTTTCTTTTCCAGCAATATGGCTCATACATAATTAATTTCTGATGTATAAAGGCACTACATTCATGTCTCTGGATTAATCTAGAGCAGTGATTCTCAACCAGTGTGCCAATATAGGAATCCATGGACTCAAAAACAGTCTAACCTGCTGTGATCTTTCTGAATTCTTCGCAACAGAAGAATTGCTCTATTATTTTTTCATAGTAAAAAAATTAGTGAAAACCTACAGCTGGCACTTTCAGAGAAGAAAATTGCATTTAAAAAGGTTGAGAACCAGTGATCTAGATCATTGTTTCTTTTGTTTGAAGTGACAGCAATTCTACTCCTTTAAGAGTGCATTGTAACAGATTGGATTAGTCAAGAGTTTATGCTGCATCGTGGGTTGATACAGTTAAGAAAATGTGTTGGATTTTCAACAGAAGCAATGGCAGTCATGGCTGGTCTGAATGCATCCATTTTTTTCCATGCAGGGAGATGAAGATGCCTCCCTTTTTTCGACTGTCTCTAGAATTAAACCAGCATCGCTTGAAAAGAAAAGTGTACAGAGAAGCAAAGACTTTGTTAGAATAGGGACTGGAAAAACCACCTGACCATTACAGCAAAATCTCATGTGGTCTCTTGTTTAATTTCTGGAGGCAGAGCTTGAAAATACTGTCACAGCTAAAATAATAAATACTCTGAGAAAAATAAAATCAAAACCATGCCCTTCCCAAGCAACATTCATGCAATGTAAAGGAATTTAATAATGACATTTTCTAAAAGCTCACTCTAGTTGGCCCAATTATTAGTGAGACTTTTTATTTCATGGATAACGAAAGTCCTTTTTATAGATGAACAGTAGAACCGTGTTCAAAGGTTGATGGATGTCATGTCTTAGATTTCATAGACATTAGGGGCTGGAACGGACCTCTTGAGATTGTTGAGTCCAATCCCACCCACCATAGGCAGGAAGTCAGCTGGGATCAGGTGATCCCAGCAAGAAAAATATCCAGAAGTTTTTTGAAAGAGTCCAGAGTAGGTGCTTGTACCACCTCTGAGGGGAGTCTGTTCCAGACCCTGGACACACACACCGTAAATAACTTTTTCCTTATGTCTAGTCTAAATCGGCCTTCCTGGAGTTTGTAGCCATTAGACCTTGTTATCCCTTGGGGAGCTCTGGTGAACAAGTGTTCTCCCAGGTCCTGATGTATCCCTCTTATATAATTGTAGGCTGCTACCAAGTCACCTCTGAGCCTTCTCTTTTCCAGACTGAAGAGTCCCAAATCACTCAGCCTCTCCTCATACAGTCTGCCCTCCAGGATCATACAAGTAGCTCTCCTCTAGACTCTCTCAAGCTTTTCCACATCTCTCCTGAATTGGGGGTCCAAAACTGGATGCAGTACTCCAGCTGCGGCCTCACCAAGGCTGAGTAAAGCGGGAGGATGACGTCCCTGTTTTTGCTTGAGATGCATTGGTAGATGCACGCCAGAGTTTTGTTTGCTTTGCCAGCCACAGCATCGCGTTGGTGACTCATATTCATTTTGCGGTCAGTCAGGATCCCCAAGTCTCTTTCAGTCATGGTGCTAGCAAGTGTAGCACTGCTGAGCTTGTAAGTGTGTTGAGGGTTCTTCTTACCAAAGTGAAGTGCCTTACCCTTCTCAACATTGAAGGCCATTCAGTTTTGGTCAGCTCACCTTTAGAGCTTGTCCAAGTCAGCCTGTATCCCCAGCCTGTCCTGCAGTGTGACCGCCCTCCCCCATAATTTAGCGTCATCTGCAAACTTTGCCAGTTCGCATCTGACTCCTGACTCCAGATCATTAATGAAGATGTTAAAGAGTACCGGCCCAAGTACCAAGCCCTGAGGGACTCCACTGCTCACCCTGTGCCACATTGATTTGGTCCCGTCGACTAGTGCACTTTGGGTCTGACCCTGTAGCCAGTTACCTAGCCATCGGACTGGAAGATGATCAAGGCCACAGTTCCTCAGCTTAGCTATGAGGACATCATGGGGAACTAGATTAAAGGTTTTCTTGAAATCCAGATATATGGCATCTACATCATCTCCCTTGTGTAGGGCTTGTGTCACCTGGTCATAGAAGGAGATGAGGTTGGACAGGCAAGACCTGCCAGTCACAAAGCCATGTTGGCTGGCCTTCAGAAGCTTGCCTTCTATTAGTTTGGTGTTGATGGATCCCTTGACAATTTTCTGTAGGATTTTTCCAGGGATGGACATCAGACTGATTGGTCTATAATTCTCTGGGTCATCCCTCCTCCCTTTCTTGAAGATAGGGACCATGTTGACCCTTGTTCAGTCTTTCGGGACCTCGCCAGAGCACCATGAATTTTAGAATAGCTTTGCCAAGGGGGGTGCAATGATGTCTGCCAGCTTCTTCAAGACTTTCGGGTGCATTCTGTCAGGGCCCACAGACTTGTGAATGTCCATATTCTCAAGGTGTTCCTTTACCTGGTCCACATTAATTTTGGGCCTGCCACCTGCTCCCAGGCTGGTTCGTGTCCTGTCTAACTGTGATACCTTTGGGAGGGTGAAAAACCAATGCAAAAAAAATCATTTAGGAGATTGGCCTTTTCTTGGGTGTTGGATGTCAGCTGCCCTGTTTGATCCCGCAGGGGCCCAATGCTATCTTTATTATTTTTTCAACTTCCCACATATCTGAAAAAGGACTTTTTGTTGTCCTTGATCCCCGAAGCTAACCTGAGTTCATTTTGTGCCTTGGCTTTTCTGGTATGTATGTTAGCTTCCCTGCAGGTGTGGGTGAGTGCTGAGTAGTCCTCTTTGGTGATTGTGACAGGTGCCCACTCTGGGCCGACCTTAATGTGGCCCGCACACCTGTTCCTGGGGCAACCGCCCGCTTACTCGCCTGCCATGCCTTGTTGATAATTGATTAATAGGTATTAATTAGCGGGAGGCTGCCCTTGTACTGCCCCGCTGCCAGGGGGCGCTATCTGCGGCTCCGTTTCCTCCCCTACACTGCAGTCCACACCTCGCCGATGGAATCGCCGTTGTCTCAATTCTATCACTATTTGGCCCCTTCCTGTTCTCCCTGGGCCTTCCTTCTCCGTGCCCACACTTGGGCTTCCTAATAATGTTGCCCCCTATCTGGGGCTCCCCGTGCCCAACTTGGGCTTCCCAATAGTGCCCCCTCTTTGGGGCTTGCCATGCTCCTCTCTGGGGTTGGGGTCTATGTACCCCGTACGCTGCGTCCCTACTGGCGCTGGGGTCCCCACGCTACTGTGGGTCCCCTATGAGGCCTCCTCCAACCCCTAATAGCCTCACCCAAGCCACCGGTGTTGTAACAACAACAAAACACAAGCCCCTGGGCTGTAATGTAAATTGAAGCCACCTGGCTAAAACATCAGTCTGGCCTACCGGGGAACACTCCTTCCTTCAGCAGTGCCAAAACGCTGCTCCTATAGTCAGGCCTCACCCAAGCCACCGGTTCTAACAACAACAAAACACAAGCCCTTCGGCTATAACAAAAACAGAAGCCAACCGGCCCAAACAACAGTCGGTCCTACCAGTGACCCTTTAACTCTCAGATGCAGCCCCTGCATCAGGTTTCCCCTCTCTCCCAGGGCAGAGAGCTCCTTCCTCTTTGGTAGCTGGCAGGGAACTGCCTCTGGCCTCCGGTCTGTGCTTTATATAGAAGCCAGGCCCTGCCCCTTTCAGTCAGCTGACCTCCTGGTTGCCCCAGCAACCCACAGCTGGGCTCCTTAGTCACTGCTAGGGCTCCCTCCCTAGTAGTTTCCCCTCTTCAGGAGCAGGGCACCTCAGTGCTCTGTGACAGTGATGCTTCCCATTTTCCAACTGGAGTAGGCTTCTCTTTTGAGTTTAATGAGGTCCAACAGTTCCTTGTTCAGCCAAGGGGGTTTCCTTGCCCGTTGATTACATTTCATGCGAGCTAGAATGTCTTTCTCCTGTGCCTCAAGGATTATGTTCTTGAGAGATGACCGTTCCTCATGTACTCCCTTATCTAGGGGGACAGAGGGAGCAATCTGTTGCCCCTAATTGCCTGACTTACCAAATTTCTGAGTTTGTGAAAGTCAGCCTTCCCAAAGTTAAGGATTTCGGTTTTACTGAGGGAGTTGCCTGCTCTTCAGTGAACTGTGAAGGTGACCAAATCATGGTCACTCTCATGAAGCTTCCCCTCAATCCTCAGATTGCTCACCAGGTCCTCCCCTTTGGCCAGGACCAGATTGAGCAATGCCTCTCCCCTAGTTGGCCCATAGATTTCCTGTGTTAGGTAGAGGTCATCAGTGCAAGCAGGAAAGCTGTGTGACCTGTCTGATTTGGCCGTGTGCTCATCTCAAGAGATGTCAGGGAAGTTGAAGTCCCCCATGACAATCGTACATCGAGAGCACATGGCCTCAACCAGTTCCCTGTTGAATTCCTGATTGAGTTCTTCTTGGTGGGGAGGTCTATAGTAGACTCCCACAAGTATGTCACCCTCCCCATGTTCTCCCTGTATTTTGACTCAGAGGGTCTCAAGATGCCCTTCTTGGTTAGAAAACTCAATTTGCAGGAAAGTGAACTGATCCTTGTCATAGAGAGCAACACCCCCACCCCTCTTCCCAAGACAGTCTCTCCTGTATAAGGTATAACCCTCTAAAGAAACAGACCAATCATAGGTAGAGTCCCACTAGGTCTCTGTTATCCCTACAAGGTAATAGTCATTTTCACATAAGAGAAGGGCCAGTTCCTCTTGCTTGTTTCTCAAGCTCCTGACATCTGTGTATATGCAGTTGAGTTTGCCATGAGAAGCCCCATGCTTTCCTATGGGGTGATGTGGGACCCCACCACTGAGGTCCCAGCAACAATTTCTTTGCCTCCATATTTCTGAGGAGGGACCCGGATATCTCCCCCACTGGCACCCCCGAGGGCCTTGTGGGTGGCACACCCAGACCTAGGGTTCATGAGGACCTTGTCAGGGAACTTCTGGAGGGACTAAATATATTTAAATCTGCAGGTCCTGATAATCTCCACCCCAGATTGCTGAAGGAACTAGCAGGGGTCATTGCGGGACCTCTGGCACAACTCTACGAGCACTCATAGCACTTGGGCGATGTGCCGGAGGACTGGAAAAGGGCCAATGTGGTCCCCATCTTCAAAAAAGGGAGGAAGGAGGACCCAGGAAACTATAGGCCTGTGAGTCTTACCTTGGTCCTGGGGAAGCTTTTCTAAAGAATTATCCTGGCACGTGTCCAGGAAGGGCCAGCAGGGGAGGTTATGCTCAGGGGCAGCCAGCATGGGTTCATTAGGGGCAGGTCTTGTCAAACCAACCTGGTGGCCTTCTATGACCAGGTCACCAAGTCCTTGGATGCAGGTGTTGCAGTGGATATAGTCTTTCTGGACTTCAGGAAGGCCTTCGACACGGTCTCTCACCCTATTCTCAGTAAGAAACTAGGAGACAGTGGTGTTGATGCCTACCCAGTTAGATGGGTCACTAACTGGCTGGAGAGCCGCACCCAGAGGGTGGTAGTGGATGCGTCTTATTCGACCTGGAGGGATGTGGGCAGTGGGGTTCCCCAGGATTCGGTCCTCAGGCCCGCACTATTCAACATCATCAGTGACTTGGGCGAGGGGGTAGAGAGCACCCTGTTCAAATTCGCAGATGACACTAAGATGTGAAGTGGGTACGCTAGAAGGAAGAAGCAGGCTGCAAGTGGATCTAGACAGGTTACAGG